>NC_045612.1:73002708-73305738 GCF_009762305.2 Zalophus californianus
TTTTTTTGTTGTTGTTGTATCTTTATCTGGTTTTGGTATCAGGGTAATGTTGACCTCATAGAATGAATTTGGAAGGTTTCTTTCACATGACATCTGTCAGAATGGCTAAAATTAAAAACACAAGAAATAACAAGTGTTGGTGATGATGTGGGGAAAATGGAACTGTCATGCATTGTTGGTAGGAATGTAAATTGGTGCAACCACTGTGGAAAACAGTATGGAGTTTCCTCAAAAAATTAAAAATAGAATTACCATATAATCCAGTAATTCCACTATTGGGTATTTACCAAACAAAATGAAAAATTAATAAAAAGATATATGCACTGCTGTGTTTATTGCAGCATTATTTAAAATAGTCAAGATATGAAAGCAACCCAAGTGTCCATCAATAGACGAACGGATAAAGAAAATATGATATATAGAGAGGGGAGCTAAGATGGTGGCATAGTATGAGAACCCTAACCTTGCCTTGTCCCTCGAACACAGCTAGATAAATATCAAATCATTCTGAATACCCAAGAAATCAACCTTAGGGCTGATAGAACAAACTGCACAGCCAAAGGGAGAGAAGAGGTCACATTGAGGAAGGTAGGAAGTATGGAAATGTGGTTTGGGGGAGCAACAGATTGTGGATGCTGCAGAAGGAAGGGAGCCCTGTATGAAGAAAAGCAAGTGAGAATGGAGTGCATAGGGATATACATAAGGAGAGCACTTCCCCAAAGCCATTGGCTGGGAAAATGAAAGGGGCTGAATTTTGAGTTTTTGCAACTAGCCAGGCTCAAAGACTGGAGTTTTGGAGATCTGTGGGTTTGGCTGGGATAGAGACCTGAGGGCACTGCCCTACTCCTGGAGAGAAGGCAGGCAAGCAACCCTGTGGCAGACAGCATAAATTGAGGATTGCCTAAGGTGCAGGGGGGTCTCCCTCTTCTTGGAGGGTATCTGTGGGAAGTAGCAATACCTCTCTGGGGACAAAGGAGCCTGTAGGCAACATTTTCCTCCCCTGCCCCTCAGCACAGGCACAGAGACACTTTCTGAGGCTGGACACTGGCTGTTTAGCCTGCTTTGCTCCAAATCCCACATCCTTGTGCTGTGGCATGACTGCCCTTCTGGGTCAAAACTGCATTGGTCCTAGCATGGCAAGCCCTTCACCCAGAAGGCCAGTGCAGGTCCCTATCACACCAGGTTACTAAAGTTTGGAGTTTTAAAAGTCAACAGGCTTGTCTGTGATAGAGCCCAAAGTACATTGCACTGCTCCAGGCAAGCAAGCAACCCAAAGGCAGATAGTGTGAAAACAGTGATCTGAAAAATGCCTAGGATGCATGATGGGAAATTATTTGTTCTTCTGAGGGGGATTTCCTGAGAACAGCAAGTATGACTCCCCTCTCTGGGGACAAAGGAGTTGCTGGTGACATTTCCCTCCTTTGCCCTCAGCATAAACCAACTTTGGTAAACAACACAGCACCAACAGTGGCTGCCTAACCTGCTTACACCAGGTCCTGCATTCCTGTGCACAGCTGTACTGCTTTTCTTAGGCAGGTGTGCCTAAGGACCAGGGCAGGAGGCCCCTTCCCCCGAAGACCAGCACAAACCCACACATGCACCATTTCTACTGGCCATAGGGTTCTGCAAAGCTTCAATTCTAGTGGAAATAGAATCGGGTCTCATCTAAAAAGCAGACCAGAGTACACCTAGTTAAAACTCACCACACTCTGGTCAAGGTCCAAACACTGTCCACTACAGGCAAGGAGACCCTCTTCAGATGACTGACCTGAGGGATAGAGCAGCCAAAACACAGCAGCAGAGTCCATGGAGCACACAACAGAGACACTTCCTGAAGTGCCAGACACTGGACGTTATATGACCTTTTCTTCATAAAGCCATTACTCACAGAGGCAGGAAACATAACAGGATTTTCTAACACTCACAAGAACACAGAGACCTAGACAAAATGTCAAGACAGCAGAATTCATCCCAAAAGAAGGAACAAGAAGAGGTCATGGCCAGAGATCTAATTGAAACAGTTAAAGTAATATGCCTGATGCAGAATTTAAAGCAACAATTATAAGGATACTTGCTGGGCTTGAGAAAAGCATGGAAAACATCAGGGATATCCTTACTTTTATCTCTTTTATGCAGAGATAAAAGAGCTAAAAAACAATCAGGCAGAAATGAAAAATGCAATATCTGAGATTTGAAACTGACTGGATGTAATGGCCACAAGGATGGAAGAAACAGAGGAACAAATAAGTAATATAGGTAATTGTGGAAAGTAATGAAACTGAACAAAAGAAAGAATGATGGAGGGCACCTGGGTGGCTCAGATGGTTAAGCGTCTGCCTTCGGCTCAGGTCATGATCCCAGGGTCCTGGGATCGAGTCCCGCATCGGGCTCCCTGCTCCTTGGGAGCCTGCTTCTCCCTCTGCTTCTCTCTCCCTCTCTCTCTCCCTCTGTCTCTCTCATGAATAAATGAATAAAATCTTTAAAAAAAAAAAGAAAGAATGATGGATCATGAGAGCAGACTTAGGGAACTCAGTGACTCCATCAAACATAATACCATTCATATCACAGAAGTTCCAGAAGAAGAGAGAAAAAATGGGGCAGAAGTTTTATTTGAGGAAATAATAGCTGAAAACTTCCTTAATCTGGGGGAAGGAAATAGACATCCAATTCCAGGAAGCACAGAGAACTCTCATCAGAATCAACAAAAGCAGGCCAACACCAAGACATATTGTAGTTAAATTTGCAAAATGTGGTGATAAAGAAAAAATCCTAAAAGCAGCAAGAAAAACACAATCCCTAACTTACAAAGGAAGACCCATAAGGTTAGCAGCAGACCTCTCCACAGAAATTTGACAATCCAGAGAGAGTGGCATGATATATTCAATGTGCTGAATGGGAATAATCTGCAGCCAAGAATAGTGTATCCAGCAAGGCTATCATTCAGAATAGAAGGAAAGATATAGAGTTTCCCAGACAAACAAAAACTAAAGAAGTTTGTGGACACTAAACCAGTCCTACAAGAAATATTAAAGGGGAATCTCTGAGTGGGAAGGAAAGACCAAAAGTGACAAAGACTAGAAAGAAATAGAGAAAATCTCCAGAAACAATGACAAAACAAAGAATAAAATCACACTAAATACGTATCTATCAATAATTACTCTGAATGTAAATAGACTAAATGCTCAATCAAAAGACATAGGGTGTCACAATGGATAAAAATAAAAGACCCATCTATATGCTGCCTAGGAGGGACTGATTTTAGACCTAAAGACAATTACAGATTGAAAGTGAGGGGATGGAGAAATATATATCATGCAAATGGACGTCAAAAAACCTGGAGTAGCAACACTTATATCAGACAAACTAGATTTTATTTATTCATTCATTCATTCATTCATTCACTCATTTTTAAGAAGGCTCCACACCCAGCACGGAGCCCAACATGGACCTCAACTCACAACCCTGAGATTAAGACCTGAGCTCAAATCAAGAGTCAGGTGCTTAACCAACTGAGCCTCCAAGGTGCCCCCAAACTAGATTTTAAATCAAAGACTGTAACAAGAGATGAAAAAGGGCAGTATATCACAATAAGGGGACTATCCAATAAGAAGATCTAATGATTGTAAATGTTTATGCCTCCAACATTAGAGCACCCAAATATATAAAACAATAACAAACATAAAGGAACTCATTGATAATAATACAATTATAGTAGGGGACTTTAATACCCCACTTACATCAATGGGCAGGTCATCTAAGCAGAAAATCAACAAGGAAACAATGGCTTTGAATGACACACTGGACAGATGTACTTAACAGATATATTCAGAACATTTCATTCTAAAGCAACAAAATACACATTTTTTTCAAGTACACATGGGACATTCTCCAGAATAGATCACATACTAGGTCACAAATTAGGCCTCAACAGTACAAAAAGATTGACATCATACCATGCATCTTTTCTGACCACAAAGCTGTGAAACTTGGAGTCAACTGGAATAAAAAGAATTAGGAAGAGCACAAATACATGGAGGCTAAAGCACATGTTTGTAAAGAATGAAGGGATCAATCAGGAAATTAAAGAAGAAATTAAAAAATACATGGAAACAAGTGAAAATACAATGGTTCCAAACTTTTGGAACACAGAAAAGGTGGTCCTAAGAGGGACGTATATAGGAATACAGGCCCACCTTAAGAAGCAAGTAAAATCTCAAATAAAAAAACCAATTTTACACCTAAAGGATCTAGAGAAAGAACAATAAACAAAGCCTATAGCCAGCAGAAGAAGGGAAATATAAAGATTAGAGCAAAAAATAAATAACATAGAAACTAAAAAAACAACGGAAGAGATCAATGAAACCAGGAGGTGGTTCTTTGGGGGGAAAAAAAAAGCAATAAAATCAATAAACCTCTAGCCAGACTTATCCAAAAGAAAAGAGATAGGGCCCTAATAAATAAAATCACAAATGAGAGAGGAGAAATAACAACCAATATCACAGGAATACAAACAATTATAAGAGAAAATTAAGAAAAACTATATGCCAACAAATTGGACAACCTGGAAGAAATGGATAAATTCCTAGAAACATATAAACTACCAAAACTGAAAGAGGAAGAAATAGAAAACTTGAATAGACCAATAAGCAGCAAAGAAATTGAATCAGTAATCAAAAATCTCCCAACAAACAACAGTCCAGGGCCAGATGGCTTCACAGGTGAATTCTATCAAACATTTAAAGAGTTAGTACCTATTCTTCTCAAACTATTCCAAAAAATAGAAAAGAAAGGAAAACTTCCAAACTCATTCTATGAGGCCAGCATTACCCTGATTCCAAAACCAGTTGAAGACTCCACTAAAAAGGAGAACTACAAGCCAGTATCCCTGATGAATGTGTGGAGGCACAAATTCTCAATAAAGTACTAACAGTACATTAAAAGAATCATTCACCATGATCAAGTGAGATTTATTCCTGGGCTGCAAGGGTGGTTCAATACTCACAAATCAATCAACATGATACACCACATTTATAAAAGAAAGAATAAGAACCATATGATCCTCTCAATAGATGCAGAAAAAACACTTAACAAAGTACAATATCCATTCATGATAAAAACCCTCAACAAAGTAAGCTTAGAGGGAACATACCTGAACATAATAAAGGCTATATATGAAAAACCCACAGCTAATATCATCATCAATGGGAAAAAACAGAGAGCTTTTCCTCTATGGTCAGGAACAAGACAAGGATGTCCACCCTCACCACTGTTATTTAACATAGACCTGGAAGTCTTAGCCCCAGCAATCAGACAACAAAAGAAATAAGAGGCATCCAAATTGGCAAGGAAGAAGTCAAACTTTCACTCTCGCAGATGATATGATACTCTATGTAGAAATCCTGAAAGATTCCACCAAAAAGGATCTAGAACTGATACATGAACTCAGTAAAGTCTCAGGATACAAAATCAATGTACACAAATCTATTGCATTTCTATACATCAATAATGAAGCAACAGGAAGAGAAATCAAGGACCAATCCCATTTACCGTTGCACCAAAAATCGTAAGATACCTAGGAATAAACCCAACCAAAGAAGTAAAATATCCGTATTCTGAAAACTATAAAACACTGATGAAAGAAATTTAAGAGAACACAAAGAAATGGAAAGATATTCCATATTCATGGATTGGAAGAACAAATATCATTAAAATGTCTATACTACCCAAAGCAACCTACACATTTAATGCAATCCCTATCAAAATACCAATAGCATCTTTCACAGAGCTAGAACAAATAATCGTAAAATTTGTATGGAACCACAAAAGACCATGAATAGGCAAAGCAATCTTGAAAAAGAAAAGCAAAGCTGGGGCATCACAATTCCAGACATTAAGTTATATATATAAACCACAATGAGGTACCGTCTTACACCAGTTAGAATGGCAAAAATTAACAAGGCAGGAAAGAACAAATGTGGAGATGTGGAATGTGGATGTGGAGAAAGGGGAACTCTCTTACACTGTTGGTGGGAATGCAAGCTAGTACAGCTACTTTGGAAAACAGTATGGAGGTTCCTCAAAAAGTTAAAAATACAGCTACCCTATGACCCAACAATTGCACTACTAGGTATTTACCCTAAAGATACAGATGTAGTGAAAAGAAAGGGCACATGCACCTCAATGTTCATAGCAGCAATGTTCACAATAGCCAAACTGTGGAAGAAGCCAGGATGCCCTTCAACAGATGAATGGATAAAGAAGATGTGGTATATACACATATATATATTTTTCTGATGGCTAAGTAATATTCCATTGGAATGAATATGAATACCCACCATTTGCATCAACATGGATGGACCTGGAGGGGTTTATGCTAAGTGAAATAAGTCAAGCAGAGAAATACAATTATCATATGGTTTCACTCATATGTGGAACATAAAGAATAGCCTGGAAGACCATAGGAGAAGGGAGGGAAAACTGATGGGGGAAATCAGAGGGGGAGACAAACCATGAGAGACTATGGACTCTGGGAAACAAACTGAGGGTTTCAGAGGGGAGAGGTGTGGGGGGATGGAGTGGCTGGGAGATAAGTATTAAGGAGGGCACGTGTTGTGATGAGCATTGGGTGTCATATGCAACTATTGAATCATTGAACACTACATCAAAAATTAATAATGTACTATATGGTGGCTAACTGAACATAATAAAAAATTATATTACAAAGCTGTAATGATCAAGATAGTATGGTACTGACACAAAAACAGATACATAGATCAATGGAACAGAGTAGACAACTCAGAAATGAACCCACAACTATATGGTCAACTAATCTTTGAAAAAGCAGGAAAGAATATCCAGTGGAAAAAAAATAGTCTCTTCACCAAATGGTGTTGGGAAAACTGGACAGCAACATGCAAAAGAATGAAACTGGACCACTTTCTTACACCATACACAAAATAAATTCAAAATGGATTAAAGACCTAAGTGTGAGATATGAAAGCATTAAAATACTAGAGGAGAACATGGGCAGTAACCTCTTTGACATCTGCCATAGCAATTTCTTACAAGATATGACTCCCAAGGCAAGGGAAACCAAAGCAAAAATTAAGCTATTGGGACTTCATCAAGATAAAAATCTTCTACAGAGCAAAGAAAACAATCAACAAAACTGAAAGGCAACCTATGGGATGGGAGAAGATATTTGGGAATGACATATCTGATAATGAGTTAGTATTTGAAATATATAAAGAACTTACAAAACTGAACACCCTAAAAATAAATAATCCAGTTAAAAAATGAGCAGAAGACATGAATAGACATTTTTTCAAAGAAGACATAAAGATGGCTAACCCACAATGAAAAGTGCTCAACGTCACTCATCATCAGGGAAATACAAATCCAAACTACAATGAGATATCACTTAACAACAGTCAGGATGCCTAAAATAACAACACAGGAAACAATAGGTGTTGGTGAGGATGTGGAGAAAGGGGAGCCCTGTTACACTGTTGGTGGGAATCCAAACTGGTGCAGCCACTCTGGAAAACAGCATGGAGTTTCCTCAAAAAGTTAAAATAGAACTACCCAGTGATCTGGCATTTGCACTACTAGGTATTTACCCAAAGGATACAAAAATACGGATTTGAAGGGATACATGCACCCCAGTGTTTATACCAGCTTATCAACAGTAGCCAAATTATGGAAAGAGCCCAAATTCCCATTGACTGATGAATGGATAAAAAGATATATGTATATAATGCAATATTACTCAGTCATAAAAAGAATGAATTCTTGCCATTTGTAACAACGTGGATAAGGCTAGAGAGTATTATGCTAAGTGAAATAAGTCAGTTAGAGAAAGACATATACCATATGATTTCACTCATGGGGAATTTAAGAAACAAAAGAGATGAACATATGGGGAAAAAAGAGAGGCAAACCAGAAAATAGACTATAGAGAACAAACTGAGGTTTGCTGGAGGGGAGGTGGGCAGTGGGATGGGTTAAATGGGTGATGGGTATTAAGGAAGGCACTTGTTGTGCTGGGCACTGGGTATTGTATGTAAGTGATGAATCACTAAGTTCTACTCCTGAAACCAATATTACACTATATATTAACTATAATTTAAATAAAAATTTGAAAAAAGGGCTTTAATGGAAAAAGTAGATGACTACAAGAACAGACAGATAATGTAAGCAGAGAGATATAAATTCTTTTTTTAAAGATTTTATTTATTTGAGAGGGAGAGAGCAAGCGAGAGAGAGCATGAGTGGGAAGAGGGGCAGAGAGAAAGAGAGAAGCAGACTCCCCACCGAGCAGGGAACCTGACATGGGACTCAATCCCAGGACCCAGGGATCGTGACTTGAGCTGAAGGAAGATGCTTAACTGACTGAGCCATCCAGGCACCCTAGAGACATATAAATTTTAGGAAAAAATGCTATAGATCAAAAACAGTGTAACAGAAATGAAGAATGCTTTTGATAGGCTCATTAATAGGCTGTACATTGCTGAGGAAAGAAACTCTGAGCTTGAGAATATGACAGTATAAGCTTCTAAAACTGAAAACAAAGGGAAAAAAAAAGACTGGAAAAAAACCCCAGAATATCCAAGAACTGTGGGACAGCTACTAGAGATGTAATATACTCATAACTAGAATATCAGGAGAAAAAAGAGAGAAAGTAATAGAAGCAATGTTTAAAGCCATAATGACCAAGAATTTGCCCAAGTTAATCTCAGATACCAAACCACAAATCCAGGAAGCTCAGAGAACACCAAGTAAATAAAAGTTAAAAAAAATTACACCTAAGCATATCATATTCCAACTTCAGAAAACCAAAGATAAAGAAAAAAATCTTTTTAAAGAAGCTGGAGGCAAAAAAGCCTTACCTGTAGATGAGCAAAGATAAGAATTACATCTGACTTCTCAGAAACCATGCAAGCAAGAACAGAGCCCATTGACTGATGAATGGGTAAAGCAGATGTGGTTCATTTACACAATGGAATATTTTTTTATACAATGGAATATTACTCAGCCATCAGAAAGGATGAATACTTACCATTTGCACTGACATGGATAGAACTTGAAGGTATTATGCTAATTGAAATAAGTCAATCAGAGAAAGACAATTATCATAGGGTTTCACTCATATGCGGAATATAAGAAATAGTGCAGAGGATCATAGGGGAAGGGAAGGAAAACTGAATATGAAGAAATCAGAGAGGGAGACAAACCATGAGAGACTCTTGACTCTGGGAAACAAACTGAGGGTTGTGGAAAGGGAGGTGGGTGGGGGAGTGGGGTAACTGTGTGATGGGCATTAAGGAGGGCACATGATGTGATGAGCACTGGGTGTTATACACAACTGATGAATCATTGAACACTACATCAAAAACTAATAATGTACTATATACATATCATGAGATACCTGTTATTCAAATCATCTAGTCTATCGTATTTTTGTTACAACAGCCCAAACAGACTAAGACACTGTGTTGTATGGTAAGTGTATGTTTAACTTTTTAAGAAACTGCCACAGTGTTTTACAGAGTAACTGTACCATTTTGCATTCCCTTAAGCAACGTATGTTCCAGTATCTCTACATCCTTGCCAGTACTTAGTATTGTCAGTATACATATTTTTACTTTCAGTCATTCTAATAGGTGTATAGTGGTATTTCATCATGTTTTTATTTTGCTTTTCTCTAAAGATGTCAACTATCTTTTTAAATCTTAATTGCCCTTCATATATCCTCCTTGGTGAAGTCTCTTAAAGATTTTTTGATTGGGTTGTTTTCTTACTGTTGGGTTTTGAGAGTTTGTTATATATTCTAGATATGATGACTTTGTTGGATATTCAGTTTGCAAATACTTTTTCAAGGCTGTAGCTTGTATTTTCATTATTTTAATAGTTTCTTTTGCAGAGCAAAAACTTTCAATTTTGATGAAATATAATTTGTCAACTTTCTCCTTTATGGATCATAGTTTGGTGTCATATCTAAGAACTCTACCTCCACTGGGTCACAAAGATTTTACCCTATGTTTTTTACTAAGTTTTATAGTTTAAAATTTTGCATTTAAGTTTATTTTCCATTTTGAATTATGTTGTCTATAAGATATGAGGTTTAGGTTAAAGTTTTTTGTTTTTTTATTTTACTTCTTTTTTTTATTGTAAATGGATATACAATTGTTCCAGCACAGTTTGTTGAAAAGATCTTTCCTTCATTGAACTGCCTTTGCACCCTTATCAAAAATCAATTGGCCAAAGCTTAAGTTATTCATTTTAAATCTTCCCTTTTTCCTAATATATGCATTCAATATTAAATTTTCCTTCTGAGCAATTTTTCTGTATCCCACAAATTTTGATAAGTTGTATTTTCATATTTTAAAGTTTCTCTTGAGACCACTTTTTTAGAGTTATGTTGTTAAATATTTTGGGATTTTTCCAGCTATCTTTCTGTTATTGATTGCCAGTTTAATTCCTTTATGATTTGAGATCATACTTTGAATAATTTCTATTAGTTTAAATATGTTAAGGTGTGTTTTATGGCCCATAATGTGGTCTATCTGGTGAATGCTGCATGTGAAGTTGAGAAAAATGTGTATTATGTTGTTGTTGTATAAAATATTCCAGAGATGTCAGTTAGATCCTCTTTTTGATGGGCCACATATTTTGACACTCTGTTGCTAGGTGAATACAGATTTGAGCTGGCAAAAAAAGAATTAGTGAGCTTGAACATAATTTGATTGAGATTATCTACTCTGAGAGGCAGAAAAAGAAAAGAATGAAGAATATGAACAGAGCCTAAGGGACCTGGGGGACACCATCAAATACACCAACATATGCATAATGAGAATCCTTGAAGGAGGGGAGAAGAGAAAGAGGAAAGGGCAAAGAAATAGTTGAATAAATAATAGCTGAAAACTTCCCAAATTTGATGATAAATACTAATCTACATATCCAAGAAAATCAATGACCTCCAAATATAAGAAATACAGGAGGATCCACACCTAGGCACATCATAATCACATTGATGAAAGCCAAGGACAAAGAGAAAAACTTGAAAGCAGAAAGAGAAAAATGACTTATCACATACAAATGATCCCTGACTTTACATCAGAAACAAAGAAAACCAGAAGACAGTGTGATGGCATATTTAAAGGATTGAAGGAAAAAGAAAAAATATATATACAATGGAATATTACTCAGCCATCAAAAAGGATGAAATCTTACCATTTACATGGATGTGGATGGAACTAGAGGATATTATGCTGAGTGAAATAAGTCAATCAGAGAAAGACAATTATCATATGGTTTCACTCATATGTGGAATTTAAGAAACAAAACAGGATCAGAGGGGAAGGGAAGGGAAATAAAATAAGATGAAATCAGAGAGAGAGAGACAAAACCATAACATAAACCATCTTAACTATAGGAAACAAATGGAGGGTTGCTGGAGAGGAGGTGGGGGGGATGAAGTAACTGGGTGATGGACATTAAGAAGAGCACGTGATGTAATGAGCACTGGGTGTTATATGTAACTGATGAATTACTGAACTCTACCTCTGAAACTAATGATACACTATATGTTAACTAATTGAATTTAAGTAAAATAAGTTAAAAAAAGAAAAAGACTGTGGATCAATAATTCTATATTCAGCAGTATTATTTTTCAAAAAATAAAAGATAAATCTATTCCCACACAAGCAAATACTGAGAGAATCTGTTACCTACAAGAAATTTCTTCAAACTGAAAAGACAATAGGTGGTAACTGGGATCCATACAAAGAAATAAAGAGCAATGGTAAAGGTAATTGCATAGATAAATATAAAGACCGTATAAAATATATGATTTTGCTTTTTTCTTTCCCTAATTTAAAAGGTGAATGCATAAAACAATAGTAACAAAATGGTGTCAATGGAATTGTAGTGTATAAAAAGTAATGACAAGGGCGCCTGGGTGGTTCAGTTGTTAAGCGTCTGCTTTCGGCTCAGGTCATGGTCTCAGGGTTCTGGGATCAAGCCCCGTGTCTGACTCCCTACTCAGCAGGGAGTCTGCTTCTCCCTCTCCCTCTGCCCCTCTTCCCTGCTTGTTCTCTCTCTCATAAATAAATAAAATCTTTTTTTTAAAGTAATGACAATAATGGCACAAAGAGGAGTTAGAAGGGAGCTGTATTGGGATATACAGTTTGTTTTTTTTAAAAGGTTTATAAACTCAGGGCCTCCATAGAAGCATAAGCCTTTCAGGGGGCTAGGGGAGGTTTTCTTTGGCCCCCATCTTACTCCTTATACATCATTAAAAGGACCATCTCCAAAAATGTAGCAGGCACAGTTGAGGGACTTGCACAATGGATGCTTTACAAAAAGTCATCTGATTCAGTGCTATAGAGGACCACCTCTTTAGTCTTTTGAATGGATCTGTTGCCTCCTACAAGCCAGGCCTTGGCTGATGTTTGGTGTTTAATATAGCTTCTTGTTGTATCATACACAATTTCTGATAGGTTTTTCTGGGTGGTCTGTAGCTATGATGGTACTCTGTGGTTTCAGAAAGCAGAGAGTGAAGCCTGTAATTAGAAGGCTAGGGCATGATCTCAGTGAAGAGAGACAAGGAGTTATTAGATATTGGCTTTATGGTTGGGAGGTAGGTAGAGCCTCCATGGTAGTTGTAATGTCTACACCAGAAGGTACCTTTCTATGATTCTGCTGTTGGACTCGGTATATATTCTGGTTTGTGGGTGGTAGGTGATAAATAATCTAATGTGGACAGAAAGGGCTTTGAAAACTGTCAAACTACCAAACTTGTGAGACAAAATTGAAGTTCCTGCTTAACAAGGCAGCAGTGGCTGGGATAGATGAAAATTTGGAGCAAGACAAAATATACCACCATGGTGAGAGCACCTACCACCACCATAAGGCCAATACGGCCCTGGAGGAAGATGAGGCTCAGCACAGATCATGAAGTAAGCATCTCCTGTTAGAAAGGGTTGCAGTTATCTCAGTGGAACTTCAATAGCCCTAATAGCCTCCTGGATTTGTAAACTCCCATGGATACCAATGTCCCGTAAGGTTCAAGACTGATCTTTGGCCACCAGAAGTCTGTGGAGGCACAACTAGGGCTGTATAATGGTTGAGATGTCTGAAGTCCTCCCCTGATAGGATGGGCTGTGGTTTTCTGGTGGAGGGGCCCCTTTTACCTCCTATTCTTATAGTCTTTGAAAGATATTCTGGGAAACCATGGACTTTATCCTGATGGTTTACACATCTATCGAGTAATGATTCTTTATCTTGCCACATAACTTCTCTTATGTCTTTGAGGCCACAGTATCTCAGGAAGGAGGAACTCACAATGAGATGGTGATCTGCAACTGAAATCTCTAAGGAAGGGGACCAATTGCACTGATGTGGGCTGAGGGAAAGTTGCTTCAGGTTGTGATGTTTTGACCTTGTGATCAGGGATTGTCCAGAGCCCCCTTGAGGTAAGGCTTATAGGCATCTGAAGCAGCTTTTATTCCCATCCTATAGAATTTATCTTGGCTGTAGTCAGCTTTCTAGAAAACAAGAACAAGGGACAAAGTACCTTATACCAGTGTTCAGAGGCCTCTTGTGATAGGACAGTTCTCTTGTCACTACTGGGAAGCCTGTCTCAGTGGTGTGGATCACAGAAACAGCCTGGAAAAACAGACAGAAGGGTTGTGAGCCTCTATAATCTCACCAAGCCCCTAAATATTTCCTGGATGGCTTGGGAAGCTGCTTGACAAGCCCAAGCCCATGAATAGGATTTTCGGCCTTTCAGGCATATGATTTTGGGTGGGCTCAGAGGTAATGCTGCAGGGATGACTTGGGTTTTCCCAGATTGGGGGACTTTGAGGGTAAGGTTTGGAGAATAAATGGTAATATGATCCAGCTTTACCATTGCTCCTTGGTCCAGAAGGGCCAGAAAAGTCAATCCAGAATTTGTTGCTAAGGGCAACATTGATTATTCAAACTGTCCTAAGTGTCTGTAGTATCTGATTCTTTAGTGAGGGCTGAGATGGGCCCCTTTGGAAAGCTAAGCAGTGGTTGGGTAGCTGCTATAGTTTAAGTTCCAAGGTCTAGAGCTGAATGATTATAAATTTGGTAAGCCATGGCTTTTAGGTAGACATGGGACACAATTAATTAGAATTCTGGAATTATCATTCACTAGCTGACTTATTCTCTCTGAGCCTCATTTTTTTCTCATTTATGGAATGGAAAGTCTGACAATACCTACTTTTGGGAGGAGCTACTTTGAGAATCAAATTAAATGAGGCAACACTTAGCACAGTGTCTGGAACATAATAGGTGCTCAGTAATGGAAGATACTGTGGCTGCTGTGATTTTGTGGTGTCCACGGGTGGCAAGAACCGATAAGTAAATACCAAGGGTCAAAAAAACTCAGGGAAGTGGAGTCCAAAGTGGAAGAGTAAGACTGGAAATGAAAGACAAAGTCAGAATAGAAAATTGGGAAAAGTTGAAAGGGAGAAAATAAGAGCTAAAGTGGGAAGGACCACTATTGTTGGCCATTGGCCACATGCTCCAGGGGTGATTCAGGCTGGTTTGGAGAGACAAAGCCCTCAAAGATAACTGGAAGGCTATTTTCCACTCCCTACCTTCCTGTAGTCACAAACATCTTATAGGTCCAGCTTTGTGAATAACCTTTTGAGCTGGCCCAAGAAGCTGAGGTTATTCAAAACAGGAAGTTGTTACTTACAGTCACCATGATGAGGCTAAGTAATTCTGCCAAAGTCATATTTTTCCATTCTTGTCTTTTACCCAAAGATCTGAGGTCTTAGTGAGGAATGGAGCCAGAGAAGCTGAAATCCTAAGGTCTTATCTGTATCCTTAAATTCCTGAACCCCTCATCTGTGAGAGAGAAAATACTTGTCTGTATTAGTCAAGATAGTTTAAGCTATGCTGTAGTGACAATCCCTAAAACTAGTGCTTAAAACAATACGGGTTTATTTCTTGCTTATGCTACGTGTCCATTGCAGGTCAGTCTAGGGCTGAATTGCTGCATCAAGGGAGAGGAACAGCTGAATTACTCACTGATCCTTAAAGTTTCCACCCAGAAGTGACCTATGTCAATTCTACTCAGTTTTCATTGGCCAAAGTAAGTCATATGGCCATGCTTAACTTCAAAGGGGTGAGGGAAGTGCAATTCTACCATGTGCCTTAAGGAGGAAAGCCAGAAATTACTGGTGAACAGCATTTATGACTACTATTTCTGTCTTATTGAAATATGGGCTCTGGTACATCAACATGTGGTATAGTCAAAGTCTCAGTGCAAAATCTCTCTTGTCTTTTTCTGAAAAGTTCTATTATTATAGAAGGCTATTTCCTTAGTCAGTATTCCAGGTAACTTAGAGGCAGATAAATTGGCTTAAATGCCTGACAAGCTCACAGAAAGGGCATGTGACAATATTTTTGGGTTAACTAGTAAAGTGGATTGTGGACTTCTAACCAGGTTAGTTTGAGAATCTACAGAAAATATCAGGGTGAACATGAGGAATAAAGACTATCAATCACATAGCATGGCTTTTTCTATCTACAGCCACACTAACCACAACGAGAACAGTTGCATGGTGATAAGCCCCCCGGATTTGTGATGCAGAGTATGGAAGCAAAGCTGAAGGATTTCTAGCCTGATGAGAGAGGACAAAACACTGGATTTTCCAAGTGCATGGTCAAGAAAACCTCCCCTGCATGGTGGTTATGCTGGGTTCATGGAAAAATTAAAAGGAATGTACCAAATTCTACCAAAGGTGATCTGCCACTAAGAGTCAAGGTGGGACAAGTTGGCTTCTTTGCCTTGGAATTCCATAGTCTTGTGCGAGCCCTCTTTAGGATGATGCCACTTATTTGTTGAGCACTTTCAGAAGGTTTTGCCAGGGCTTCTACACAATGAGTTCTCTCAGGTGTTCGAAGTGGGAAATCTCATTAAGTGGGTACTCAGTGGCACAAAAACAGACACATAGATCAATGGAACAGAATAAAGAACCCAGAAATGGACGTTCAACTCTATGGTCAACTAACCTTCGACAAAGCAGGAAAGAATATCCAGTGGAAAAAGGACAGTCTCTTCAACAAATTGTGTTGTGAAAATTGGACAGCCACATGCAGAAGAATGAAACTGGACCATTTCCTTACACCACACACAAAAATAGACTCCAAATGGTTGAAAGACCTAAATGTGAGACAGGAGTCCATCAAAATCCTAAAGGAGAACATAGGCAGCAACCTCTTCGACCTCAGCTGCAGCAACTTCTTGCTAGACACATCTCCAGAGGCAAAGGAAACAAAAGCAAAAACAAATTATTGGGACTTCATCAGGATAAGAAGCTTTTGCACAGCAAAGGAAACAATCAACAAAACTAAATAGCAACCTACAGAATGGGAGAAGATAGTCACAAATGACATATCGGATAAAGGGCTAGTATCCAAAATCTATAACTTATCACACACAATACCCAAAAAACAAAAAATCCAGTCAAGAAATGGGCACAAGACATGAACAGACATTTCTCCAGAAGACATACAAATGGCTAACAGACACATGAAAAAATGTTCCACATCACTCTAGCATCAGGGAAATACAAATCAAAACCACAATGAGATATCACCACACACCAGTCAGAATGGCTAAAATTAAGTCAGGAAAAAAGAAAAGTTGGTGAGGATGAGGAGAAAGGGGAACTCTCTTACACTGTTGGTGGGAATGCAAGCTGGTGCAGCCACTCTGGAAAACAGTATGGAGGTTCCTCAAAAATTTAAAAATAGAGCTACCCTATGATCCAGCAATTGCACTACTACGTATTTACCCAAAAGATACAAACGTAGTGATCCGAAGGGGCACATGCACCCCAATGTTCATGGCAGCAATGTCCACAATAGCCAAACTATGGAAAGAACCTAGATGTCCATCGACAGATGAATGGATAAAGAAGAGGTGGTATATATATATACAATGGAATATTAGCTATCAAAAAATGAAATCTTACCATTTGCAATGACATGAATGGAACTAGAGGGTATTATGCTAATTGAAATTAGTCAATCTGAGAAAGACAATTATATGATTTCACTCATATGTGGAATTTAAGAAACAAAACTGGTGAACATAGGGGAAGGGAGAGAAAAATAAAATAAGACAAAACCAGAGAGGGAGGCAAAACATAAGAGACTCCTAACTATAGGAAACAAACTAAGGGCAGCTGGAAGAGAGGTGGGTGGGGGCATGGGCTAACTGGGTGATAGGCATTAAGGAGGGCACATGATGTAATGAGCACTGGGTGTTATATACAAATGATGCACCACTGAACTCTACCTCTGAAACTAATTATAAACTGTATGTTAATTAATTGAATTTAAATAAAATAAAATATTTTTAAAAATCCACTCAGTGGATATGGCTAAGAATGTGAACTTGAGGCCACAACTATTTTCTAGCATGGCTAGGACTATTATTTGGGCCCTTCCTGCAGCTAAAAAGAGTGCATGTATTTGGGTGATTCTACCATCTATTACTCACGGCCAAGCATACATGTTTTGAGAGGCATCATTGAATCTATGTCATGGGGCAGTTGAATTCCTGGGCCTGCTCTTTCCCCCATCCTACCTTCATGCCTGCCCCATTTTCATATTTAGAGCTTGCTTGCCAATCCAGGCCATAGTATATTCCAGAATAGCATGCAATTTTATTCATGGGGATCTTCTCTATCAAAACTTGTTGATTCTCTGCCCCAATCTTGTTATATTATGAATGGATACATTCTATGGGCAACATAGCAAAAAGGTTAAGAGTTCAGGATCTGAGGGCAGATTGCATGTATTTGAATTTGGACTCAGCCAATTACTAACTGGTAGGTAACTTTAGACAAATCACTGAAACATTCTGAGTTTTGGTTTCTTTAGCTGTAAAAATGAAGATAATAAGAACCTCTCGGGATTACTGTGTTAATTAAGTGAGATAATTAATATAAAACATATTAATATAAAATTTAATATAGTGTCTGACATACAATACGTGCTCAATAAGTGGTAACCATCCCATCATCATCATTACCATCATCACCATCATGAGTCCTGCTAAGAGGGCTGTTACATGTGAACTTCTTTCTCAGAAGCCAGGATAAGTTGCTAACTTTTGTGGTCACTCACTCCCTGTCTTTTCCACTGTAGAGCAATGGCTTTCATCTTGATCTACTGTTGTCAGCACTTAATGTGGGCCCCTCAGGCAGCAGTCCAAACTACCCTGTCAGTAGCTGAAATTCTGGTCAACTTTGTGGTGTCTGGGATGATTCTCTTGGAGCATAAGCTCAGGAAGCTTCTTCCTCCCAGGAGTTGGAGGGACAGGATTATTTCCTCATTTCCAGGGTCCAGTCTGTATCACATGGGAATACTTTGTGGCCAGGGCCAGAAGTATGCATGTTCTGAATTGTTATTGAAAGAAATCTCTGGGGAAATAATAAGGCTTTACCCACCCTTCAAAATAGTAAACTAAGATTCCTCTAGGACAACCAAGTACTAGAAATCACGACCACACGAGACCGGAAACTTCAGGTATCAGGAGACATAATACCTTCATCTGTAGCCCCAAAGGCAAGTGGAGGAACATCTGCCAGTGTCTCACCCTGCCCGATTGGATTCCTAGCATTAGCCACCCCCACTTACACCCAAACCTCAAACCACATAGTTGAAACAGACCTCTGACATGACTTGCAGCCTACACCCTGAACCACTTTCATTGACCAGCTGTGCACTGCTTCCTAACCTGTTGTTGATTTTCCTGGCATCAAACTTATGATTTGTTTTACATCCTCCTCCCATCTCCCATGTTATCTTATGGCCTAGTCTAATCCTCAGATAAAAATCTTACATTCAACCCCAGCTCTCTGGCTTGTACTTCTTTTCCTCATAACCACAGCTAGGACTTTCGATGGCTATAGTGCTATTGACTGGTATGGCAAGCACTGATCCTGGGAGCTCCATCCTAGTTCAGGCCTTCAGAAGCAGTGATCTTAGTAGGTTCACAACAGCCTCATAGGTAGCTAGGACCCCAGACCACCAGGTCAAGTACTTTATCTTGGTCATCCTAGTAGTACCAGGAGTGTTCTACCATGTCATGACCAGCATCCCACATGTATTCCAAAGCTATGAAGTTGAGATATATTTGGGCAGCATGCTTAATTATACCTCAGCCCAGATGGTTTGGGTGACCTTCAGAGCAATCATCCTTGGCCGCCCCAGAGTAGAATTCCTTGAGACCATACTCTCCTCAAAGCATTTAGAAAATGCTGACAAAGGTGACTGTGGTTTCAGAGCAGGAGCTCCCTTAGACCCTTGTAATTAAAAAGTTTCTTAACTTCATGAGCTACTATTACCTTCTATCTACAGCAGACAAGTCAGAACTTGTCTCCATCTCCAGTGCTACCCATGATCCAAACGATCACCACCTGTCTCCTGGACCACTGAAGTAACCTAACAAATCTCTTCACAAACATCATTCAGCACCTATAATCTTTTCTCCACAAGTAGCCAGAGTGATCTTTTAAATACAAATCATGCCACAGCACTCCCATGTCTAAATCTCTCCAATGTTTGTGGTTATATTAAAAAATAAAGTCCTTATTTTTTGGAACTATATATAAAGTTATTTATGGATGAAAGGATATAATGTCCAGATTATGTTTAATAATTCAGTGTGTCTCAGGATACAAAATCAACGTACGGAAATCTGTTGCATTTTTAATCAGCAATAATGAAGCAGCAGAAAGAGAAATCAAGGAATCAATTCCATTTACCAATGCACCAAAACCAGTAAGATACCTAGAAATAAATCTAACCAAAGAGGTGGAAGACCTGTACTCTGAAAAGTATGAAACATTGATGAAAGAAATTGAAGATGACACAAAGAAATGGAAAGACATTCTATGCTCTTGGATTAGAATTGTTAAACTGTCTATACTCCCCAAAGCAGTCTACATATTTAATGCAATCCTTATCAAAATACCAACAGCATCTTTCACAGAGCTAGAATAAACAACCCAAAAATTTGTATGGAACCACCAAAAACCCTGAATAGCCAAAGCAACCTTGAAAAAGGAAGGCTGGAGATATCACAATTCTGTACAAAGTTATTACAAAATTATATTACAAAGCACTAGTGATCAAAATAGTATGGTACTGGCACAAAAATAGACACATAGATAAATGAACAGAATAAAACCCCCCAAAATAAATCCATAACTATATGGTCAATTGATCTTCAACAAAACAGGAAAGAATATCCAATGGGGAAAAGACAGTCTCTTCAACAAATGGTGTTGGGAAAACTAGACCACTACATACAAAAGAATGAAACTGGATCACTTTCTTTCACCATACACAAAAATAAATTCAAAATGGATTAAAGACCTAAATGTGAGACATGGAACCATAAAAGTCCTAGAGGAGAACACAGGCAGTAACCTCCTTGACATCGGCTGTAGCAACTTCTTTCTAGATATGTCTTCTGAGGCAAGAAAAGCAAAAGCAAAAATAAACTATTGGGAGTACATAAAAATAAAAAGCTTCTGCACAGTTAAGGAAACAATCAACAGAACTAAAAGGCCACCATATGAAATGGGAGAAGATATTTGTAAATGACGTATCTGATAAAAGGTTAGTATCTAAAATATATAAAGAACTTATACAACTCAACACCCAGAAAACAAATAATCTGATTTAAAAATGGGCAGAAGACATGAACAGATATCGCTCCAAAGAAGACATACAGATGGCCAACAGACACATGAAAAGGTGTTCATCATCATTTACCATCATGGAAATGCAAATCAAAACTACAATGAGATATCACCTCACACCTGTCAGAATGGCTAAAATCAATAACAGAAGAAACAGTGTTGGCAAGGACGTGGAGAAAAAGGAACCCTCTTGCACTGTTGGTGGGAATGCAAACTGGTGCGGTCATTGTGGAAAACAGTATGCAGATTCCCCCAAAAGTTAAAAATAGAACTACCATATGATCCAGCAATCACACTACTGGGTATTTACCCAAAGAATACAAAAACACTAAATCAAAAGGATACATGCACCCCTATGTTTATAGCAGTATTATTTACAATAGCCAAGATATGGAAGCATCCCAAATATCCATCAAAAGATGAATGGATAAAGAAATGATATGTGTGTGTGTGTGTGTGTGTGTGTGTGTGTGTGTGTGTGTGTATCTGGATAAAGAAGAAATGGTACACATATATATTTCATATATTTATACATGAGAATATTATTCATCCATAAAAGAGAATGAAATCTTGCCATTTACAATGACTTGGATGGAGCTGTAGAGTATAAGTGAAATAAGTCAGTCAGAGAAAGACAAATAGCATATGATTTCACTCGTATGTGGAATTTAAGAAAGAAAAACAAATAAGCAAAGAAAAAAAGAGAGAGAGACACACCAAGAAACAAACTCTTAGTTACAGAGAACAAACTGTACCAAAGGGGAGGGGGTGGGGATGACTTAAATAGGTGATGAGATTAAGGAGTGCACTTTGATGAGCACTGGGTGATGTATGGAAATGTTGAATCACTATATTATACACCTGAAACTAATATAACACTGTATGTTAACCAACCGGAATTAAAATAAAAACTTTTAAAAAGGGAATGTATGTAAAGCTAATTGAGTTTCTTTGGCCCAAAATAATCAAGGAATTTCAGGCAAAACGTGACAACTGCATTTCAAGTGTTCAGTAAAATCATTGCCCACACACGCAAACTATAAGGATATAAATCAGCCCTCAAACCCCTAGAATTAATTGTTTTCCCTAGAATAAAATAGTTATTATTTGGGCAACATATTGGTGTCTTGACAGTGAACCTTGCCTGGAATCAGAGAATATCCGTGATAGTACAGGTATGCTGGGAGGCACTTTTGCTTGCATGCATTTTGCCCAAGAGAGTTTGAGAGTTCGTTGTTATGGAAACTGTCTCAATTGGTAGGAATCAAAAAGTAAGAATTACTCCTGTCATTATCCAAAGAACCTCTGTATTAAAATTTAAGAAACGTTAATAAACATGGTGGGGTCCCTCTGGCCATAATAAGATCAGGTAGAATGGGCATGCATATAATGCTATGAAGAGTATGCCTCTGGACTCCCACCCACCTCCTTGATATTTTGAAGGGAGCCCTATCTGACCATTGGAATCTGAAATCAATGGAAGGGCCCAGATGGGTAGATAAGGGCTCTGTTTGCAGGTAAACTAAGGAATACATTTCCATTTGCTGATGGGTAAGTGGTGGGGGCAACACAGTACCCCAGACACAAAGGAAAAACACTATGACACCTGCATAAGGCACCAAAGTGACTGTTCAGAGATCAGGTTTTGCTTCATGTGAAAGTTGCTATACTGTTGGACAGCAATTCTGTATCTGGTAGTGAACTGGTTAGAATACTTGCCACTTTGCAAAGTACAGCTGGAAAGGGGAACAGAAGCTGGACCTATAATGCAATGATTTTCAAAACTCAAACAACATCAGCATTTCCTGTAGGAATTGTTGAAATACAGATGACCGAGGCTTACTCTAGAATTTCTTATTGACTAGGTCTGGAGTGATACCAAGGATTTGCATTTCTAGCAAGTTTTCAGGTGAATTCTGATGCTGCTGGCCTGGGGACCACATTTTGAGGATCACTGACATAATGCATCATATCAACGTTTACCCATCAGGGAAGTAATTAGGATAGGAGATATTCCAAACTCAAAGCAATAATGATGATGATCAGATTAGTTGTTTATTTTCAAACCTGCTAAAGAAAGAAGAGCATGGGGACATATAGTGGGGTGTGTATGTCACACATTTTGAGGGGGATTCCATGACTACCTCAATCTTTGATAGGTGGGAAGCTCTTTCCAAAGCACCAGGAATTAGCAAGCCTCCACCCACAAAACATTGTCCAGATACTGCAGTGTTTAAGTCTGGAACTGGAAGTTGTTTCTGTGACAGGAATGTTGCTAGTGATTTTGAGAAGACACTCTCATTGTCTAACTGGAGGATCCAGAGATAGTCCGCTGAGAACATGTTGGGAAATTCTAACTCACTGAAGGAAGTGGCAGTACTCTTCTTTGCAAAGGTACTACTAGATGCTTGTTCCTCATCACTCTTACTCCTGGTGAGAAGGAAGGAATTCTTTTCACAACAAAAGTTATCCAACTCCTCCTCCCCATCTTCCTTCAGGTGAGGAGGAGGCCATTTATTACAATAATGCATCAGCGTTTTTTGTTTTTTTTTTCAGGATAGGAAACAGATAGAAGCAATAGAGAGGTTTGTTGGTCTGGGAGGTACTTCATCTGAAGAATGGGTGTTTCCACTCTCCTCCTAGAGCCAAGAGACTTTCCTGCTGGTCTTGACCACAAGAAGCCAATGGATCCTGCCATCCTTGACCAAGAGGTAAGCAGAATAGGGCCATAACTCTGGGAGTGGAACCAGGGGCAAAAGAGTAACAGAGAAAAGGAGGGGGATCTAGGGATGGGAGCCTGCTAGACACCTTTCTGAGACAGAGTCTGTGGACTAAAGCAGTATTAGCTGGCAATAGGGGAGAAATGGTTTATACCATTTTCTAGATTTCAAATGTATTTAAGTAAGCCATAACTAAAATACTTTTTAAAAAATCTTATAATTAATCCTACTCTTGCAAGTCATCATGGAATATAGTTGCAATGTTATATAGATAAAATGCTAAGTACAGGACCTGGCACAAAAAGTAACAGAAGCTACCATTTGTTAAACACTGACTCTGTGCCAGACTCAGTACTAAGCCCTTCATCTACATTTTCTCATTTCACTCTCCTAACAATCCCCTGAGGTGGACGGTAGCATTTTATAAATGAGGAATTACAGCTCTAAGAGATGAAGTGACTTACCCAGGATGATACAGCAAGAGAATTGGGAGTATTTGGCTGCAAAAAGAAGAGCAAACTAAATCTAAAGCAAGGAGAAGGAAGGAAATAATAAAGATTAAAATGGAAATAAATGAAATAGAAAGTAGAAGAACTATAGAGAAAAGAAATAAAACCAAAAATTGGTTCTTTGAAAAGAACAACAAAATTGACAAATCTTTGGCTAGATTGACTGAAATAAACAGAGAGGATTCAAATTAGTAAAATCAGGAATAAAAGAGGGAACATCACTACTGACCTTATAAATATGAAAATGATTATAAGAAAATAGTACAGACAACTATATGCTGAGAAATAAATGGACAAATTTATAGAAAGATGCAAACTACTGAAATAGACCTAGGAAGAAGTTGATAATCTCAACAGACCTATAACAAGTAAAGAGAGACAACTAACAACAACAACAACAAAATTACCCACTAAGAAATGCTGAAGTCAAGATGGCTTCACTGGTGATTTTTACCGAAATGTTTAAAGAAGAAAGAACACCAATCTTTTGCAACCTCTTCCAAAAAGTAAAAGAATAGAGAACACGTCCCAGTTCATCCTATGAGGGCAATATTGCCCTGGTGATAAAACCAGACAAAGGCATCACAACAAAATGAAACTACAGAACAATATCTCTTAATGAAGATAGTAGTAAAATCCTCAATAAAATACTAGCAAAGCTAACCCAGCAGCATTTAAAAAGGATTATTCACAATGACCCAATGGGACTTATCCCAGGAATTTAAGATTGGTTCAACATATGAAAACCAATCACTGTAATGTACCATATTAATAGAATAAAGGGAAAAATCTACATCTTTATCTCAATAGATGCTGAAATAGCATTTGACAAAAATCCAACACCCTTTCATGACAAAAACAGGAAACAAACTAGGAATAAAAGAGAACTTCCTCAACCTGATAATGTGTATATATGAAAAACACACAGTTAACATCAGACTTAATGGTGAAAGACCAAAAGTTCTTCCCCTAAGATCAGGAACAAAACAAGGATGTCTACTCTCACCACTTCTATTCAACATTGTACTAGAACTTTAAGCCAGGAACATTATACAAGAAAATGAAATAAAAGATATCCAAATTGGAAAAAAAAGAAGTAAAACTGTATTTATTTATAGTTGACATGATCTTGAATGTAGAAAATCCTATGAAATACATGGGGCGCCTGGGTGGCTCAGTTGGTTAAGTGTCTGCCTTCTGCTCAGGTCATGATCTCAGGGTCCTGGGATCGAGTCCTGCATCAGGTTCCCTGCTCAGTGGAGAGTCTGTTTCTCCCTCTGCCTCTCTCTCTCTCCAAATAAATAAATAAATCTTTTAAGAAAAGAAAAGAAAATCCTATGCAATACATATACATGCAGCAACTATTAAATTTAAAAATAAGTTCAGCAAGTTTGCAGGATACATGGCTAATGTAAAAAAATTAGGTGTATTTCTGTACATCTGTAATGAATAATCTAAAATGAAATTAAGAAAACAATCCTTTTTACAATAGTATAAATACTTAGGCATAAATTTAACTAAGGAAGTAAAAGACTTGTACACTAAAAACTATAAAACATTGCTGAAAGATGACAACACTCCCAAAGTAATCTACAGATTCCACCCAATCTCTATCAAAGTCCCAACTGGCTTTTTTTTTTTTTTAGAATTATATAAGCTGATCCATAAAGTCATAGGGAAATGGAAGGGACTCAGAATAATGAAAACAATCTTGAATGGGAAGAAAAAAAGTTAAAGGACTCATACTTCCTGATTTCAAAGCTTACTACAAAGCTACAACAATCATGACAGTGTAGGACTGGCATAAGGATAGATATTGAGATCAATGGGATAGAATTGAGAGTCCAGAAATAAGCCCTTGCATTTATGGTGAGCTGATTTTCAGCAAGAGTGCCAAGACTATTCAGTGAAGGAGGAATAGTGTTTCAACAAATAATGCTGGAATAACTGACAATCCACATGCAAAAGAATGAAGTTGAACCCCTGCCACAGAATATACACACAAACTAACTCCAAATGGATCATAAAATTAAATGTAAGATGGAAAACTATAAAGCTCTTAGAAGAAAAACCTGAGTTATTCTCCATAATATCAGTTTAGGCAAAACCTTCTTAGATATGACACCAAAAGCACAAGTGACAAAATAAAATGTAGATAAGTTGTACTTCATCAGAATTAAAAACTGTTTTGCCTCAAAGTATACTATCAAGAAAGTGAAGGGGCGCCTGGGTGGCTCAGTTGGTTAAGCATCTGCCTTCAGCTCAGGTCATGATCCCAGCATCCTGGGATCAAGTCCCTCATTGGGCTCCTTGTTCAGTGGGGAGCCTGCTTCTCCCTCTGCCGGCTGCTCCCCCTGCTTATGCTCTCTCTCTCTCTCTCTGACAAATAAATAAATAAAATCTTAAAAAAAAAAAGAAAGGAAGTGAAGAGATAACACACAGAACAGGAAAAAATATTTGCAAATTGTATAAGGGACATGTACATAGAATATATAGAGAAATCTTACAAATCAATAATTAAAAAGCAATTAAAAATTTAGGAAAGGATTTGAATAAACATTTGTCCAAAGACGGTTCACAAATGGTCGTTAAGCACATGAAAAGATGCTCAACATGTTAGCCATCATGGAGATGCAAATCAAAACCACAATGAAAAAAAAAGAAAAAAAAGAAGAAAAAAACCACAATGAGATACCATTTCATACCCACTAGGGTGGCTATAATCAAAAAGACAGATAACAAGTGTTGTAGAAAATGTGGAGAAATTAGAATCGTCATCCTCTGCAGGTTAGAATGTAATGTAAAGTAATGCCACCACTGTAGAAGACAGTGTGGTAGTTTTTCAAATAGTTTAACACATAGTTACCATATAACCCAGCAATTCCATTCTTAGGTAATACACAAGAGAAATAAAAGCATAGCCCACAGAAAATCTGCACACAAATGCTTATACAGCAGTATTCATAATAACCCCAAATGGAAACAATCAAAATGCCCAGGAACTAATGAATGACTATATAAAATATGGAATATTATTTTGCAAGAAAAAGAAATGGAGTACTGATACATGCTACAATCTTGGAAACATTATGCTAAGTGAAAGAAGCCAGCCAGAAAAGGCCACATATTGTATGATTCCAATTATATGAAATTTCCAGAGTCAGCAAATCAATAAAGACAGAACACAGATTGGTGATTGCCAGGGGCTGCAGGGGTGACAAGGACTCTTTCCTTAACCAACCTTTAGTCAGCCTCCTCTAAGCCCTTTACTCAACTAGGACTTGTCCTTGGACCTTGTTCTTAGGGCTACATAATCTAGTTTTAGCAAGAATCCTGTTAGGACAGTTTAGTGAGAATCCCCTACTCTAGACTTGAAATGTCAAATTCCCAATTCCCTACTGTCCCCCAGGTATTTCTGATTACCTTAGCCTGCCTTCAGCAAGAATACAATTTAGTAAAAATCTCCCTACGTCTGTTGTCTCTTCTTAATTTTCCATCCGCCAACCATGCCCCTCCCCAACCTGCTCCTTCGCTATAAATCCCTACTTACCTTTGCTGTGTTTGGAATTGAGTCCAGTTCTATACTGAGATCTTTTTTGTCCCATATTGCAATAGTTCTGAATAAAATCTGTTTTTACTGTTTTAACTACTGTCTGGCTCTGTTTTTTTTTTTTTTTGTTGTTGTTTGTTTGTTTTTTAACAAGGGTTAGGGTGGGGATGGGAAGTGATTGCTAATGGGTATGGAGTTTCTTTTTGAGATGATGAAAATGTTATAAAATTGATAGTAGTGATTATTGCACAGCCCTTTGTACACACTAAAACCCATTTAATTGTATACTTTAAATGGGTGAATTGTATAGTATGTGAATTATATCTCAATAAAGATGTTAAAAAATTGGCTGTGTCTGGATCTGAACCCAGTTCTAACTAAGTCTAAAGCTCACATTCTTCACAAGACTGTTAGGCCCCCACCCTGGATGTGCTTGATAAATGCATGGCTGTTATTAGGGCTACTGCTCTGGTTACGCAGTGGAGAGAAGAATTCATGCCTGAGAAGATCACCTTGGAAGGGCTTTGGAAGTTCATGGACTTGAGGAGCAACCACCACAGCCCAGAGCAGTTGCTAACTGCCCCAAAGCAAGCCTGTATTCCCAGGGATTCTACTATCAGATTTTAACTATGAGGGGAAGCCAGAACTGCTGACTGACACTTGTCAACCTGGGGACACAGAGCTCTTCCGTGACTTCCCATTTCAGGACCCAGGAAATGTCACTCGACTGGGTCTTGCCTACAAGCCTCTCATCACCAGATGCAGACCATCCCCTGTGCTCACTGGGTGCTGGCAGAGTTCCAGGACCAGCTACCACAGACCTAGAAATGACTGAAGGCAGAAATGATCTTAGGCATCACCCCAGCTTTACTACATGGGTCCTGGCAAGACTGAAGCCAGCACCTCCACCTGTGTCACCACAGCAGACTGGGGATGGCTGAGGCCTGTTCATCCTGGGTTGTCAGGACATCAGGCAAGATGTCTATGGCATGGCACTCTCTTATCAGAGACATGAGGACAAGAGAAAGAGAAAAAGCTGTGCCTAGGCAACCAGAAGGACCACTACACTTATCCTTAAACCTCAAATTCCCACAGGAACAGAAGCCATACAAAGAATCTTGACTCCTTTCCCTCAAGTCATTATGTCACACTTCCCAGACAATCCCTGCAAAAATGGCCTTTCCTTACCCCAACACAAGACTCCCCTTGGCCTTGGGTCCCTTGTAACAATAGCAACTATTGATTGGGCCCTTACTCTGTGCCAGCTACTCTGCTAAGTCCTTATTCCTCTTATCTCATCTAATTCACTACAACATTACCAGAGATAGGTGGCCCCATTTTGCAGAAAAGGAATCTGAGACACGGAGAGGCTAAGTAGCTTGCCCAGCTTTGCACAGCTAAGTGGTAGATCTGGGCTTTGAATTCTGGCAGTCTGAATTCAAACCCATGTTCTGAGTCACTTCTCTAGCATCTGTATCTCTGACCAGGTACCTATGTGGTGACCCCATTTGGGAAGGAGCTTCAAGAAAGGTGCAGATGCCTTTTGTACTGTTAACCAAGCCCAAGTGTGAAGCCAGCGTGGAGACAACCTCAGGGATTCCACCACCACAAGGAAGGCCACTGACCCACCCACCTCCCCACAGCTTAATCAGTCAGAGCAGCCCATTCCACAGTCCATATCTGCTGTAATTATGATCCTCTGACCATGCCACTGGTTCATCCTACCTGGCTCTGTTGTGAAGCCAGGTGCAGCAGGCCAGAGCTCAGAGGGGCATCATATGCCAATGCTCTGGCCCGCAGCATCACCGGCAACAGGCACACCAATCTGTCTTTTTTAGGTTTCCTCAGCCCTGGGGACCCTGCAGCCCACCAGAGGGCACTGTGAGTATTTAATTAAGTGACATACTAACAAGCTGGGGGAAGTGGGGTATCCCCAGAAGTTTTAGCCCCCTTCAAGCTGGCTTCACCAGACAAACCCAGAGGAACTCTGCCTTTTCTTGCCCCTGTCCCTCACCCATACACACAGGTAAGCACCTGAGGATTCCAGGCCCAGGATAACTCTTTTTAGTAGCTGCCTTACTCTGTTATAAGGACAAAGATAGATGTACAAGAAATAGCCGATTTCCTTATTTTCAATAAATCAATCAAAATCTGACTTTTATTCTCACCTCCTGGGCTCTTCGGAACTTTAATCTGTTATTAACAGATATTTTTTCCTGTCACAGAGTTAGGCAAATCCTGGAGTCAAATGTGGAACAAAAGCTTTGATGAGACCCTTCTTCTCACCAGTCATCATTGGTCCATGCACAGCCAGCCTCTATTTTGAATTGGACATTGCCTCCTTTTGACTGGTTGGACAGTATGCCCTTCCAGTCATTAAATATTTGATCACCACCTTTGGGTTATAGGAGCCAGGTGAAATTCCAGCTTCTTTAGTTTGGTCCCAAGGTTTTCCTGGGCCTGCTTCCTATCACTTTTCCCAGTCTTATCTTTTGCTGCACCCTCCCTTGCACCTTATGTTCCAGCAGTACTAAACTACACAGAGTTGCCAGACTATAGCATGCTAGTCTCACCTCACCTCACCCCTGCCTTTACTCTAGGTACTACCTCTGCTTGGGTTGCCTCCTACACTGCCTCAGCTCAAGCGCCCCCTCCTCTGGAAAGCCTTCTCTAACTATGCTAGTCTGTACAAGGTGATCCCTCTCCGTGTTTCCACACTCTTCTTTGCCTCCTCCTGTCATAGCAATGAGTGCAGCATACTGTACTTGCCTGTTTTCATTATGTGCTTTCTCACAGGTCTGGGAGCAACCAGAGAGTGGAAACTACATTTCTATCTATACCTATTTGTACCTCCTGCATGTTACTTAGAGCCTGGCACGGTGAGTTTTGACAATTAAATGAATGAATTACTAAATGGAATAAATGAGAAAGATGGGGCAGAGCTGAAGTCTGGAGAAGTCGAGAAGAAGCCCATAGCAATATCCCATGAATGGAGTTGTCTGATGTGGCTAGAAGGGTTTTTCCCTCTGTACCCTTCCTGGGCCCCAACCGTACCAAGCTGGGACAACAGAAGGGGACCTTTTGTGATGCAACTCAAAGAGGAGAAGATCAATATGAGATTCTTTTAGCAGCATTACACATAGGGGGCAAGCTAAGTGGCAGTCTTGTCAGTGTGAAAGGCCTGATTGTCTTGTAATAGCTTGACAGCGAAGCTGGACCAGTAAGAAATGTTTTCCTTCATCTCCCTTTCTACCTGTAAGGGTCCAAAGCCCTTTCTAGCTCTACTCAGGGGCAAACTAGATGCAACAGTATGAATGACACCCTAACCCTAAGGCCAAGGAAGAGAAGAGATGAAATTTTGAGGGGATAGGAAGCTTAAAAGGCCAAAGAGCCTCGGTTGGGGTCAGGGAGGAAGAAAGGGGTCCCAGAGGAGAGGCACTCGAGACAACTCTGTGGGTGGCCCTTAAAGGGAAGAACAAAGGCCTGCTAAGGCCATTGATTCAGACAGAGGAGCTAATCACAAATTGGGAGGGGGGTGGTAGGGAGGACTCTCCAGATTGCAAGAGTTGCTGGGAGAAAAGACCTATTCTTTACATTGTTCTGGACTCTCTGTGTATGATTGAGCAGGTAATAGTAAGACCTCCCCCGCCCCAGTAAAGGCCGATATTAGCCTACTCTTCTGATATTAAAAGGCATAATAACAGGGTTATATGATGTGGGGGGGAGTGAGACAAGGGCATTCAGGGTATAAGCCCTGTCCAGGATTGTTAAATTGTAATACAGAGTCTAACTGCACCCAAAACAAAGCATGCTAGAGAACTGAGTCGAGGAGTGGGCCCCTGGCCTCGAAATTGTTAGCAAAATGGGCCTGGGGCTTAAGAGAAAAAGTGGACACAGCCCAGGCAGGAATGGTGCCAGAGAGCCCCTCCCAGTAAGAGAGGGATATGATGGAGACAACTGTGACTTCGGCACTAAAGTTTCTGGAGAAGGGTCACATTTGGAAAGAGGTGCTTCTCCAAGGAGCTGGGAGCCTATTTGTGTTGGGAATTTTCTAGGCTGGTTCAAGCCTAAGATTTCTCTCAGGAAATCAGACACAGGCACAGAATTTTTGTAGGCATTTGGTTTGCTTCTGGAGATATGAAGTTCTCCATATTCCTTGAGGGCTATGGTAGAATTAATTTTGAAAGAGCTAAACAGATATTGGAGCCAGTGGGACACAGGAGCCTGAGACAGGTGCCAGAACTAGGGATGCAGCTTGTGAACAAGGAATGCTACTGGGTACCAAAAGCTCTGAAGTTTGGTGGCCTGTTCAGGGTTGGGTATGCTATAGGGGGCAGGATCACCTCCTGAGAAAGGAGTTTGAGGAGTAGTTTGGATATACTAAATAATACATATTTTTTTTTTAAAAAGAAAAGTGTTGGAGACTATGCTAAGGAGGCATGTCAGAAAGCTTCCAGGGTCTCATTCATGAGGGGGTACATGTGTTCAAAGTACAAAATCCATCAGCAATGGATAGTGGTTGAATTTAATATGTTTTGGAGGAGAGAAAGTGCTGGGAAAGCATATGTCAAGTTCTTGGCCCCCTGGCAGAGAGGATCCAAAGACCTGTGTTTTGGATAAGACTAAACACCTATTTACATAAAGCAGTAGAGAGGGGAGCCTAAGGCCCCATAAAGAATCAAGCATTGATCAAAACTGCTGACTGGAGCTTCTCATAGCCAGCTGTGGGAGACAAAACTAGGCTGCACAGTTGGCTTAAGGTATTTGACCACTGTAACACCAGCCCTGAAATCTCAATGGCTTAACATAATAAAAGTTTAATGTGGTCTGCATGGATGGGGGTTCTCTGTTCCCTGTTGTCATTCAGAGATCCAGCTTCATCCATCTTGTTATGCCAGCATCTTTACCACAGGTCCCAAGGTTGCAAGGGAAGAGGAGGACAGCGTGAGGAAGGCACACCTAATATTAACTATCTCAATTTGTAAGTGACACCTATCATTTCTGCTCACTTCCTATTGCCACAAAAAACCATCACGTGACCTAATTTTGATGGAAGGACACTGGCAAATGTAGTCCCTAGCTGGACAGTTGGTTCCCAGCAAAACTTTATACTATGGAAGAGAAGCACAGATTTTTAGTGGACAGCTGGCTGTCTCTGCCACAACCCACTGGAATTTTCCCTGTTGATAAAAATACTTGCTGCTGTGAGATTGAAGTTGAAGTTATTATTATTAGAGATAACCTGGAACAACTGAACCTACATTTTAGGGCCAAACTCAGGTTTTCGTGGTTGATGCAGAAATAGCTATGGAGAGGCATACGGAATCGTTGGCAGCTACACCAAGGACAGTGTGGGTTAGGAACCCCTAAGCCTTACCTTAGCTCCCAATCAATCTGAAGGGGCCCCAGGTTAGAATCAGCAGAGTTATAGGCTACACAGGACTCTGTGCCACACCCTGTTTGGCTTCTCCAAGACCCGCTGGAATAGATTCCCAGCAGGTTCAGGCCCTATTCTCCAAGGCAAATGGGGCTGCAGATAGATGTAAAAATAGAGAGAGACACATGACAATAATTTCATGGGCAACACCCGACCCAAGTAGAGTGGCCACTACTGGCCATCTACCTAACATCCCCTTCTCCACCACATGTTTTTCCTAACAGGTCTGACTGCACTGGTCTGGTAATGGCAGTAGGGTATGAAATGGTACTCTGGGGGAGAGGCTGGTTCATGAAGGAGATGGAGCTATGTTGTTGGGTTAGGGTTTCCTTAGATCTGCTGTGAGTGAAGTGGGATGTTAACAAAGGCAGCCTGCAATCATATTGCTGGGATAGAGTCAGGATTGATGCTTGAGAGGTCACAAGTTGGAAAATAAGACAAATCATCGGAGCCAAAGGATGAGGTAAAGTTGGAAGCAGGAGGATAAACAACGAAGAATTTAGGCTGGAAATTTGAAGGTAGGACAAGGTGGGGTGTGAGACCTGAGTGAAAGTGAGTCGTTCCAGACTAAGGCTGAGCAGGGATTATTAGTTTAAATGTCCCACCTAGGGGCTTCTCTGAGATTGGAGCAATGCCTTAAGTTTCAGGGGCTGACCACAGCAGTGTGGTATGTAATAGTGTTGTCGGCTGGAGCCTGAGAGGACTCTGAAAACCTCTATAAACACCAAAACAAATCCAATCCACAACTACTGAATGACTGTTGTAGCAATAGATGGGAGGAGGCAGTGGTGACTGACCACTGAGTTTCTAAACGCCCTGCCTGTTTGGGGTAGCATTCTTAAGATAGGTCCAGAAGCCAAAGGCAGACAGCTAGTTCTCCTTCCAGCTCTCTAACAGCTCTAGGTAAGGTCATATGACCTGAACACAGCCAATCAGATTCTTCCACTGATGCCGAGAGATTATTTGTGATGGCTGTATTAGAACCCAGAATTTGCTGGCACAGGCATAAGTGTTCAGAGGTGGCAGTGTTAGTTAGAGCCTGGTGTTAAGGGAGGCTCTTGGCTAGACCTCGTCTTCCTTGTTTAATGATTAGATCCCAATCTTCTAGATGATTCTATGAGCTATATCCCTCCCACATGAGGAAGTTAGCTAGAACTGTTTCTGGTGTGTGTAATCCAGAACTCTGACTGATATGATGTCTAGTCTGCTTAAGATGCATACGATCCAGTCCTGGCCCTCATGGAGTGTGCAGTTTAGCTTCTGCTTTGAATACTTTTTGGAACAAAGTGTGTGCTGAAGAGCTAAATATGGTCTGGATGAGGAGACAGACAAGTGACAAGTGATGAAATGATTTAGGAACAGTTCAAGGTGAGGTTAAAGAAATAGGAAGTAACTGAATATTTAGTGAATTCTACAAATGTCACCATCTGTAGCAGCTCAGGACAGAGAGGTCAGGAGGCTAGTAAGAACAGGGAAGTGATGAGGTGGGATCTCAGCTAGTCTTGGAAGCTGGGAAGGTTTGGGGGAAGCAGAAGGGATGCACTAGGAGGCTGTCTGTTCCCCCAGAAGTACAGGCCACCCTGGTGGTCAGGAAGCAGTGACAGCCAGAATCATCCTTTTTTGGTTCTCTAGCCCTTCCCATAGCTTTCATGTACACAATATCTCTTTTAGGCCTCACAATTCCATTGTAAGGGAGGTGGGACAGGGCTTTCCATTATTCCCTCTTCCCAGATGTGGGAGTCAAGATTCAAATGAGCCAGGTGATTTGTCTAAGGTCACAGAGCCATAAAGCCACAGCATGAGAAGGAAGCATTGGATATGTTTCAACATCTCAATAGATAGGCTAAACCCATGCTCTATTTGCATACTCAAATATAGATGTTCACCATTTCCCTCTTTTCAGCTAGACTTCTAGAAAGTTCTTCCTTGTGTTGAACTGAAACGTGTGTCCTGTTAACCCACCAGCACCATAGAACTGATCTACAACCAAGTAAGGACTAGAACTCATGTCCTTTGACTCTCAGTCTGTGTCCTTTCAATTGTCCCTCACTGCAGACTGCTCATAGCCTTGTCCCTCCCTCCTTGCCCTTCCTCCTGCTTAGACTGTGGATAACAGCTGGATCTTGCCAGGGGGAGGTAAGTGGGAAAGACCAGAAGCTGGTAGGGCAGGCGTGCAGTGGGAGCGAGGTGGCCAGCAGGGCGGCCTGGCTTCTGGTTGGCTCCATTGCCCTGAAAACAATTTGCTTGTCTGGCGTGCTAATTTGCTTTATGTCTTCCCTTATTAATCACATTATTTTGCACAGGCCTGTGAGCTTCAAATATGTTTGTTATGACTTCAATTAAGTGTGACTGACCACGGCCCCAGCAGTCTGGAAGCAGGATTTCCTCCTTCCCTTGCATTCCCAGATTCCAGAGGCCTCTTTGGTAGCCCCAGCTTGTTCCTCTTAGCAAGACTGTGGAGGGGAGTGAGGTTCTCACTTTCTTCACTCTCAGGTCCCAAGCCTTCATCCTATGGGCAAATAGGCTCCTTCAGGTAAAGCTCAAAAGGAGGGAGGGAAGGAAACTCCATCCCTCCTCCAAGATGTATACCTACTCCTTCGAGGAGTGCAGGAAGACAGCAGTGACAGACATGCAGGGGACAAAATGACCAATCCTGAAAAACACAAGAAAGCAGCTCCCAAGCACGCTTTCACTTGTCAGCAAAATGATGAGCATTTGAGTGGGAAATGGAGTGCTTTCCAATTGCAAAGAACTTAATAGGAACCAGCTCAAAATCCTGCAAGCCTACTGAAGGCCCCGTTCCTTTGTAAAAAGCCAGATGGGGTCTATTATTTTTAAGTGTCAACTAGATGGAGGATATGACAGGGAGAAGGATGAGATTCCTCTTCCTGAAAGCCCAGATGAGGTTCAGCATGCTCTGGGGAAGGTACCCTCTTGGCTCCTTCCCACCTTTCTGCAAGGTGCCAACCAGGAATGTCCTGGTGCCAAGAGCCAGGTCAAGTCCCAACCTGGGTGTCCTCACTGAGGCAGGTCAGCAGCACATCTGGTTTCCATTAGCCATTCTCCCCCACCACCCCTCCTCCACTTCTCGGTGTCTCATTGTGTCTCACTGGTGACAGGCTGTTGGAGATGTCTTGACACAAGCTTGCTGAGGGATTCTCAGTATGTGTTGTCCCTTTGCTTGGTGTGCTAGTTTTCTTGGGCCCTCTAGGGTCTTTCCATAGTTAGTCAGTCTGTCAGTTTACCTGTCTGTCAGTCAGCCTGTCCATCAACCATCCGTCTCTATTAGCCAGCAAGACAGTCTGTCAATCAGACAACCAGACAGTTCGTCTGTTTGTCAACCAGTCTTGGCCACCTGGACAATCCACCAGTCAATCTGTCCATCTGTCTGTCAATCAGTCAGTGTTTTAGGAGGGGAGATGGGACACAGACCACAGGAAGGACACACACCACACCACATGGCAGAGGTGGGGGGAGCAGGGCTACCCTTGTTAGCCTAGTATGCTGTGAAGGCATAAATGCTAAGAAGGCAGCAGTTGAGAGGTGGCCAGAACCAGGGTAGGGCTAATTTGGGAAGGCTTCCTAGAGGAAAAGCATTTGAAAGGGCTAAAAGAACTTTGATTGGACTGGGATTTTTAGCCCCATCCTTGACTCCAACCAAGCAGCTCAAGGTTTGACCCTGAACTAAGGGGTTAGGGACTGAGAACTGAGGATTCGGTTGTGCTGTGGAGAGAATTCTACTCCTAGCTGTCTCTTGATGAGCTGTGGGACCTCGAACTAGTTCTCTGAGCCACAACTCCCCATCTGTACCACTGAGGAACAAGTAGGGGGCAGCAGTAGACCAAACAAGCCCCAAAGGCCCTTCCAGCTCTGATGTGCCCTGGTTCTTTCTCAGGTTTGTGTCTGGGAGAAGGAGGGAGTGAAATCCTGAAGCCTAACTTAGGCTCTCAACTAGGGCTTTGGGTCTGGATCAGTTTTCTGGACACAGGGCCTCCAAATGGAGGATACCAATCCTAAAGAAAAATGGACAGACATACAGACACACAGATGCATGTGCACAGATGTCTGGGTGGGGCACCCCTCAGCTAAACAACAAACTGCAGTGGTTGATCTGTCTGAGGGTGGATTTATTGGAGGCAGTTGTTCTGGGTTGGGGTGTTGTGGAATGGGTGAGCCATTTCTGGGACTGGTAGAGGGACAGGAAAGACTGGAGGAAGTGGATTTGTCAAGAAGTTTGTGAAGGAGGAGGAAAGATGCCTGTGAGGGAGAAAGGGAGAAGTGTCAGGACTCAAGGTCTTGCCCCTCCTTCCAAGCCCCCAAGGTCATAGGAAGTCCAGCCTGGGAGGGCCCTTTGAAGCTGTCCACCAAGGATACAAAAGCCCAGAGAGGGGACAAGACTTTCCCCTTAGAATACAGTATAAAAATCACAGTAATAGATACATGAACAAACTGCTATGGGTGCACAGAGGAGGAATCAGCTGTCTGGAAAGGCTTTACAGGGGTGCTGACAGTTGGCTTCAGTCTTGAAGAATGAGTAGAAGAACAGCAGGTGTACAGGGAAAAGGATTCCAGGCAGAGAGAACCACAATGTACACAGGCACAGAGCAGCAAATGTAAATGAGAAGAAATGGTAAACGTAGTCTAAAAGACCTAGAGCAAAATGAGCAGAGCAAAGGTAAAATAATGGGTTGAAACTAGGTTTTGACGGACCTTAAAGCCCAGGTTGGGAATTTGAGCTTTATCTTGTAAGTATTTGGGACCTGTTGGCTTTTAAGCAGGGAGATCTCAAATTATTACTCTTTTTTAAAGATCTTATTTATTAGAGAGAGAGAGAGAGAGAGAGAGAGCAGGGGGAGGGGCAGAAGGAGAAAGAGAGAATCTCAAGTAGACTCTGCATTGAGTGCGAAGCCCAATGCTGGGCTCCACCCAATGACCCTGAGATCATGACCTGAGTCGAAATCAAGAGTCAGATGCCCAACTGACTGAGCCAATCAGGAGCCTCATCGGATTACTTTTAATAATAATGCAGATTACATTAGATTTCATTAATGGAATCATTCTTGTCTGCGGCTCGGGCGTCAGCCAGCCTGGTTCAAATCCTGGCTCCTTACTAGTTGTGTGACCCTGGGCATGTTAAGCAATTGTCAATGGCTCAGTTTCATTATCTGTGAAAACAGAGGCAATAATGGCACTTTTTTCACAGGGTTTTACTGAGGTAAAGCATGTAAAGTTCTTAAAACAGAGGCTGCGTCATAGTAAGCACTCAATAAATGCCAGCTAAAAGTAATGATGGTGGTATCTTCCTTTCATGCAAGAGGATTTTTGAGGCTCAGAGAGGTGAAATCACTTGCTTAGGACCACACAGCCAGTTTGTGGCAGAGCTGGGTTTCAAAGCCGAAGTCTGGGCTAAGATTTGTGCCTTAAAAATATCTCTGGAGGCCCCATGAGGGATTGCCTAAAGTGAGGGAGACTGGAGCCCACGCCACCACTTGGGAGGCTGTTGCAACTGCCCGGGCATGAAGATGCCGGCTGGAACCCAGGAGAGCCACTTCGCCCAGCCAAGCTGTCATTTGGGAGCCTCTGAGGAGCTGGCCTGGCCCAGGGAAGAGCTGTTCTTTCCATCAGTGCGGCTGGGGAGGTTAATGGCATTCCCAGGAAGGGCCAGGGATTAGGGGGAGCCTGCTCGGCAGAGCCAAATTCTTTCACCTCTAGTGAGTTTTCCAGAATTTCCCCCTCTGCCCCTCAGTGCCTGGCCCCAAGAAAAAAGAGGGGGGATGGGCTGAGACCCTCCTCCTCCCCAGGCCCTCGGACCTGGCTGGAGGAGAGTGTGGCCCCCCACTGGGCTGGCCCTAGTCCCGGCTGTGGCTGTTCCGGCACAAGCTGTGGGAAAGGAGGAAGGCCCCAGCATGCTCTCTGGGGTGCAGCAGGGGAGGACAAAGAGGAGGGGGCCGGGACCCTTCAGAAGCTGGACAATTAGAGAGAAGGCACATTCCAGGGGAATCCACATCTGGGATGAGCCTGAGCCAGGACCAGCCTTGTAATCCATTGCAGATGTGATGGCCAGCAGCAGATGTGGGCAGGACCTCCCTCATGGGTGGCTGGTGGGTAGCGGGGGAGGGCGGGGTTGGGTCTTGCAGGGGCAGGGAGATGAGGAGCAACTCCCAGACACCACCAGGCAGCTCCTCTTGAGAGGTTGCTACCTGGTTGCAATTCCATGCACAGTACCTTGCCAATGGCAGCATCCAGGCTGAGACGCCACAGTTAGCCCAGGAAACCTGGCTCCAACTAAGTGTTTCTGGGAGCATAGCTTGGGCCAGGAGGCTACCACTCTCTTGCTCCCCAAAAAAGCCTTATTTTCAGATGCCATTTGCTGGGCAGCAGTGGTTTCAATGGCCTCAAACCTGAGGAGGCAGGAATTTGGGACTCTGGGTCTAACTTGGACCAGCTCCAACCTGTTTATCCTCCAGGGACTCTGGGTCTGGCATTGCCAGGAGGAAGTCTAAAGGACGTGTCAGTGCTAGGAACTGATTTTCTGGACCCCAGTGGGCAGGGCTAGATAATGTCTAGTCCTCTGTGCCAGCCAGGTGACCTGACAGTTGGCACTAGAACAGTGCCCTGCAGGAAGAAAGGAGGAGCACAGCAAGGGCTCCCTTGTTGGTTGGTTTTTGTGAAGGCCAGTCAGAGGCCTGGGGGGTGGGGATGGAGGGAGTCTGGGGAGTATGAGGCAGGATATCCTTGGTCTCTGAGTGGGGACGTATAATTGTTCCATCACCCAGCATGTTTGTCAGGGCACCTGCTGTCAGAGAACCATCATCTTAGAATGGCAGAGTGGGGGACTTGCCCTGGTCCATCCCAATCCCTTTGCATCACGGAGGAGAGAATGGAGGCTCAGCGAGAAGCACAGGTTTGCCCCAGGTTAGAGAGCCAGGAGCAGAGCTGAGCCAATAAGGCAGGGCTCTCGATTCCCAGCTGAGTGCTGTTTCCCACAGCCCCAGGCTACATGGTAGAATGAATGGATGAGTAAGTACATGAGTGGATGAGTGAATGGAAAGGCTTGGCTGCTAAGATGGAGCTGTGGCCTGGCCAAAGTTTTGTAGACAAAGAGGGCATGTCCATTTCCAGCTTCTCAGCAACATATTGCTTGCTTGAAATGGGAATCCATCTTGCCCCCCTTTCTCTCAACTATGTCTGTCTCCTCACAGGCTCCAAAGAAGGGGAAGGATTCACTCCAGGTCACCCACCATGCCTAGGGCAGGGGCAGGATGGAAAGCCAGGTGTGCCTTGAGCCCCCACTCCTCACCTCCTTCTGCCAGAGCTGAAGACAACTTCCATCCATTTCACAGGCAAGGAAACCGGAGACAGGCCCAGAGGGGGCGCAAGACGGATTACAGGATGAGCTTTAAATCAGGCCTGGCAGGACACTGTGTGTAATGGATTCCGGTTGGCGGGAGCAGCATTTGTGGCCCCTGTGGGTCTAGGCAGCCCCAAGAGCTATGTCACGCCAGACTAACGACAGGTGGCAGCAGAGGACCATGGTAGGCAGCGTAGGCCTTGCCTAGTAGGCTTGCCCAGCCCCCTTCCTCAGGGCCGAAGTTGGCTAGATTGGTACCCTGAGCGCCTGTGGGACCCTATGGCAGATAGCCCAGGCTGAGGTGCCTGGGGCACCCCGAGGTGGGATACGTGGGTGTTTACTGAAAATCAGCATCCTCAGCAAAGGCGAAAAGCGGGACAAAACATCTGAGAGGGAAGAAGTGGTGGTGGTGGTGGTGGTGGTGGTGGTGGTGGTGGTGGTGGGGCTGCTGGACAGAGCCTAGGAAGGAAAGGGAACTGCAGAGAAAGAGAGACAAAGAGATGGAGAGGGAGAGATGGAGAGACGGAGAAATGGGCTGACAGTTTACAGAAAAATAGAGATTCCATGGGCTATATCCACACACATATGCTGAAATCATGGAACTCTACAGCTGGAAGGACCCTTAGAGGCCACTTAGTCCAAACATTCCACCTTACACACGAGTATACTGAGACTCAGAGAAGTTGTGTTTTGCTTGAGATCCCACAAGCAAATTCCGGTAAACAGGCCCCAGCCTAGTTCCTTCCCTGATTCCTGGACTTCAGTTCTTTTGTCCAAAAGCCACCTTGGATGGTATACTTAATTGCCCAAAGATCTACCCAGTATTTGCCACTGAGTAGGGGAGACAGAAATGGAGACAGGTACCTCAGACAGAGGCATAGAGAGGCAGTGCAAGAGGAGAAAGGGAAGGGGAGCAGGAAGGAGCAGAGACCTCAAAGGCAGGTGGGGCAAGGTTGTTCTGGTATCAACAAGCTTATTTCCCAACTGGCCTGCCTTCTAGGGTCCCACCTGAAGTCAGGTAGCCAGCCAACTGTGAAGGACACTTAATCTTCCACATTGGACATTCTGTGCCCCTCAGCCCAAGCCTAGTCCACTCTAGAACAGGGACCAGTTACATGAAAGAGGGGCCCAGGTGGGGCGCCTGGGTGGCTCAGTCAGTTGGGCATCTGACTCTCGATTTTGGCTCAGGTCATGATCTCAGGGTTGTGAGATTAAGCCCCACGTTGGACTCTGCGCTCAGTGGGGAGTCTGCTTGGGATTCTCTTCCTCTCTCTCTGCCCCTCCCCCTGCTCTCTTTCTCTCTCTCTCTCTCAAATAAATAAAATAAATCTTTAAAAAAATAAAAGGAAAAGGGGCCCGGGTTGGATCCTAGAGCTGGAGAGAAGACCTTGATTTTCTTCTACCTCTGTTGCCACATCACTTTGAGATCACTGATTTTACCACATAGCATGGGCACATTGGTTTTTTGTTTTTTGGTTTTTTGTCTATATGTTTATTTTTTCTTTAAATTTTTTATTGTTATGTTAATCACCATACATTACATCATTAGTTTTTGATGTAGTGTTCCATGATTCATTGTTTGTGTATGGGCACATTGGTTTCTGACCAGGGCCCAAGCTCTGCCATCTCAGGCCTGCTGGTCCAAGATAGGACATCCGTGCTATGTCATCATCAACTCTAGTGACCATATTTTTCAAACTAAAAATCAGACCAGATTGTCTAATACATCATCCAATCACAGAACAGAATATTTTAAATTAAGCTTGTCCCTGGAAATCTGAGCCATCTGGTTACTGTCCTGTTACTCCACCCATTGGTTTCCCCTTCACACACAAGCCTGGAGATGCCCCCAGCTGTTAGCCAGGCCCTGGGGCTGAGAAATGAAGAAGGGGAAAGAAAGCTAATGTATACTGAGCTCTTGCCATGTGTCAGGCATTTTCTGTCCATTATCTCATTTACTTCCCATGACAACCGTATGAGTAGGTGCTTTTTTAATCTTCATTTCACAGATGAGGAAACAAGTTCAGACAGCCGGACTCACTAACCCAAGGTTGCACAAATATACCCAGCTAGGTGCAGAGCAGGCTACATGACCCCAATATAAGGAGCTGAACTCCTCAGCAGAGAAAGCCCTTGTAAGGAATGAAAGGAAGCATGGAACAGAAATGCCACCCTGAAAGCTGCTGGGAACTTGGATGTATTAACAGAGGTAAAGAGACCAAAATGAAGTAGGTTACAGACTTACCCTTCTCTTCCCTCTGGAATATGTGCCCAGTTCTGGGCCCTGTACATTGAGGGCACACTGGTGCCTGTCTATAGGGCAGTGAGGAGGTTGGGGAGTAGGTTAGAACCCATGTCCACGAGTAACAGTGGAGACACTAGGGCTATTAGGCCTGAAGGAGTGACTTCAGAGACTTCAGACCACAAAAGAGGTATGTATGTTTTATGCGGCTCTGAGATAAAAAGTGGTAGTTATGGAGAGACAGATGTGGACTCAGTGCAAGGAAGAACTTTCTCAGAATCCAGACGGTCTTGTCATAAAACTCGTTGTCTTGAGAGAGAGTGAGCTCTCCATTACTGCTAATGTGCAAACATGATTGAGCTGAACACTTGGTCGAAATGTTGCAGAGAAAGCTCAAGTTCTGGATCAGAGGTTAGACTGGATGCCCCCTAAGTTTATTGCAGTCCTGAAACTCCATGAATCTGTGATGGTTGGAACTGTCTCAGGCCACCCCCATGGAGATTCCATAACTTCCCTCCACTGCTGTTTTTCAGTGCTTCACATCTTTTAAAACCAGAAAATCATTTCTTAGGTCCCACCTAAATTCCTCTTACTGGAGTCATTCTTACTTCTGTATAGGACTGGCTGCTGAGAAGGGAAGGGTGGAGAAAGCAGCAAAGCAAGGCCACCAGAGACCTAGAGGAGAATCATTCTCAAATAGCAAATGTTAAGCAGACAGATGGCCAATGACAAAGGTGGAGGGAGCATTCAGAAAACATTACAGTTGAGATGTAAGTGTACTTTTTCCTTAACGATATTATCTTTTCTGATTGATTTTGTGATTTAAATTGCTAACACTTGAAAAGTGGTGGAAGCGGTGAGTTGCTCACATCTTCATTATTTGGAATATGACATTAACCAACCACTCGGTAATACTAAACATTTTCCTGCTGGTCAGGAAATCCTTTCTTAGGGCTAATCTAGATGTCAATTATAGCACCACCAGACCATTGTTAAACGTTAAATGTGCATAATGATCTATTAAGTAAGAGGTGCAGATTGTCAGGTGCCTGGAAGGTGCATGAGACTGATGATAGTCGTGGAATGTCCTGACAAGACCACTGGGACGTCCTGGATTGAGAAAGTTTTGACTGAAACGAATGGATGGCCCATTTCTGCTAAATCAAACGTTATTTCTCTCCATTTTCTCAGATCTCTATTACTTAGGTCAACATCAATTTACCAAAGATGTATGCAGCACTCAGAGGATGCTGGCCTGAGGAACTATCATCCCTGTCCTGGAGGCTCTGGCTAGCTCTTAACATTTCTCTCCTCCATCACCTGAGAAATATATGTTCTCTATCCTTGTGACCAACTATTCTCAGGAAAGTGCCCTTACTCTGGCATTTTTGTCTGGAGTAGTTTATCCAACTGTGAGAAGCCTATAAAAGGCTGGGAAGTAGTGTAAAGAAAGCCTGCCTTTCTTCCTGCAGGTTGTGTGCATGTCTGGCTTACTATGTGATTAAGGCCAGGTTCTATTTTAGACGTGGACCTGTGGGTTTCTGTAAGAGATACTCCTGTTTTGGAGGAAGATATGGGAGCTTATTCTAGTGAGTGTTTATATAAATTTTAGCTGTTGGGGAGTGTCTTAGGTCAGGTTACTGAGAAGTGAAGCCTGAAACTGGGATCAGGGCATGTGATTAATTGAGGCCATGCCCTTCTAGAAAAGTCCAAAAGTGAGGCAGGAAATCAGGATAGGGAAGAAGTAGCCCAGAAAGGATTCGGTCTTTAGGAAAAGTCTAGCCTTGACCCGATCTAGGGTGGATGTGGGAGCTCTGGAGTATGAATCACACCATAGAGTTATACCATCTTCAGGAAAGGGACTGGATTTTTTTATTCCTGGATCAGTCACTTATTGCCCCACCCCCATAGGAGGCAGGTATAACCTCCCATTCAACTCTGGATTAGGTGGTTTCCATTAGCCAAGGGCAAGTCTCAGGTCTTGCCATTAGCCACAGCACTCAAGGCAGCTAGGACTGGGTGTACAGTTGGAAAGGGGAATCTGGCCCAGGCACCAACATCATCTACTACAGCATGGCTGCCATTTTAGGTTTCTAAAAGCCTCCTCTTTCTATGAGACACAAGGACTTCAGTCACTATGGCTCTGCCAATCAGCTGTGAGCTAGCTATGTCTCACTGACCAGAACTACTGCGGGGTTGTAAATGGAAGGGTTAGAAAGTTGTCACTTGTGCAAGAATGAGATAAGAGTCCAACTTCCTGGGTCAGGCAAGCCACATGGCTGAAATAAGCAGGGAGCTGGGGCAGAGATACCAGGCAAAAGTGACACTGGAGTTGTGTCAGATCATCAGGAGTGTAGTGCTATCACTTCTAGTGGCAGGGTTGGGGGGTGCTCATCAGCTTTTACACTGTGATGAAGCTGGAGTTAATCCAGATGGATTATTTTATGTTGCATATAGTTTTATAAATTATAGGATTTCCTTTTCCTTCTCCTTGTTCATTTTCCTTGTGAAAATGTTGGTCCTTATCAATATGTTCAGGGAAACCAAGGGAATAGCTTGGCACCCATCCTCGGGGTGGTATGTGGCCTGTGAATGATAGCAGCTAACACCTATTGATCACTTAATACGAACTGAGCACCTCCTGAGAACTTACTTTCAGACATTATTAGCTCATTGAGTTCTCCTAGTAGGACTTGGAGTTGTACTGTATATGGGTGAGGGTGGTGAGAAAAGAAGGTGTCAAAGATAACTCCTGGTTTCTGAATGAATGCCACTATCTGAGATAAACAATAGAGAACACTTCTCTGGCTTCAGTCCTATTTTCTTTAGACTGGAAAATTCTAGTTTCTGTAAATGCTTCCTTGAGGGCCTGTTTTGAAAGCTCTGGAACTTCCTAGAGATGCACTAGATCCTGATTGGGAAATTTCTAGATCACAGAAGATTTGCACATTTCTTTATTTCTTTATCCCCTTTTTACGGACACAATTAGTGTATCAAAACAACTAGGTTGCACTCAACCCATCCGATTTCTCAGATGGACATCATCCTGTAAATTGTTCTGAAACAGAGCCAAGGCTTTCTTCCTTTACCCCAACTCCAGCAAAATCCTAATCATGAGGATATGTAGATGTACATTTGCTACCTTGTCCCTTCCCTAAAAAAGAGTCACAAGAAAACTCCATTTTGACAGCAAATAAACAAGCAAGCACTTTTTAAAATTTCAAACACTAAAAAGTAATATGTATTGAGTGCTAAACTAACCCATTTACACGGGTTATTTTATTTAATTCTAAAATCTATATGAAATAGGTAGTTGTGTCCATTAGGATGCTTTTAGCTGAAAGTAAAAGAAACCATGATACAAACTGGCTTAAACAATTAGAAAATTTGTCCTCAAATAACAGAATGTCTAGAGGTAGAACAGACCTAAAGCATGGCAAAATCAATGACTCAACAATGTCCTCAGAGAACTAGGATCTTTTCATCTCTTGGTTCTGCCATCCTCAGGAAAAGTTATGCTTAAGGTAGTTCCAAACATCACTTCCAGGCATAACATCACCTGAAGGAAAAGGAAAAACTTTCTTTTTCTCCTTAGGAGGAAGGAAATCTTTCCCAGAATTCCCCAGATAGACTTCCCTTCATGTTCTGTTGGCCAGGATTGAGCCACATGTTCATTTCTGAACCAATTACTAGCAAGGAAAATGGAAAATACATGATTGGATTAGTTTACTTATTTGAGATGGAAGGAAGGACACTAAAATATTACCATGTTCCCATTCTACAGAAAAGGAGACTAAGGCTCACTGAGATGAAGTAATAGAGCAACTTGCCCAAAGTAACATATCCAGTAAGTGACAGAGCTGAGTTATAAATATAGTACTTCCCTACTTGCTGTACTTATTTATTGCTAAATACTTGTTAATTGCTAAGAGCTTACTGAGGTTATACAAGGAATCCTTATTATCCAAGTATTCATTTTCCAAGTCCTTGCAGTCAGAAGGTTGGGTAGCAAAGCAAGAGACCATTAAGATATTCACTAGTGAACTGGCCAATCATTAAATTACTTTGGCATCCCTCCCAGATTAACAGTAGCATCTAGATCAGTCTTTTCTTGTTGTTGGGTATTATAAACATCAGAGAATAAAGAACAAATTCAATGCCAATCAGTTTGCAAAGTGAAACTGCAAATATGAGAAAAGATTCAGGAGTTCGTGAACAAAACGTCAACAAAAGTGATACTGGAAAACTGCTGGAATCCCAGAAAAGCCATGAACACATGAGAGCCTGGCAGAATTAGACCAGTTAACAGTTAAAGAAGAGCAAGTCATCAAGGATGAGAACAAGATAAAGGCTTCAAAGGATAATGATTTGACTCACAAATTCTTAAGAGATATCTTTGGGAAAGCCAAAGTCCTTGGATTATTTTGTTATAAAATGATCTTTATGATCATGCTATGTAAATCAAAATAAAAATGTTATGCCATGCTGTCATTCAGTTTTGTCAGAAAAATTATACTATAAATCAACTAATGCTTGAGTAATTCTTTGCCTGACCTAAGACATAGAATATAGCTGCAATTGCAGCCTAAATTTGTGAAATATGAGATAACCTGCTTATCATAATTTTTGATTTTGTTTTCTGTGACAAATTCAAATAAACTTTTTTTAAAATTTTTTATTCAAATTCCAGTTAGTTAACATAGAGTGTCATGTCAGTTTCAGGTGTACAATATAATGATTCAACACTTCCATACAACACCCAGTGCTTATCACAAAAAGTGTAGTCCTAAAATCCCCATCACTTTTAAAAAAATGTTTTACTATGCCAGTTTAAACAGATTCACTTTAAGCGGAATTCCCCCCCTCCCCATATCAATTATCTGCAGATAAAGAAGATCTCCTATAGAATGTTAAGATTACCCTGGGATCAAATCAATCTCACTCAGCCACTCACCAGTTTTTTTGGCTTTGGCCAAGTTTCTCAGCTTTTCTAAGCCCTTGTTTCTCATCTGTAAAATGAGGAAGCTTCATAAAGTTATTGTAAAGATTAAATTACACTACTCATATAAAGCACTTACCTTAGTCCTTCACATATCGTACGTACTCAAGGAATGGTAGCTGTTGTGATGTTGTTCAAGTGGTTGTGTGGAATGACAGCAAAAACATGGGCTTCAGAGTCTGTCAGACCCCGAGTTCTAATTCTGTTCAGTCATTTCCTTATTATGTGATCTAGAACAAGCCACTTCCCCTTTCTGGGCCTCAGTGATCTTACCTAGAAATTAGCGTGGGTAGGGTTGCTGTGACAGTTAAATAAGATAACTGATGCCCAGTAGTCACTGTCACTTGACAAGTAACAGTTTTTATTTATCTGTGTTGAATATTGTATCCAGTGTTGTGTGCAACTGTGTATGTGTCTGTCAGGGAGACATGTATAATAAATGTAAGGGGTTCCTGTCTTCAAAGGGCTTATATCTCACAAAGAAAGCCATTAATGTGCTATGTGCCAGTTACATGCCCTCTCTGGGCCTCAGTTTTCCTTTCTGTATTACTAAATCTTCAAACTAATTGATCTTTAAGGTTCTCAAACTCTGAGAATCTATATAAGCATGTGGATTCCTAAAACAAGTATAAAGAAAGCCAAGGCAGCTTGGTTCCAAGCATGACATACTGGAGTTCATAAAGAGGTCCTTCAGGAACTCATAGGAGGGAAGGGAATATCATCCAATGGAACAAGTACTGGCTTTGGGGCCAGACAGACCTGGATTTAAATCCCAGCTCTTCCACTTGCTAGCTGGATCTCCTTGAACCATAAACTTCTCCTTTCTGAGCCTCTGTCTCCTCCTCTGTAAAATGGGACTTAAATGCCCTACTTATAAGGATATGGTGAGAAATAATCAAGCCCACACATTTGAAAGTGTCTCATATGCAGTAGGTGCTTTGCTTCTTGCTTAAGGAGACTTCCTGGAGACTTGGGAACTTGAGCCAGGAGTTTTTGGTGGGAATAAAGCTGCTGGAGAACTGGGTACAGTTGGGCAGAATAGCAGAGAATGGCTTTTTGGCAGATGCCTTTATTGGGAGGGCAAAATGCCAGGCTCTGACAGGGCAAGCCCAGTACCCTGAGGTCCACGAAGGTCCCTTTGCCAACCGCTGCCTGGGATTCTCATCAAGGCCTAGAGGGAAAAAAAAGAAACCAAAATGAAATATATATTTATAACAATAATAATAATTATTCTTTCACCAATTTTCTCTTCCTTCGATGGAGTCTGGCAAGGACTACAGAGCAGGAAAACTGCTAAAGTTGAGAGTAATGGTGCCCCCAGGACAAATAAAGAGGGAACTTCAAACCAGCAGATGCTGCTGAAAACCCCAACACAGGAAATATCTGCAGAATGAATTGAGAATTTATGGGGGTTTGGGTTTTCAGGATTTATAAGTAAGTTCCATGAGCAGAGGAGGGAGATGAAGGAAAGAGAGCAGGACAGGGCAAGGGGAGTGGGCTGGGGGCAAAGCCAGCTGTTCCCCCACCTCCCACCAGGCAGATCTGGTGTCAGTGGGGTGCTCCAGGGACAACAGTGGCCTGGGCAGGTTGAGCTGAGCTGGGGCAGATCCTAGTGTGTCCCATGGCCCTGGTGTCACCCTCATGGTGGGCTGGCGGCTGGGTGGAGGTGGACACATGGGCCTATGGGCTAATGTGCATGGGCAAGAAAGGCCATCTGATAATGATGGTGATAATCAGTAAGCTGACCATCAGCAGGTCTTCCTGGGGTTCAGACTTAGAGGCTTCCTTAGGCCTTTCGCAACCTTAGGCATGTCACAGTCAGGTAACAAAAAGGTATGTCCAGAGTGTGAAAGTAGGTCAGGCCAAGGACTATGGAAGGAATGAGTGAGAATGGCATTCCTGCAGGCTCCTGAGAGGCTCCATGTGCTGAACCCACACATCTTCAGCAGCCCAATCCCTCTGGGGGCCTCAATTTTCCCACCTGTAAAATGGTGGGGTTGGGGTTTAGACTATAGTACACAATGGGCTTGTTATTGAAGTGTTGGTAGTGGGGAGGTGTGGGACCAGGGAAGCGGGACACTAGGCTGCCAGAGATGAGGCAGAAGGAGAGTAGAGAGGGGCCCTTGCCCAAGGAAAGGTGCACCCTGGAGGTGTTGACAATGTCCAGAACCCCAGGGACTCTTGAATACCTTTTCCCACCACCTCAGGTGTGGCACTGTGAGTTCAGACTGCATTCAGGCCACCCTGGGTGCAGGCCCTTTAAATATACCAAAGGACCCTAAAATTTTTCCGTTTTTGCTCTCTGCCCAAAGGGGGATTTGGGAGGAAAGCCATTCGGCTGCATTTAGAGGTTAGTGATACTTGGAAAGTGTATGTTCAGCCAGCTTCTGGAAACGGAGGCCCTTTGCTTCTTTACTAGAACAAAATCCCAGCCACAGGCAAAATGAAGAGGTGCTCAGAGGAGGGCGAGAGGGGAGTAAGGTGAGGACTGGCAGGAGGTAAGACTTCCCAGGTCTCTCTGGATGAATACCATGAGATGGGCCTTAACCATGATTATTCAGGGCTTGCTGAATAAGAGGGAACTTTCTCAATCAGCCCACTTGTCCTCAGGGGGCCAGAAACACCCTGAGCACCCTGTTTTTGAGGGTTTAAACCACAGCCCAACAATCACTGTCATTGGGAATGCTATTGAAAGCATGTCTTCATTAAACTGGGGGTTGGTAGGAAAGCTAGTGTACATTTAAGATGTCTCTCAGGCCAGTAGTCCTGTGATTTACTGAATTCAACTGTCATGTGACTTTGGATGACTTGTTCCCATTTCCAGGCATCTGTCTCCCCATCTGTAAAATGGAATTGGGTAGACTTTGTTGTCTAAGGGCCCTTCTAGTTATGGCATTCCCCTACACCATGACTTTAGTCTTTGGAGTGCAGGAGGGGAAAGGCTCCCAGAGCAGAGACTCCTGCCCTTTTTCTTGCCAAGCCCTGACTCCAACCTGTCTCTATGAGTTTCCCTGTGGCCATCTCATTCTTTCTTCATAAAAGTATGGAGCAGTGAATGTCCCCAGTTCAAGGCCAGGCTGTTGTCAGAGTCAGCCAAGAAAAGAGAGAGGAAATAGGCACCAGCAGTCCCCCTTTGGAGAGAGAATCACCACGAGGGGCCTGGAAGCATAGGGTCTTTGCCCAGTCTGAGCTGCAGCCGTCCCATTCCAGAGATTACTGCAGTTTTGTAGTAAGCTTGGAAATTAGAAAGTGTGAGTCTTCTAACTTTGCTTTTATTTTTCAGGATTGTTTGACTATATGGGGTCCTTTGCAATTCCATATACATTTCTTGAGGATTGGCCTTTCCATTTTAGCAGAAAGCCATTGAAATTTGATATAGTGCATTGAATCTGCAGATTGCATTGGGTAGTATCAAGATCTTAACAATATTAAGTTTTCTAATTCATGAAGACAAGATGGTTTCTCATTTATTTAGGTCTTTAATTTCTTTCAACAGTGTTGTATAATTTTTATTGTACAAGTCTTTCATCTCCTTGGTTTAACTTATTCCTAAGTATTTTATTCTTTTGAATACTGTTGTAAATGGAACTGTTTTCTTAATTTCCTTTTCAGATTGTTCATTTTGGGTATATAGAAATACAACTGATTTTTAAATATTGAAATTGCACCCTGCAATGTTGCTGAAACTAGCTCTAGTGACTTTTTGTAGTCGATTCTTTGGAGTTTTCTATATGTAGGATTATGTCACCTATGAATAAAGGCTGTTTTGCTTTGCTTTTTTTTTTTCAAATTTGAGTGCCTTTTATTTCTTTTTCTTGCCTAATTGCTCTGGCTAGAACTTCCAGTACAATGTACAATAGCAGTGGTAGAAGTAGCCATGTTCCTGATCTTAGGGGAAAATCTTTCAGTACATCAATATTGATATACTTGCTGTGGGTTTTTCATATATGGCTTTATCATGTTAAGAAAATTCCCTTCTCTTCCTAGTTTTCTGAGTGTTTTTATCACGAAACTGTTGTTGGATTTTGTCAAATGCTTTTTTCTTGCACTTTTTGTCAATTGAGATATTCTCTCTCTCTCTCCCTCCCTCCCCCTATTTCATTCTGTTAATATACTATATTCCACTGATTGATTTTCTTTTTTTAATTAATTTTTTTATTATGTTATGTTAGTCACCATACAATACATAGTTTTTGATGTAGTGTTCCATGATTCATTGTTTGCTTATAACACTCAGTGCTCCATGCAATACGTGCCCTCCTTAATACCCATCACTGGGCTAACCCATCTCCCCACCCCCTTCCCCTCTAGAACCCTCAGTTTGTTTCTTGGAGTCCATAGTTTCTCATGGTTCATCTCCCCCTCCAATTTCCCCTGCTTCATTTTTCCCTTCCTTCTCCTAATGTCCTCCATTCTATTCCTTATGTTCCACAAATAAGTGAAACTATATGATAATTGATTTTCTCTGCTTGACTTATTTCACTTAGCATAATCTCCTCCAGTCCCATCCATGTTGATGCAAAAGTTGGGTATTCATCCTTTCTGATGGCTGAGTAATATTCCATTGTATATATGGACCACATCTTCTTTATCCATTCATCTGTTGAAGGGCATCTGGGCTCCTTCCACAGTTTGGCTATTGTGGACACTGCTGCTATGAACATTGGGGTGCATATGGCTCTTCTTTTCACTGCATCTGTGTCTTTGAGGTAAATACCCAGTAATGCAATTGCTGGGTCATGAGGTAGCTCTATTTTTATTTTTTGAGGAACCTTCACACTGTTTTCCAAAGTGGCTATACCAACTTGCATTCCTATCAACTACACTGATTGACTTTCTTATGCTGAATCATCCTTGTGTTTCTCAGATAAATCTCTCTTGGTCATTGTGTATAATCCTTTCTATATGTTGTTAGATTTAGTTTGCTAGTATTTTGTTGAGGATTATATTATTCTATAATTTTCTCTTCTTGTGATGTCTTTATCTGGCTTTGGTATCAAAATTATGGTGACTTCATAGAATGACTTGGGATGTGTTCCTTTCTCTTCAATATTTTGGAAGAATTTTACAAGTATTGGTGTTAAATCTTCTTTAAATGTTTGGTAGAATTCACCAGTGAAACTATGTGGTCCTGTGCTTTTCTTTGTTGAGAGGTTTTTGTTTGTTTGCTTGCTTATTTGAAACAAATTACTGATTCAATCTCTTTACTTGTTACAGGTCTATTGAGATTTTTTATTTCTTCTTCAGTCAGTTTTGGTAATTTGTGTGTTTCTAGGAATTTGTCCATTTCCTCTAGCTTATCTACTTTGTTAGTGTGCAACTGTTCGTAGTATTCTCTTTAAATATATCATCCCACTGCCTTTTGGTCTCCATGGTTTCTGATAAGAAATTGAGTGATAATCTTATTGAGGATTTTTGTATGTTATAAGTCATTTCTCTCTTGCTGCTTCCAAGATCTTTGTTTACGCCTTCAACAGTTTGGCGCTTGTTGAGCTTCTTGAATGTGTAGACTTGAGCATTTCACCAAATTTGGGATGTTTTCAGCCATTATTTCTTTAAATAATCTTTCTGTCCCTTTTTCTCTCTCTTCTCCTTCTAGGACTCCCATAGGGTGTATGCTGCTCTGGTTGATGGTGTCCTGCAGGTGTCTCTTAGGCTCTGTTTACTTTTCTTCATTTTTTTTCTTTCCTCAGACTGGATAATTTCAATTATCCTGTCTTCAAGTTCACTAATTCCTTTTTCTACCTGTTTACATCTGTTGTTGAACCCCACCCCCAGTGAACTTTTAATTTCAGTTATTATACTTTTGGGTGCTCAATTTCTATTTTTAAATATAATTTCTATCTTATTGATATTCTCATTTTGTTCATACATTATTTTTCTGGTTTCCTTTAGTTCTTTGACCATAGTTTCCATTAGCCCTTTGAGTATATTTAAGACAGTTGATTTAAAGTCTTTGTCTAGTAAGTCTAATATTTGAGCTTCCTTTTTTCCCTCTTTGAATGGGCCATAATTTTTTCCTCTTTGTATGCATTTGTGATATTTTTTAAAAAGTGCACATTTGAATATTATAATGTTGTAACCCTGGAATAAGATTCTCCTCTTCCCCAGGGTTTGCTGTTCTTCATTGTTAAAGGTTGCTGTCCTCCATTTATTTAGTACCTTTTCCAAGCTATTTTTGCAAAGATCATATTTGTTGTCATGTATGGCTACTGAAGTCTCTGTTCCCTTTACCTTGTGTTCAGCTAGTGCTTTGACAGAGAGTTCCCTGAAAAGCAGGAGCATTTTAATGTGGCCTTTTTTCTTGATTCAATGTTTGCTTGGTTGCTATATAACTTTGACTCTTTTCCAGAGTTCTGGCAAAGTTGATACTGTTGGTTTCTGTGTGCTTTCTGATGTTTCCATGGAGGGATGGGTTTGGAGCTCTGCCACTCTGCCAGTGTCACTTCTTGCCCATAGGTACCAGACAGTAGGGGTGGTGTCTCCAGCCTGGATATTCTTGGCCATAGGAAAAGCTGGTACCCTGTTGCTCTGTGCAGGGCAAAACCTCCAGATGTTGTGGCTTTTCTGAAGCAAGGTTGGTTTTTCTGGCAGCATGGTGAGATGGTTTAAAGGATTTGAGTCAGATTCCTAGAGAATCGTTGGAGTGCAGAGCTGCCTGGAGAAGGGGATGGATGAGATCATGATAATACTTGTGATAATAGCTACCATTTAGGGAATGCTGACCACATGCCAGGTGCTGGCCTAAGTGCTTTGCATGTACTCTCTCAGTTCTTCCTCCTGACAGACTACTAGGATTACCATCACTGAGGCCAGGGAAGGTAAGCCACCACGCAAAGTAATACAGTAGAGCTGGGTTTGAACCCCAGGTCTATTTGACTTTAAAACCTCTTAATGATAATTAAATGCTTCCTTTTTGAATCTCATGGGATTTACACTTCGAACTCAGAGACCCTGGCCACCTATCCTATGGCCTCTCAGTAGAAGAAAGGGACATCTGTGGCTCACACTTACTTCAATTGCTGTTATTTTCAGTCCTGGAATTTCTATTTTATAACTTCTATAACTTTATTGATATTCTCATTCATACATCATATTCTTGGTTTCCTTTAATTCTTCATCTATGATTTTCTTTAGCTCTTTTAGCATATTTGAGAGTTGATTTAAAGTCTGTGGCTCACTCCTGCCCTGGGCAGATTCCAAGAAGCTAGCAGCTAAGTGCCATGTTCCTTTATTCCCTTCATCTCCTGACTCCCATACCACCACATTCTAACATAACAAAAATGAAGAGGATTGGAGTTATTCAACCTGAAGGGGGGGGGGAGTTGTTGCTCTCTGTTTCCACTGAGGACAGAACCAGAAAAATCTGGTAGACATGGCAATGATCATTTTAATAATTAGTAATTTCTAGTGCAAGGCACTGTGTTCATTATATCTATTATCTCATTTACTCCTCACAACAGCTCACAAGGTAGGTGCAATTTTTCCCATCTTAGAGATGAGGAAACTAAAACTTAGAAGAGGTAAATAACTTGCCTAAAGTCACACAGTTTATAAGCAACAGGATTTCATTCATCCATTCAATCACCATTTGGTACCCACCAAGTGCTAGGCACTATTCTGGGCATTGAGCAAACAGTGATGGAGGCAGCCAATCATCAAATAAATATGAAATATGATACCTGGCAGTGATAAGTGCTTTGATGAAAACTAAAGGAAGGTTGTAGACTAAGGGGTACTTGTGAGTAGAGCTGAAGCAGGGGCTGTTGTAGCTAGGATGGTCAGAGCAGACCTCTTGGAAGAGGTGATCTTTGAGTAGAGATGAGAATGAAGGAAGGGAGGGCACCATGTGAAGATCTGGGGGAAGAATATCCTAAGGACAGGGAATTGCAAGGGCAAAGTCCCTGAGAAGGGAATGAGCTTGGTATGTTCAAGGAATAGTAGGGGACAGTGTGGCTAGAGTAGAGTGGGTGAAGTGGGGAGTGAGGGGGGGATGTAGTTAGATGACATAGGGCTTCATTAGCCACAGTGAATACTTGGGGTTTGGTGTGATAAGAGGGCAAAGCAGGGTTTTAAACAGAAGAATTGCATGATATGAATGACATAACCATTTAAAATATATTCCCAGCCTTTCTGGAGAATGGAGTGTACAGGGCAACAGTGGATCGGCAGGGAGACTGAGGAAGTGTGCAGCCATCCAAATAGACATAATGGAGGCTTCTGGCCCATGGTGGTAAGTGTTGCTGTTGTGCAAGGAGTCAGATTGGGAATACAGTTGAGAGTTGGAGCTATCAGGTTTATTGAATAATTGGACAAGGTGGGTAAGAGAAAGAAAGGAGGATCCCCAGGTTATGGCCTGAGCATCTGGGTAAATGGTGGTATTGGACACTGAGATGTAGAAGACTGAGGAAGGCAATTTGGGGCTTGGCTGCAAATTTGGGTGCTACCATGAGTGATTCCATTGGTCTGGGTTCTCCCTGAAATGTCTTCACAATACAGGGTTTTATTCCCAAAACAAGGTACTGGGGAAAGACACTAAAAAATCTCTGGCTTGTGTTCTTGAAAGATGGAAAGACAGACATTGTCTTGGCTGGTTGGGGCCTGACCTGCTCTGAGGTGCAGCCAAGCCAGATGGCCCCTTGAAGTCCCTCATGGCTTGAGGATTCTCTTCTGTGATCTATGACCTGGAGGTGGGAGTAAGAATTTTCTCTTTTAACTAACATTTTTCCTTTTCCACAGCCTGATCTCTTTTAGATCCAGTCTAATTTCTTACAGGCCTTGGGCTAATTTACACAGCTGGGTTTTACATCTGGGTGATTGCCATCTGCACCAATTGCCTTGCTGGCTGTAGGCAGGATGAGACTGCAGCCCCAGGGCAGGACACAAGTTTCTGGAACTGCCTTTTTGAGGGCACTCTGGGCTTGAGGATGGACTGGGTCCCCTGAGCCTGATGCCTGCTCCAGTCTGTTCTGTCCCCTCAGCTCCCAGTCAAGGAAGCCCTGGGCCTCAGCTTCAAGTGAGCCTCATGGACACCAGCATCCTGGGAGGTCAGGAAACAGGTCTGGAGATGCACACACATGCGCGCGTGTGCGCGCACACACACACACACACACACAGAAATAATGCGACAGACATATAAGCAAGACAGTGAGAGACAGAGAGATAAAGACAGGGATGGAGAATCAGAGAGACAGAGACAGAGAAAAAACTCTGGGAGGGAGATGGACCGAGACAGTGTGGGAAACAGTGAGAAGCCGCAACAGAGAAAATGGAATCAAGGTAAAGAGGGAAACATGCTGAAGCGGACAGAGTAAGATAGAAAAGCCCAAAGAGGCAGATAGACAACAGAGGAAGAGAATGGGAAACTTGTGGGAATGATGTGTTTGGAGGCCTGGGTCTAGCCTTAACACAGTATAAGGGCTTAATAATCTACGGCTATTAGTATTACCAATATTAGAAGAATGAGAGGGTTTTGTCATTTTTGTACACCAATAACAGTTGAAAACCAGCAACCTCATATGGTTCAATCTTAACGTTATTATTTCATCCCATGGGACCCTAATAGGTGGTGGAGGCATGATCTTGAGTTGTAGGTATGTCATCATCAGAGCTGAGTTTGAAAAAGATAGCTCTTGAAGGCAGCATGGATTTGAACAGGTAAGACTGGGGGCCAAGAGGTCAAGGAGGAAGAGGCTGGGCCAAGGGTCCAGGCCAGAGATGCAGAGGGTCTGAAGTCTGGCAGGGACAGGAGGGTTGAAATGAGAGAGAGAGTATGATTAAAGGCATTTCCAGTGAGCATTAATAGAACTCAGTGACAGATGGGTAGAGATGGCGAAGGGGAATTGGCTCAGTCCTTTTTTAGTTTTCAGGGCCAAACTCAGGCCCCATGGTCCTGCCAGGAAGCCTCCCTCGGCCCCTGCCCCCTGCCTAGGGTTCTCCCCCATCAGCTTCTGAGCTCTCACACTCAGCAACATTGGGACAGAGTTTGCTTCAGACTCCTCAGGGGCTCCCTCACTAGGGGAGCCACTGCCCGGCACAGCGGTTGCAGCCCCACATGGGCTCTGGAGCCTGAGCTCTTCCATTGGAATCCATGCTCTGTATTCTGTGTCAGCTTGGGCAAACTACTTACTTTCTCTGAGTTTCACACATCCTACCTGCTTCAGAAGCTAGTGTGAGCATTAAACGGAGTAATACATGCAATGTGGTCAATAAGTGTTAGCTATTCTTATTATCATTGGCCATTAGTCATTGTTGATTTTTAGTATTCTCTATCCTCTTGGGCTGAAGTGCATTAACTGCACCCAATTTCATTTATGTATCCATCCTGCCCTCTCCAAGACTTAGCTCATAATGGGTCACAGAAAGTACTGGATGATTGTCTGGTGCCTTGATTCAAATCCCTTCTATTCATCAAACACTGCAGAAGCAACTCACAACTTCTCTGCTGGCCCCTTGGTACACACACAGATGACAAAGACCTGGTCCCAGCCTGTGAAACACCCAATCTAATAATAGTAATAAAATAACATTTATTGAACTTTGTGTCTGTTTGAGCTTGATCAGGGAAGCAAAACCACTGTGAGTGATCTGAAGTAAGGCATTTATTATGGGGGTTAGAAGTTCCACCATCTTGGGAGCAGATGAAGAAATCTATGGAAGGCTGTGAGCTCTGCATCTGGTGGTAGGACTAAAGTCATTGTAGGTGAGCAAGGCTGGCAGTCAAGAAGAAAAACTGAACATGAAATGGGAGAGAGTGAGGACAAATCAGAACCTACATCTTGTCTCTCACCACCTCCAGCCAAGACTTTGTGGGTGACCTGCAGAAGAAGCTTGGTGTCCTTCACCACAGAACTGCATGTGCTCCTGGGCCAGGACTCACTGAAGCTCAAGATCTGCAGAGCTGGGAATGCTGTTGGCCTGATGGCTGCCCCATGCCAGCGAGGAGAGCCAGCTGAGTGATAACAACATAGGCCAGCTTCAGCAGCACCTCTTCATCAACCTGCAGAGAGCAATGGCTGATGCTGTATTTCTGCCTTCCAAATCTTGTGTGAATTCGTCTTATAGCCAACCCTTAGCCTGGAACCATACAAAGAAGGGAATTCTGAGGAAGGGGAAGAGGATTTCTGAATTACATAAAAGAGGATTCTGGGTCTCTCTTACCTTGTCCTCACCAAGAAAGAGAAGAGAGTTTTGCCCTTTGATAACATCTGTGAGAGTGGTGTTGTCAGTACCTGGTGTTTGGTGGGGATGGATGGATGGGGCAGGGAACAGAAGCCGAGGAACTAATCCCTACAGAGGATGAGTTGGTGAGTGTGGTCCACAGTCCAGTTGAGATGGAGGTGGTTTGGGCTTCATAATCCAGAAAATCAGTTCAATTCTCTATGTCACTTATGTGCACAGTCTCACGATTCCTGGTTCTTTGAGGACTTTCTAGGCACCCCTCCTCTGGCCTTCTCAGTTAAGTATGACATGGTTTCCATTAATTTTTCGGTTAAAATCAGGTTCAAATTCATTTTGTTTAGAGAGTTAAAGGAAAGTTTCATGGCACCCCGTAAGATTCCCCCTGGGGTATCACCGGGCTGTCACCAATCCAAGGCCAGAATGGCGAAAAAGAAGGCAGAGAGGCAGCAAGCATGAGGGTGTGTGTGGCAAAGCAGCCAGTTTTGAATTAGCCCTTGTTTGCTTTTATTTAGACCTCATTGAGACCACACTATAACCATGCCCTCCTCGAGGCCAAGAAAAGGAATGAGGAAAATAATATCCCTTGGGTGAGCAGCCCAGGGCTTCGTTTAGAGAATGAGATGCATCTATGTCTACCTTGCCCCTCTGATTACAAACGATTTGCATTTCAAAACAAACCATCTTTAATTCAGAACAAATGCTGTCCCTCTTGGTAGGGCCAGGCTGGGGCAAATTCTGGAGCTGATACAGCTGCTGCCTGGGGTGGGAGCCTCAGCCCTTAGGAAGCCCTGAAAGGGAGAGCAAGAAAGGAAGGAAGCGCTGAGGCTGGGCCTGGGTTAGGCTGCCTGGCTTTTCAGTCTTGACCTCACCACATGCTAACTGTGTGACTTTGAGCAGATTCCTATGCCTCTGGGTCTGTTTCCCCATCAGTAAAATGGGGTAACAATAATAGTGTCTGCCTCAGAGGATGATTGTGCAGACACATAGAAGGCTCTCTGACACATTTTGCTGTTATTGTTGTTGTTGCTGGTGTTAATAACAGTATTATTATTATTGATTGCATGAAGCACTGAGTTGTTTCATTTAATTCATGGCACAACCCTACAAAGTAGGTACAGTTTGCAGTTAAAGTATCTGAGGCTCAGATAGGCAAGTGACTGGTCAAGATCACACAACAAGTGATGGAAAATGATTTGATCCCTTCTGTTTGATTTCTCCTGCTATGTCACAAAAAGTGAGAGATTCCTTAAGAGAGGTCCCAATAAGTACGGAGTCCAGAAAGGGAGTTCACCACCAGCTGTGGTGTTTAGACGAGTCTTAACCAAGGAAATGGCATTTTGAGCTAGGTCTTGAAAATGGCTCAAATTTGAAGACATGAGTATTGGGCAATGCAGCTGTGGGCATAGCACAGGATGTACATGGAGAACAAAGGATTGTTCCGTTGGGCTGCAGTGCGTAGGAGTCGGGGCTGGAGCATGTTGAAGCCAGATTGTGGAGAGCTTTGAATTCATTTATTTAGTCATTTATTTAGCCACTACTTGTTAAGTACCTACTACGTGCTGGGTCCCTTCCTGGATGCTGTGAACACAGCAGTGAGCAGAATAGATGAAAACCCTGCTCTTGGGGAGCTGGTGCTGCTGGCAGAGAGGAAGAATTCCTCATCAGGCTCCTGGGCACCTTCCCCAGCCTGTAGGTGTTGAAGGGTTGCAGTACACCAAAGTCCAGAGGGAGGACCCGGGCAAGCCCAAGAGGACTGTCAGCATGTTGAAAGGTAGAAGAAGTAGGTTTACGAGGAAGAGTCCTGAGAAAACAGACCAAGTGGGGACTTTGAAGGCTCTGGAGGCTGAGCTATTTGGAGTGAAACAATGGGCATTGGGGAAACATGGGAAGTTCTTGAGAAGAAGAAAGGCAACACCAGAGCTGTGCTTCAGGGACAGTACTCGAGAACCATGAACAGAATGGACTTTGAGTGGGAAGAGTAGATCCCAAGAGGCACAGAGCCATCATTCCAAGACTTAAGGATTCCCTGTAGAACTGGTCTAGTGTCAAATTAAAATGCAAGCCTCCTGTTCAAAAATTATTAAGAATGTCAAGACAGTGGCACTAGAGCATTAAACCAAGTGCAAGGCCTTTCTGAGCACCGGGCCTTTCTGAGCACAAGGCTGTGTATGAGTGCCCAAGTCACACGTCCTTGAAGCCGGCCCTGCTCCCAGACTTTACAGGTGTCACCACTCAGAACAGCTCCAAAAAGCCTCATGGAAACCAAGTCCACCTTCATCCACCCCCTAGGCACATCTGACATCCTCCCTTCCTTTCAATCAGGATGGCTCCAGCCACCACTTGAAACCAACCAGTTCTCAAGGCAAATGTTTCCTTCCAGGCCTTCCAAGAATTATCTGTCCTTGTTAATTCACTTATTCTTTTTTTAATCAAATATTTCTTGGGGGGATATAGTAAAAAATGTTATGTATCTTGGAATGTGACAGACATTGATTCAAAACTAAGCCTCACTTCTCACTAGCTAGGCAAGACCTTTAAACAGTGTGAGTCTCAGATTCGTAAGTTATAAAATAGGGACAACAATACATACCTATTTTGTAGTGCTGTCATATTGCTTAAATTAGACAATGAGTGTAAAATCACACTACAGTTCCCACATTACACAATATGTGTTCAATACATATTTGGTAGAGAGAACCAGGACTCAGAAGTCATTTTCTAGATCTGCCATTTCCTAGTTGTAATCCTGGGAAAGTCATTTCAAGTCTGAGTTTTTTTAATTTGCTCACTTGTAAAATTGGAACAATCATACATATTTCATAGGGTGGTTGTGATAAAAATATAGGCAAAGTATCTAGTAGAGTAGTTGGTGCTTTTTCAGTGGAAATTCTCTCTCTCCTTAATATACATCCACTCAGTTCCCCTCTCTGCCCACAGTGTGAGCCACAGTGATCCTGGTCACTCAAGGAACCCATCTCCTTCTGTATGGACCCCTCATTTGATTGCCAAGTTACCCCCTGGGTGCCTTGGGCCCTGTCACTGGCCTAGGCACAGAGTTCCTAAATCCCAAACTCTGGGCCATCTGGCTCTTTCATATCCCTGGGCCTCTCCCTGAGAAGCCCAATGGTGTTTGCTTCCCTCAAAACTTTCTCTGCATCTCTGGAGCCAGGTTTTTGTCCTGTTCCTTTTCCATAATGTTATCTTTAACTCAGCACAACCCCAGACCTGCCCATGGAGGTAGGAGCTGCTTCTTTCTAGAGCTCAGCATTCTAAGCCCACCTCTACCTGGGAAGGCTCAATCAGCATAAATTACAAATCCTCCCCCAACCCTCTTCTCTTAATTCCTTGGGTTGCTTCCTAGGCAAGTCATCAAGTACCTTTGGTTGGTGTGGCATGGGTGGTGGCAGTGTGCATAGTAGGCTTGCCTGCCAAGTTCCAGGCTTAAGAGCCTGATGAGCCAGAAGATGGCTGGCCACAGTCCTGAGTCTCACAGGTGATGATGCCAGGCCAGAGGATTAGATGTGGTTGGCAGGAAGAATCAGGCAGACAGAAAATAGGCATCAGAAGGACAGGAGGGGGGTGGGGCACCTGGGTGGCTCAGTCGTTAAGCGTCTGCCTTGGGCTCAGGTCATGATCCCAGGATCCTGGGATCGAGGGTCCTGGGATTGAGCCCCGCATCAGGCTCCCTGCTCCATGGGAAGCCTGCTTCTCCCTCTCCCACTCTCCCTGCTTGTGTTCCCTCTCTCGCTGCATCTATCTCTGTAAAATAAATAAAAAAAATACATAAATAAATACATAAATAAAAGGAGGACAGGAGGGTAAGGCTCTGGTGTCAGCTTCCATAGGCAGAGTCAGGCTGAGCCCAATGCCAAGCAAGTCAGTAACGTTAAAAAGCAGAAGCACAGGGGTGCCTGGGTGGATCAGTTGGTTAGGCGTCTGCCTTTGGCTTAGGTCATGATCTTGGGGTCTTGGGATCAAGCCCCACATCAGGCTCCCTGCTCAGTGGGGAGTCTGCTTCTCCCTCTGCCCTTCCCACCTCGTGCTCTCTCTCTCTCAAATAAATAAAATCTTTCAAAATATGCCAGAAGCACAGAGGGAAACTCCAGTGCTGGGGCAGAGACAGTTGGCTCTCTGCCCTGTTTGGTGAACTCACAGGGGTGCATTCTAAACCACTCATTCATTCAATAGCTATTAAGCACCTACTATATGCCAGCCATTGTTTTAAGTGTTGGGGATACAGCAGAGAACAGAAGACACTGCCTTATATTCTAGTGGTCAGATAAAGGCAATGTATCAACAAATATACAACTGGTAGGAAGTGATATGGAGAAAGGAAAGGCAGGTAAGAAGGGTAAGGAGTACTGGCTAGGATAGGCTGGTGGTGTTGCTATTTTATACCACGCGGTCAGGGAGAAGGCCTTTCCAGCAAGGTGACACTGGAGCAGAGATTGAAGGACATGAAGGTATATTATATCAAGTTATATGGAAAGAGTGTCTCCAGTAGAGCGAAGAGCAAAGGCATAGAGGTGGGCATGTGTTCAGTGGGTTTCTGGTTAGTGGGCAAGGTAGAGTGGAATGCACAATGAAGAGAGTAGTGGGAGATGAATCAGAAAGGTGGCTGGGGATAGATCCTATACGGCCTTGTAAGTCATTTGGCTTTTATTCTGAGGAGAATGGAGCCATTGGAGGATTTTGAGCAGGCAATTGACAGGATCTGACATCTTAACAGAAATACAATGGCTATTGTGAGGTAAATGGATAGCATGGAGGACAGGAGTGGATGAAGAGAAAGCAGTAAGGAGGCTTTGGTATTGTCCCAATGAGAGATGATGGTAGTTTGGACCAAAGTAGAAGTGAAGAAATGGTTTGAAAATGATTAGATTCTGGATCTCTTTGGAAGGCAGAGCAACAGGACCTCCAGCTGGGGAGAAAGGAAAATGCAGGAGGGTAATTTGGCCTGTGTTAAGGGAGAGATGGAAGGACCACACCTCCAGAGACAGATCCTTTCTAACCAAGCCTCCAATAGCACCTTCCCCAACCCACTGTTTTGTGCCTAGCAGAATTATCAAATAGTTGGTGGACCAAGTGCCCTACAAGGGCATAGTGTCTTAAGTTGGCCTATAAGGCACAATTGCAGATAGTCAAAATTACCTTGAGAATCTTTTCAATACCCATGAAGTTGGAACGAATCACTGCCTCATGAGTTGAGCCTCATTTGAAGCTGTTAGGAGCCATGTGGCATGAAAAAAGTATTAAAGATGTCCACTGTACTTGGTATGGTGAGATGCTGGTGAGAACATGGAAGCTTATGAGGCAGATAATGAGAGAACAGCAAAGCCACAAAATAAATAGCTACATGGTGCTACTCCACCAAGCTAGCTATCTGGGAGGTGCAGACTCAAGTCATAACCCCTTGGAGAACTCAAGGAGTGAATGCTAGTTCCTTGGACTCCAGCTCACAGATGTAACCCATCTAGTTCATGGAGCCAGAGATTCTCATGATAGGGTGCAAGAGGATGCCAAGGGACCACCTCCATCTACTCTTTGAATCACCACAAAGTGGACATCCAGTCCTTGTTCACCTGCCTTCAGCCATGGAGCATTCACTATCTCCCTCTGCCTCAATTTTTTTTTGATAGTATCATGCTAATTTTATTTTTTTAAATAATTTTTATTGTTATGTTAATCACCATACATTACATCATTAGTTTTTGATGTAGTGTTCCATGATTCATTGTTTGTGCATAACACCCAGTGCTCCACGCAGAATGTGCCCTCTTTAATACCCATCACCAGGCTAACCCGTCCCCCCACCCCCCTCCCCTCTAGCCTCTGCCTCAATTTTGAGCATGGACAGCTCTTGAGAAAATTTTTTTTGGATTGAACTGAAGAACTCTGTTTCCCTGTGGCTTTCCTCCAGGAGTATCTGCCCCCTTAGGCCACACAGACACTGTCTGCTCCCTCTGCTCCCTCTGCCTATGATAGCCCTTCGGAACACTGAGAAGAGAGATCATGTTCCCTTATTTCCTTTGTTCCATGAAGCTCCAGCTCCTTCATTAGCTTCTTATGGGACTTGAGCTTCAGCTCCTCACCAATCCTTCTGCACTTCCTCATGAATTCTACCTTTCCTGTTCCATTCTGCAGACCTCCTCAAAGGATCATCCATAAGGACCCACACTGGATCCTGTAGGGCTCCCACCTGAGCCCTTGCCAGCTCCCTGGTTTACCAATCTTTCCCTATAAGCAGGGACCAGAACCCATCTAAAACCTGCCCTGCCACATGCTGCTGCCCCTGCCTTTCCAAGCAAGAGCTGCACTTGGAATCCATGAATTTGGGGGCTGGGAGCTCTTTCCCAGCATCTGCTTCCTAGACTGGTTCTCCCAAGTCAGTTGATGATGGTTACTTTCCTGAAGCTGCCCCTCTAGCTTCTCCCTTCTCTTCTGACTTGTCCATCTTCATATTTCTCACTCACTCCACTAAATACTCTGTATCTTATCCCCACACAGCTCCTCTCCCTCCCCCACTGGTGGGAGCAAGGCCCAAAGCACTCAGTTCTGGGGGCTCCCCCCTTTTCCCCATGAGGTCATAGCAAGCTTGATTGCATCCAGACGGTCTGCCACTGCTGCCTCCCAGCCCATAGCCCCTGGAGGAGCCCTGGCACCCTCTTGCCTTGGCTTCTGTGCTGGTCCAGGCCCCAATATCCTGCCCTGCCCATCAAGAGGAAGTGTCACCTCCTAACCTGAAGAGTGAGCCTCATTTCTCCACTTCCTGCCACCCTAAGGCCATGATGGATTCTCTCCCATCAGTCACGATCCCCTTTAGCAGTAGATCTCCCTTTGCTGAAAACTCCTGACAGGGCAGGAGGGTGGGGGTAGGGGTAGGGGTGGGTGGTCATCACAGGGGAGCAGACATGGGTTGGAGTTTCCTCAAGACCCTGCAGATTCAGGGGCAAGGGAAGCTAGGGATGGCCAGCACAAGACCTGAGAGCAAGATTGACCTCTACATCTGGCCCATGGGGACAGGGGTCAGGGGTCAAGTCTGGTGAGCTCTTCTGTCCTCCCTGCCCCTCCTGTGGCATCAGAAGCTCTGCTTCCTGCTCTAAAACCCAGGCAACATGTGGCAAGCAGCTGGCCGGAGGTTCTGTGCAAAGTTATGGTTGTGGCTCACCAGCGTCAGGCCTGAAAATGGATGAGCCTCTGTGTGGCTAGGGAGGTGGGTCCTAGTGGGTAGAGTTCTAGCCCCAGGGATGGCTGCCTTCCCTTCTGTAGTCTGTCTTTGGACTAAAGCTAAAGGCACTTCAGGAACTGCTGGGCTTGGGGCCCAGTGACAACTCTTTGATTCTTATTCAGTATATCTTTGCTGACTTTTACTACCAGCATCAGACTCCTCTGATCCTTCCCTGGAAGACCAAGCAGGGAGTACAGGGCCCTACGTAGTTGCTTCCCTATCCCAGGCAAGGTCTCCGGAAAGTTGCCTGGCCTTTTCCGAACACCAGCTCTGTCCCAAAATAAGAATAAGAATGATAATAATAACGAAGAGTACCAATGAGGTAGGTATTATTATTCAATTCATTTTACAGATGAGCAAACTGAGGCTCAGAGAGGAAAGTTACTTTCCACAGATGTAGGAAGAAGTGAAGATAAGATTTAAACACAAATTTGTAACTCCAGGAAGTTGTTCTTGTTCCATCATTTCCAGCCTCTGCATTCACAGCTCTCCTTGCCCGCTTTCCCACTTCTTCATCTTGTTTCCTCTTTCCCCTCTCCTTGCCTGCTCCTCACACCTATCCCAATCTCTGTTTTGTGTCCTCCCTCCATCTCCCAACCCTGCCCCCACCCCAAACTGCATGTAAGCCAGCCAGCGGCCAGCTCACCTCCTTGGCTGAAACGTGGAGCTCAGCTGCTCCAGACACACGTTTTTACCAGAGCAGATAAGGTTTCACCATTGGGGCAGTGAGCAATTTATTTCTGAGTCTGAAGTGGGGAGGGGGGAGTCCTAGAATTTAGCCTGCTGAAGCAAAAAAGAAGTGAGGAAGCGTGTGTCTGGTGTGTGTGTGTGTGTGTGTGTGTGTGTGTGTGTGTGTGTGTGTGTGTGTATGTAGAGGAATGGGGGGAGGGAGAACCAGACCTGAGAATAGTGGAAAACAATGGAAGCTTGCTGGCTCCTCTTCACTCCTAAACAGAGAAACAAAATTAAAGAGAATGGAATGTAGCAGAATTTAGGGCAGATACACTGGGCTGTCCCTACCTTTTCAACTACTGCAGTCCAGCTACCATGCTCATCAGTACTGAAAAATGCTCTTAATGAAAGTTGCCAAGGACCTTTTAATCACCAAATCTGCTGAACACTTTCTCTTCTTATATTTGACTTCACAACATTTGATACAGTTGATTACCCTCTCCTTTTGACAATACTTTTTCTTGGCTTTTTTGCCCTTGTACTTTCTAGATGTACTTCCTACTTCTCTGATCCAATCCTGATCAGTGTCCTTGACAGACTTTCTCCTGCACTACTCATTCCTGAAAGTTTCCCCAGACCCTATCCTTAGCTCTCTTTTTTTCTCATGCCATGCCTTTGCTCTGGGTCAGTTCACCCACTCCCGTGGCTTCAGTAACTGTCTTCTTGCCAATATCTCCATATATCTAGGTCTGGAGTGGAACTCCAGGGTCTGCCACTTCCTGACCACTATCTCAATCTGGATGGCCCATGAACACTTCAAATTCCACATGGCCAATCTAGAATTCAACTGGTTGCCAAACTGTTTCTTCACTTGTGACTTTGGGCCAATAATGGGCATCAACAGCAACCCAATTGTGCCAGCCAGAGTCTGCTTTCACATCCCCCTCTCTGCCATGCCTATAACTAATCAACCACCAACCCCTATTGCTCCCACATCCTAAATATACGAGAAAAAGTCCACTTCTCTTCATAGCTACATCCTGGTCCAAGCCTCCATCATCTCTCACCTGGACTACATTAACAGCCTTCTTAAAGGTCTCCTTGCTTCCATTCTTGTTTTTCTATAATCCAGTATCCACCCAGTGGCCAGAGTGATCTTATAAATTACAGAGAAATCATCTCCCTTCCTCTGCTTAACATTTACTATCCCCCTAACAGTCTCGAGATTAGGTGCAAACTCTTACCTGGCTTGGTCCCAGCCTACTTCTCCAGTCTCATCTCTTGACATTTCCTCCCACCTCCCTCCCAGGTAGCCATTCCACATTCTAGACTCCAACAATAGTGAGCTTCTTTATGCTCCTTCAGGAGCAAGCATCAAGTTCTTCTGAATGAGGTTGAGGCCAAAATGAAGTGAGTACCAGCAGGGATGTGTGACATCTAGATATGGACAAAGGGTGTCCGTGGTGGAGCCCAACTCAAAGATAGGGCCTCTTAAGTGTCATTGGCTCATTACTGAGTTCTTCAAGTTCTGAGCAGACCAGGAGCTCCTGCTGGGGCCTGAAGGAAGCCAAAAATGTTACTTCCCCTTTGGGGGAAAGAAGTTGCAGGACCCAGGGCTTCCTCCAGCTTCTCAGGGGCCAAGATGATCTGGCACAAACCTAACCCCCCAATATCAGCTGCTAAGGTCATAGCCTGAGACTGGAGAAACACAAATCAAATAGGTGGTTCCTTTGTAGAAAACTGAGGAAGGCAGGCTGTGCCAAGTAGAGCAGGTCCTTAGTCAGGGGAGGCTCAGAAGGGAGGGGCTGGGGCAGGGGAGGCAGAGAAAGAAACAGAAAGATGGGAAATATGAGAAAGACAGAGAAAGAGAGAGAGAGAGAGAGAGAGACTGGTTGGGACCAAGGGAAAGAAGACAGAAACAGAAAAGCAGAAACAGAACAGAGAGGTGGAGAGAAGTAAGAGGAAGTAAAAATACACAGAGAAAGATACAAGGAGACTGAAAGAGAAAAATAAAGAGGCATAAAAAGACAGAGCCTGGTGGAGAAAAAGAGATAAAGAATGGGAAATGAGAGGCTGAGTACAAAATTTTGAATAATAATAGAAAGGTTCACATAGGAAAATGAATACCTAAGTCAACAGAACTTGCTGGAAGGATTCCCAGCTTGGACGGCCCCCCAGACAATGCCTGGGGCTGAGCAGTTGGTCCTGCCCATCTATCCTTGGACAGCTCTGACTGTTAGAAAATTCTTCCTTATTGTCAAATCAGGAGGGCAGGGGTAGACAAGATGGGAACAGAGGGCAAACTACCTGGGCTGGGTTCAGTTCTGAGATGTCCAAAGTAAGGAAAGTATAGGGGAAATTCCATTGGGGAGAATGAGTGCTGCCCCTAGGTGAAAGGGAGTGCCAGGGGCAGATGTGGAGCTGCGGTACAGGCCAGGAATCTAGATGGGGTCGGGGTAGAGGAGATGTGGAGTTAAACAGGGAGTAGCTTCCAAGCAGTTGCTGCGAGCAGCCTGAGGGTATACACAGCTCAGCCTTTACAGTGCAGTGCCTGAGTGGGGTTGGGGATGCTGGTTGTGATGGCTTCAATGAGCTGTGTGTATTGAATGCAACACTGCCTACTTTGTCCATTGGTCAGAGCAGTAGGATGTGGAGAATGCTAGCTATGATGTTAGATGACCTGGCTTTGAAAGGCAACCCCACCATGTCATAGCTGTATAGACTTGAGCCTTAGTTTCCTCACCCATAAAATGGGGACAATACTCCTTAAATTGTTGTTGGGATGATTCCATATAATAATAGAGTAAAAATACTAGCAAGGGCCTGGTTTAGCTTTACTGCTTAGACCACAGAGAACACATTCACTTCCTCTGCCCCATGACAGCCCTTCAAAGGGCTGAGCACAAAGACTCTGGCCTCTTCAGTCTTCCTCCTCAGAAGACATGTTGTGTCTTGACCTAGACATCCAGTGGAGGAAGATGTTGCTGGAACGATGTTAGGAAGTAGGCAGTGAAGAACTTGAGTAGGCAAAAGCACCAAATTGCAGGGGGCTTTTAAAAAAACTCTAGCCCTGAAAGACACCATTTGGTCCAAACCACTTTCCTTTTACTAAATTAAAACCTCCCAGAAAGCCACAAGGAAAACCTTGTAGGGCAGGCCCTCCCCAAGCAGGCGGTTTATGGGGTGGAGTGTGAGGGGGTCTCAGCTATAGTTGCCGACCCATTCCCAAGAAAGAGCCACAGGGCAGGGCACTCCCAAGAAAGGCTCCATAGAGCTGGAACAACTAACTCACTGCCTGGGAGTTATAGCCCAACCCCAGCCCCATGGGTTGTCAGGCAGGAAGGCTTTCTAGACAGATGGGCAGGGTTGGGAATGATGGAGATTGGGACAGGGTGGAGGGGAGAGGCTCAGCTGTGTGCTTAGGACCAGATTCTGGGACCTGCCAACAAACTGAGCCAGGAGCAGAGAATATTGACCCAGAAATGGCAAAACCAGGGCTTCTCAATGGAGGTGATGGTGGGGGAATAAGAATGGGCTATTTTGCAACATTAATTTTGCAATCTCACCAACACCTTTGATATGCTCTCTCAGTGCCACTCTCCTTGCCAAGGCCCCCTGCATGTTTCAGCATGAGGAGCTCAAATTTTCCTGGGAGCCGGGGGCCTAAGGGGAAGGAAAGAAAGGAGCTGAGTGGGGAAGCTGTTCTGAAGGGGAGGAGGGAGGCAGTGGGGAGCAAAGCAGGCTGGTGAAGCCCTCCCCCCAGCAGGCACTTCAATAATCTGATTTCCATAAAGAGAACTTTCCCGGCCATAAAGATTTTATTGAAACTCCCAGCAGCCTGATAAAAGCATAATTCCACTGACCACAATCTACCTAGGAATAGCTCCAGGATATTAGGCTGAAACTCAGCAAAGCTATCCCTTCTGGAAGGCTGCTCCACTCCCTTTCCCCCTTTCCCCTCTCCTCCCACATGCAGAAGGGGCCTCCATTTGGCTTAACTGTGGACCATCCGTACTCCGTGGGGAAAATGTCTGTCCAGCCCTAAAAATAAGCCCAGTTCTACAGGCTTGGGACGAAGAGAAAGGAGGCCCTGGGCCAGGTAGTACTGGAGTGCACTGATACTCCTCCCACAGTTCTGGGTTTGCCGTGGCCTGTTCTAGACCTGCTGCTCCTCCAGGGTACATAAGAGCCTTCATCTCTGAAGCCCTGATTGAGACCCAGTCTAGAGTTGGAGTCCCCAGAGAGCAAGCTGGAGATGGAACTTAAAAGAAAGACTCCAGACTCTATTGGCCAACAGACCTGGATCTGAATCTTTGCTATTGCTTACTCTTAAGCAAGTCACTTCTCTGAGCTTCAGCTTCCTTATCTGTAAAATGGGGGAAAGAATACTTACTCAAAGTGTTAAAGATAATGACAGAATATGAGATGTCCTATATAAAATGGCTGGTGTGAGGCCTGGCACAAAGTAGGCATTCATTATGCTACTCTTCACTACCATATTACCCCCTACCCTGCATGACCCCTACCTTCTCCTCATGACCATTATTTGCTCATAATCTCCTTCAACCATAGTTGTTTTTCCATCCCCAAGAAAGAGCCACAGGGCAGGGCATTCTGAAGAGACCCCTCTTAAAGCTGGAACAACACTGCCTTGGGGTCAAACCAAAACCCCAGCACTGCCAGATACAAGGTAGAAATCCTAAGAAGACAGATGGGTGGGGTAGGGGATGTGAGGAACTCGGCTTTGTGCTTCCTTGTAGAAAGGAGAGGGCTTTCTTGTAGTAGAGGATAGGTCCCAAGAAAACAGCCCATGGAAGCCTTCCTAATTCTATGGGTTAAATTGCTGATTTCTGACTAAACTAACTCCCGCTATAACTTTGGGGAAGTCCTTTTCCTTCTGAGTCTCAGTCACACCATTTGTCAAATGGGAGTGGGCAGTTAGATGAAGTGGTCTAAGTAACTTCCAGGCTGACGCTACACGACTAAAAAGCTGTCCAAAATTCTGATTCTTTGGGACTATATACTTATTTATTTAGTCAACAAGTATTTATTAAGTACCTACTATGTACCAGGCAATGTTCTAAGTGCTGGGAATAAAGCACTTTGAGAAATAGACAAAAGTTGTTGCTTCATAAACCTTGTTGAAGTCAATAAATGGAATCAATCAATAAAATATGTTGTATGCACAGGTGTTAAGTCCAAGGAGAAAAATAGAAGTAGGGAAGAGGGATAGGCAGAAGGGTAGGGGCTAAAAGCTTTAAAAAAAAGTAGTCAGGGAAAATCTCACCAAGGAAGCAGAATTTGACTAAAGATCTGAATTGGATATGAGAGCACACCATACAGCTACTTGGGAGATGAATATTCCAGGAAAAATGAACAGCCTGTGCAAAGTCCTGAGGTAAAAGTATGGCTGGCTCTTAGAAAAACAGCTAGGAGATCAGTATGCTGGAAGAGTGAGAGAGGGACAGAGTTGTTAGAGATGAAGTCAGAGATTTAACATGAGCAAGTTTGTGAAGGGTCTTGTAGACCTTTACAAGGACTTCAGATTTTATTCTGAGTGAAATGGGGATTTTGCAGGAGGGCTTTTCAGCAGAGGAGGGATATGGTCCAGCTTCTGCTTTAACAGGATCCCCCTGGCTTCAGTTCAGAGAATAGACTGGTGGTAGGAGGAGAGCCTGATTAGAAGCAAAGAGACCAGTCAAGAGGCAACTACAATAATCCAGGCAAGAGGTAATGGTGGAGTAGAGAGGTTGTAGTGAGTCAGGAAGAGAAATCAGCAGGGAAGCCAATGGAGTAGTTTACAGAAAGGGGGAGGTTGTCATGGAGCTGTGGGTCAGAGAAAAGTGTCAAGAAAGGGCCAGAGCTGCCTTGCCCCAGAGCATTCACAGATGGCCTCACTGATGGGTGGGTCTGGAGATACTATCCTCTGAGGAGAAGGACAGAGTCAGTTTGTTCCAGCTACATGCAGGGTCTTTCTATGACTTATTCTATACATCTCTCCTCCTAGGTTAGGGCAGAAGTGGGAAGAGTGACAGCTCTCCCCATCAGAGAGCCCTCCTGAGGGTGGGGATCAGAGAGAGGTCCATGTTCTCCAGAGTGAGGTGTAACTAGCACCCCTTGGCTCACACTATCTATATCCGAGTGCTGCCTCTCTGAGCTGCCCACAGAGTATCCCATGTAAAAGTGGCTACTTGCAAATGTGTCTTAGTAGTTAGCAAAAGAAGGTAGAACAGGATACCCTAGTGTAGAGATAAGAGACAGACATATTGGGACTGGACAGAGGGCGAGACAACATCAAGTCCCCAAAAAAAGGTTGATTGAAGTGAACCTAGGGGTAGTTAGAATTCTGTTGGAGGTACTAGCAGGGGTAGAGGTACTCTGGGAAGGCTCCCCAGAGGTGGTTGGGAAAGACAACTTGAAGAATGAGTGTAGTCCATGTATGTAGCACAAAGAGGCCAACCTGGTCCTTGTCTTGGCTCTGCCGAGATTTGCTGTGTGACAGTGGTAAGGTTCCTAGCCTTTTCTGAGCACCAATTTTCTAGGCTAAGCAGTTAAAGATTTGGATGAAATTATCTCTTGGGTAGGTCTCAGCAAGGAAGTCGTAAGTTGAGAGAATCTAAAACTAGACTGGAGCTTCCTTGAGGGTTGGTATCCCAGTACCCAGCACAGAGCTGGTCCTCAACCAGTGTTTCTTGAGTGGTTTGTTAAGTCTGTGGGGTGATGCCAGAAATGGCAAGATCTCTCTAGAGACTTCCTAGTCTCAGTTTCTATTATTCCTCCTAGGGGATATGTTTATTGTTTTTTGCCTGATTAGTACTTATTCAACTTCTGGTAAGATAATCTATATATTCTTTAAGGAACTACCCCTCTCCCATGCTCAGTCTCTCTGGTTCAGTTAGGGACTGACACCACACTTGGCTCAAGGGAAGAACACATAATTCAGGCCTGGGTCCAACTCCCCTGGCCATGAAAATTAGTTTAGACATGGGCACAATGAGACTTAGTTTGGGAGTTTTGAAAGAATTGTTGGGAAAAGATAATTTCTCTTTACATTGAATTTGGAGCTTTGAAGATGTTAACTTGAACCTGTTGGCTGCCATCTTATGATCATAAAGGGAGAATGTACCGAAGAATGGCACCAATGCATAAGAGAGCAGAACTGAGAGGAGAGCAGAAGAATGAGTCTTAATGATTGAATGAAGCCCTAGATTCAGCGTCACCTAAGGCTAGACCTACCAATAAGCTTATCTACTTTGTGAGCTGATAAATATTTTTCTTAAAAAAAAAAACTGAAGCCTGATCAAGTTGGGTTTTAGTTACTTGCAACAGGAGGAATCCTGAATAATATACACCCTCCTCACCTTCCACATGGTCCAGTCATTCAGGGCCACTTGTCAGTCTGAAATAAGGCACAAACTTTCATATCTCCATCTTTTGCACATACAGTTGCTTCTGTATAGAATTTTTCCCCTGCTTTGTTCATAGATGTCTGTCTATCCCACAAAAGTCAACCACAGCAGAGCAGGTCATCTGGAATAGTGGAGTAAGGACATCTAAAAATCTGCTTCTTAAAAGCAATAAGAACTCTAGTACAAATGGTCAAAAATCAACTTTTCCAGAGCTCTAGCAGCCAACCAAAAGTTTGTTACAATCTAAAGAGCATTATTTGAAAAAAAAAAAAAAACCCTGTTGATTCTTGGTAAGAACAGCAAGTTTTGTAAGGTTTAGACTTGCCCTATTTCCATCTATTTCTTCCCAGATCCATGATAACCTTGAAAACCAGCAACCTAGCAGCAACCAGAAGGGGCAGACCAGGTTTGGAGATCCTGAAAAAGCCTAATTCCCAGAGAATTGTCACTACTTGAACTATCTACCTGCTCCTTGGAAAAGCATCTTTCACAGAGTTTTTTGTTTTTTGGGGGGTTTTTTTTGACCTAACTCAGGATTCACTCAATGGGGAAAGTCCTATCGCTCAAGCATTTGTTGAAAATGACCAGTAACAACTGTTTAATATCACAGCAGAAGTACCAATTGGGTCAAAAAAGAGGTTATCAGGTCAAAAACCTTAAAAGGAAAATCTGGGGAATGAGACATTCATGGGGCCTTTGAAATGTTCTGACATATCATATTCCTGGGATCTAGGAGGCTACTTGCATATGCAGGGCTGTGTGCATGTACCAAATACACCTGAAAAAGCCCTATGCTTTCACCTCTGTCTGACATTGGGGCTTGCTAGAAGTAGAAAGTGATGGCTAAGGTAGAGTTGTAAACTGATGGAGCATTGAAGTAGTGCCCCAACACACACACACACACACACACACACACACACACAGCCTCTTATCAGAGGGTGGTTGTTTATTGATTGATTCAAGGTATTTAAGGAAATCTCTGTCCAATTATTAGCTGGCTACTAAGCTAACAAAGCATACACTTCAATTAGTTAAGAAAAATCACTAAACAGAAAAACAACAAGAACTAAAGCAAGCAGTAACAAAAACAAATCCTCGGGAGGGGGAGAAACTAATTTTCAGCATTGTCACATTATATTATTTGAAATGATCAGTTTTCAACAATAACAACAACAAAAATGAGGCATGCAAAAAAAGCATGGCCCACACATAGGAAAAAAAATCAATAGAAACTGTTCCTGAGGAAGCACAGAGATGGGACTTACTAGACAAACACTTTATTTTTTTAAGAATTATTTATTTATTTTAGAGAGAAAGAGAGCATGAGCGGGGGGAGGGGCAGAAGGAGAGGAAGAGAGAGAGAGAGAAGCAGACTCCCCGCAGAGTGCAGGGCTCACCATGGGAGCTTGATTCCAGGACCTGGAGATCACGACATGGAGATCATGACCTGAGCTGAAACCGAGAGTCAGACTCTCAACCCACCAAGCCACCCGGGCACGCCTAGACAAACACTTTAAATCAGCTATTACAAATATGTTCATCAAAAATCAACTAATGTAATGCACCACATCAACAGGCTAAAGGAGAAAAAATATATGATTATGTCAGTACATGGGGAAAAGACACATTACCAACTCATGATAAAAATTCTCTTGATAAATAACATCTACAAAAAACTTAGTTAACATCATAATTAATGTTGAGAAACTAGATGCTTTCCCAGTAACATCAGGAACAGGCAAGTATGTCTGCTTCTCCCCACTTCTATTCAATATTGTACTGGAGGGCTTAGCTAATGTAAGAAGACAAAAAAGGTATACATATTGGGAAGGAAGACATAAAAATATCTTTGTTCACAGATGACATGATTGTCTATGTAAAAAATCCTAAAAAATCATCAAAATCTCCTGGAACTAATAAGCAATTATAAGAGGGCTGCTGAATAGGTTGGTCAATATATGATTTTTTTTTAAACTGGAGGAAACCATGTCTAAAACATTAAAGGGCATCCAAGTTGGAAAGGGAAAAGTCAAATTATTTCTGTTTGTAAATGACATGATCTTATTTGTAGAAAACCCTAAAGATTCCACAAAATGTTTTCAGAACTAATAAACAAATTCAGTAAAGTTGCAGGATACAAGTGCAACACAAAAAGATCAATTATATGTCTATACATTAAAAATGAACAATTCAAAAAGAAAATTAAAGGAACAATTCTATTTACAATAACATTAAAAAGGGTAAAATACTAAAAAAATCTTTAAAAAAAGGGTAAAATACTTAAGAATAACCTTAACGAAAGGGTCAAAAGACTTGTACACTGTAAACTACAAAATAATGTTGGAGTAAATGAAAGAAATAAAGTGAAAACACATCCCATATTCATAGATTGAAAGACTTAATATTGCTAGGATGACAATATTTACTTTAAGAGATCTACAGATTCAATGCAATCCTATCAAAATCCTAACAGTGTTTTTTGTAGAAATAAGAGAAAACATTTTAAAATTCATATGCAATCTTAAGGGAGCCTGAATAGCCAAAACACTCTTCAGAGAGAAGAGCAAATTTGGAGTACTTACACTTTCTGATTTCATAACTTACCACAAAGCTACAACAACCAAAGCAGAGGGATACTGGCATAAGGACAAACATATAGACCAATGGAATAGAATAGAAAGCCCTAAAATAAACCTTTGTGTATAGGGACAGATAATTTTTGACAAAGATACCAAAACCATTCAATAGGGAAAGGAGAGTCTTTTCAACAAATGGTGTTGAAAAAACTGGATATCCACATACCAAAGAATGAAGTTGGACCCTTATCTAACACCATACACAAAAATTAACCCAAAATTGATCAAAGACCTAAGCATAAGAGCTAAAACTTTAAAACTCTTAGATGAAAACATGGGAGGAAATCTTCATGGCATTGCATTGACACCAGTAGCACAGGCAACAAAAGGAAAAATAGACAAATTGGACTTCAAAATTAAAAAATTTTGTCCAATAAAGAACACTATTAACAGAATGAAAAGGCAATCCATGGACCAGGAAAATATATTTGGAAATCACATATCTGATAACGGGTCCAGAGTATATAAAGAACTCCTAAAACTCAACAACAAAAATCAAACAACCCAATTCAAAAATGGGCAAAGGATTTGAATCAGTATTTCTGCAAAGAAGATATACAAATAGCCAATAAGCACAAGAGAAGATGCTCAACATCATTAATCATTAGGGAAATGCAAATCAAAACCACAATGAGACACCACTTCATGCCCATTAAAGTAGCTAGTATAGAAAGAAAGAAAGAAAGAAAGAAAGAAAGAAAGAAAGAAAGAAAGAAAGAAAGAAAGAAAGAAAGAAAGAAAGAAAACAAAACAATAAATGTTGACCAGGATGAAAAGAAATCAGCACTCCTGTGCACTGCTAGTGGAAATGTAAAATGGTATGGCTGCTGTGGAAAAGAGTAGGACAAAAATTTTAAAAAATGAATTGCCATATGATCCAGCAATTCCACTTCTGGGTATATGGCCAGAAGAATTGAAAACAGGGACTCAAACAGATATTTGCACACCCATGTTCATAGCAGCATTATTTGCAATAACCAAAAATGTGGAAACAACCCAAATGCCTGTCAATGGATGAATGGACAAACAAAATGTATAAACAATGGAATATTATTCAGCCTTCAAAAGGAAGGAAATTCTGACACATGCCATGGCATGGATGAACACTGAAGATATTATGCTAAATGAAATAAGCCAGACACAAAAGGACAAACATTGTATGATTCTACTTATATGAGATACATAGAGTAATCAAATTCTAGAGACAAAAAATAGAATGGTGGTTGACAGTGGGGCTGAAAAGAGAGAGGAATGGAGAGTTATTGTTTAATAGGTGGAGATTTTCAGTTACAGAAGATGACAAAGTTCTGGAGAGAGATGGTGGTGTGGTCTCACAACAATGTGAATGTAATTAATGCCAATAGCACGTATAGTTAAAATGGTTAAAATGGTAAGGTTTTTTTTATCTTGTTTTTTTAAGGAGGCTCCATGCCCACCATGGGGTTTGAACTCATGACCCTGAGATCAAGAGTCAGATGTTCTACTGACTGAGTCATGCAAGCACCCATAAATGGTAAATTTTATGTTATGTATATTTCACCACAGTAAAAACAAAATTTAATTTAAAAATGTGTAGAATAAATTTATACTTACTACCCCAAAAAATGGTTAAAATGGTAAATTTATGTTATATATATTTTACTACACAGACACAGACACAAAAGAACCAAATAGAAATTATAAAATTGAAAAGTAGAGTAACTGAAATGAGAAATTCACTAGCAAAGCTCAACAGCAGATTTGAACTGTTAGAAGAATTAGCAAACTAACTTGAACTGAGAGTTTCTAGTCTGAAGAGTAAAAAGGAAAAATGATGAAGCAAAATGAACAGAGCCTCAGAGACACATGGGACAGCATCAGGTGTACCAACAATGCATAATGGTAGTTCCAGAAGAAAAAGAGAGACAAAGGAGCAGAAAGAATACTTGGAGAAAAAAATGACCCACAAGTCCTAAATCTGATTTTAAAAAAACCCAACAACACCAATCTACATATACAAATAGCTTAATGAACTTCCAATAAGAGAAACACAGTGAGATCCCCACATAGATATGTTATAATCAATTGATAAAATAAAAGTCAAAGAGAGAAGCTTGAAAGCAGTAAGAGAAAAATCACATGTACATGATCAGCAATTAATGAGATGAAGAGAACCTAACTTCTTATCAGAAACCACAGAGGCCAAAAGACGAAAGGATGACATAATCCAAGTGCTGAAAGAAAAAGATTGTCAAGCAAGAATTCTCTGTCCAGCAAAACTATACTCCTTCAAAAATGAATGAGAAAATAAGGTATTGAAAGATTTAAAAAAAAAAACAGATATTTCATTGCTAGCCTTACCTGATATTTCATCACCAGACTTGCCTTACAAGAAATATCAAAAGGAGTTCTTCAAACTGAAATGAAAGGACTCTAGATGGTAATAACATGAATCAGTAGAAAGAAAAAAAAGATAACTGGTAGAGGTAACTACACAATATATATAAAAGACAGTACAAATGTAGTTTTGTTTGTAATGCTTTTTTTCTATCTGACTTAAGAGACAATGATATAAAGCAATAATAAAATTGTGTTAATGGGCTTTATAACATATAAAGATGAAATTTGTATGGCAGTAACAGCATAAATGAGGAGGGAGTGAATTAAGCTATATGGGAGCAAAATGTTTTTATACTATTGATATTAAAATAGTATTAACCCAGACTGATTGCCTTAAATTAAGATCTTAATTGTAGGGGCGCCTGGGTGGCTCAGTTGGTTAAGCGACTGCCTTCGGCTCAGGTCATGATCCTGGAGTCCCGGGATCGAGTCCCGCATCGGGGTCCCTGCTCAGCGGGGAGTCTGCTTCTCCCTCTGACCCTCTCCCCTCTCATGCTCTCTCTCTATCTCATTCTCTCTCTCAAATAAATAAATAAAATCTTTAAAAAAAAAAAGATCTTAATTGTAGTATCTGGGAGAGCCACTAAAAAAGACAGAAACAAAACAAAAAAAGTCAGAAATATGTGGTAAAATAAATGACAAGACAATTAAAACGTTACACTAAGATATCTAATTAACACAAAAAAAGGCAATAATGGAAGAATTAAAGAAAAAAAGACATAAGACATATAAAGAACTAACAACAAAATGGCAGGTATAATTCCAATCTTACTAGTAATTGCATTAAATGTAAATGAATTAAACACCCAATCAGAATGTAGAATGGATTTTAAAATCTATGATCAACTATACATTCTCTATAAGGGACATATATTAGATTTAAAGGCACAAATTGGTTAGGAATAAAAAGATGGAAAAAGATATGACAAACCATGAGAGACGATGGACTCTGAAAAACAAACTGAGGGTTCTAGAGGGGAGGAGGATGGGGGGATGGGTTAGCCTGGTGATGGGTATTGAAGAGGGCACATTCTGCCTGGAGCACTGGGTGTTATGCACAAACAATGAATCATGGAACACCACATCAAAAACTAATGATGTAATGTATGGTGATTAACATAACAATAAAAAATTATTAAAAAAAGATATGTAAATAGTAACCAAAAAAGAGTTGGAGTATCTATACTAATACCAACAAAATAAACTTTAAGACAAAATTGTTACTAGAAAAAATAATATTTTATAAGGCTAAAAGGGTTAATCCAATAGAGAGATATAAAAAAATATAAATTTATATGCACCTAACAAAAGAGCTCCAAATTACATGAAGCAAACACTGACAGACTTGAGGGAAGAAATAAAAAATTCAACAATAATTGTTGAAGACTTCAATACCCCACTTTCAATAATGGATAGAACAACTAGGCAGAAGATCAACAAGGAAAAAGACTTGAACAACACTATCAACCAACCTAACAAACATCTATATAGAACACTCTACTCAACAACAGCTGCATACATACTCTTCTTAAATGCATGTAGAACATTATCCAAGGTAGACCACATGTTAGGTCATAAAACAAGCCTCAGTAAATTTAAAAGGATTAAAATAATACAAAGTGTGTCCTCCACTCAAAATGAAAATAAATTAAAAGTCCATAAAACAAGAACATTTGGGAAATTTGCAAATATGTGGAAATTAAACAATGCACTCCTAAATAATGGGTTAAAGAAGGAATAACATGGAAAACAAGAAAATGCATTGAGATGAATGAAAACAGAAACACAACATACCAAAACTTATGGGATGCAGCTAAGGCAATACACAGAGGGATATTTTATAGCTGTAAATGCCCATAGTTTAAAAAGAAGAAAGATTTCAAACAATAACCTAACCTTCCACCTTTTAAGTTTTTTAAAACTAGAAAAAGGAGAGCAGACTAAGCCTCCAGCAGGAGGAGGGAAATAATAAATATCAGAGCACAAAATAACCGAATAAATAATAGAAAAACAATAGAGAAAATCAACAGAATTAAGAGTTGGTTCTTTAAAAGTAACAACAGAATTCACATTCTGCATGGAGCACTGGGTGTTATGAACAAACAATGAATCATGGAACACTACACCAAAACAAATGATGTAATATATGGTGATTAACATAACAATAAAAAATTTTTTAAAAAAAGTAACAGAATTGACAAATCATTAAGTAGGCTGATCAAGAAAGAAGAATAGACTCAAATTGTTAAAATGAGAAATGAAAGCAAGATAGAAATAAAAAGGACTTTAAATACTATGAAAAATTGTATGTCAATAAGTGAAATAAATTAGATGAAATAAACAAATTTCCAGAGAGAGAGAAACCACTGAAATTGATGCAATAAAAATGGAAACATTTGAATAGACTGTAACAAGTAAAGATATTGAACTAGTAATCAAAAAAAAAAAAGAAACACAAAGAGGGGTGCTTGGGTGGCTTAGTTGGTTAAGCATCTGCCTTCAGCTCAGGTCGTGGAGCCCTGTGTCAGGCTCCCAACTCAACAGGGAGTCTGCTTCTCCCTTTCCCTCGGCCCACTGCCCCTGCTTGTTCTCTCTCTCTCTCTCTCTCAAATAAATAAATAAATAACATCTTTAAAAAAAAAAAAACCTGTTGGAACTGATAAACAAATTCAGTAAAGTCTCAGGATACAAAATCAATGTACAGAAGTCTGTTGCATTTCTATGCACCAAAAATGAAGCAACAGAAGGAGAAATTAAGAAAACAAACCCATTTATAATTGCACCAAAAAATAATAAGATACCTCAGAATAAACATAACCAAAGAGGTGAAAGACCTGTACTCTGAAAACTGTAAGACACTGATGAAAGAAATTGAAGATGACACAAAGAAATGGAAAGACATTCCATGCTCGTGAATGGGAAGAACAAATATTGTTAAAATGTCTATACTACATAAAGCAATGTACACATTCAAAGCAATCCTTATCAAAACACCAACAGCATTTTTCACAGAACTAGAACAAACAATCCTAAAATTTGCATGGAACCACAAAAGACCCCGAATAGCCAAAGAAATCTTGAAAAAGAAAAGAAAAGAAAAGCTGGAGGCATCACGATTCAAGACTTCAAGTTATATTACAAAGCTGTAGTGATCAAAACAGTATGGTACTGGCATAAAAACAGACACATAGATCAATGGAACAGAGTAGAAACCCCGGAAATGAACTCAAAATTATACAATCAATTGATCTTCAACAAAGCAGGAAAGAATATCCAATGGGGAAAAAAGACAGTCTCTCCAACAAATGGTGTTGGCAAAACCGGACAGCAACATGTAAAAAAAAATGAAACTGGACCACTTTCTTATGCCATACGCAAAAATAAATTCAATATGGATTAAGGACCTAAATGTGAGACCTGAAACCATAAAAATCCTAAAGGAGTACACAGGCAGTAACCTCTTTGACATTGGCATTAGGAACACCTTTGTAGATATATCTCCTGAGGTAAGGGAAACAAAAACAAAAATAAACTTTTGGGACTACATCAAAATAAAAAGCTTGTGCACAGAGAAGGAATCAGTCAACAAAACTAAAAGGCAACCTGCTGAATGGGAGAATATGTACCCGATAAAGGGTTAGTGTCCAAAATATATAAAGAACTTATACAACTCAACACCCCAAAAAACAATGCAATTAGAGGTGGGCAGAAGACATGAAGAGATATTTCTCCAAAGAAGACATACAGATGGCCAACAGACACATGAAAAGATGCTCAACATCACTCATCATCAGGGAAATGCAAATCAAAACCACAATGAGATATCACCTCACACATGTCAGAATGGCTAAAATCAACAACACAAGAAACAACAGGTGTTGGTGAGGATGTGGAGAAAAAGGAACCCTCTTGCACTGTTGGTAGGAATGTAAGCTGGTGCAGCCACTGTGGAAAATAGTATGGAGGTTCCTCAGAAAGTTAGAAACAGAACTACCCCATGAGCCAAGAATCACACTACTGTGTACTTACCCCCCAAAAAAACACTAATTGGAAGGGATACATGCACTCCTATGTGTATTGCAGCATTATTTACCATAGGCAAATTATGGAAGTAGTCTAAGTATCCATCAGTTGATGACTGGATAAAGAAGATGTGCGATATATATATATGATGGAATATTATTCAACCATAAAAAAGAATGAAATCTTGCCATTTGCAATGACATGGTTGGAGCTAGAGAGTATAATGCTAAGTGAAATAAGTCAGTCAGAGAAAGACAAATACCATATGATTTCACACATACGTGGAGTTTAAGAAACAAAACAAATGAGCAAAGAGAAAAAATAAGAGAGACAGAGAGAGATATCAAGAAACAGACAACTATAGAGAACAAACTGATGGTTACCAGAGGGGAGGTGAGGGGGAGGTTAAATAGGCGATGGGGATTAAGGAGTGCACTTGCGGTGATGAGCACTGGATGATGTATGGAATTGTTGAGTCACTGCATTGTATACTTGAAACTAATATAACACTATATGTTAACTATACTGGAATTAAAATAAAAACTTTTTAAAAATCCCACAGAAAAAAATCTCAGACTCAGGTGACTTTTCTGGTGAATTCTACCAAGCATTTGAAGAAAAATTAATACTAATTCTCATAATATCTTCCAAAAAAATAGAATAGTAGGGAACACTTCTCAACTCATTCTATGAGGCCAGTATCAACTTGATACCAAAACTAAAAACATTACATGAAAACTACAGGCCAACAAATATAGACTCAAAAATATTCAACAAAATACCAGCAAACTGAACCTAGCAATTTATAAAAAGGTTTATCCACCTTAACCAAGTGGGATTTATCCCAGGAATTCAAGGTTGCCTTAACACCCACAAATCAATCAATGTACACTGTTTTAACAGAATAAAGGACAAATAAAGTGCAATCATTTTTAAATAGGTTTTCTGTTTTATTTTTTTTAATTTTATTTATTTATTTGACAGGGAAAGACACAGCGAGAGAGGGAACACAAGTAGGGGGAGTGGGAGAGGGAGAAGCAGGCCTCCCGCGGAGCCTCCCACGGGGCTCAATCCCAGGACCCCGGGATCATGACCTGAGCCAAAGGCAGCCGCTTAACAACTGAGCCACCCAGGCGCCCCAAGTGCAATCATTTTAATGAACACAGAAATAGCTTTTGACAAAAATCCAATAAGTTTTCATAATAAAAAACTAAACTAGGAGTAGACGAAATCTTCCTCAACCTGATCAAGAGCATATAGCAAAAACCCACAGCCAACATCGTACTTCATGGTGAAAAAATTCATACTTCACTCTAAGGTCAGAAACAAGACAAGGATGTGTGCTTTCACCGCTCATATTAAACATTGAACTGGAGGTTCTAGCCAGGGCAATTAGGCAAGAATATATATATTTAAAATATATAATATATTATATTTATATATAAAGGCATCCGTATTAGAAAGGAAGAGGTAAAACTTTGGTTATTACTTCTAATAGTGTTGTCTCTGTGTGCGTGTGTTTCTTGGGATTTTCTATATACAAGATTATGTCGTTTGTGAATAGAGATAGTTTCAACTGATTTTCAACAAGAGTGCCAAGATAATTCAGTGAGGAAAAGAGTAGTAACTTTTTAACAAATAGTGGTGGGAAAATTGGATGTCTGCAGGCAAAAGAATGAAGTTGGACTCCTACCTCACACCATATTCAAAAATTAATCCAAAATGTGTTCAATATAAGAGCTAAAAATATAAAACTCTTAGAGAAAAAGGTGAGTTTGAATTAAGTTCTTGGGGTGCATGGGTGATTCAGTCGGTTAAGCCACTGCCTTTGGCTCAGGTCATGATCTCCGAGTCCTGGGATCGAGCCCCAGGTCAGGCTCCCTGCTCACTGGGGAGTCTGCTTCTCCCTCTACCTCTCCCCCCTGCTTGTGCACTCTCTCTCTCAAATAAATAAAATCGTTAAAAAAATTAGGTTCTTATAGTGTCTTAGATGTGACACCAAAAACACAGGTGACAAAAAAAAAAAGAATAGAGAAATTGGACCTCATCAAAATTAAAAAAAAAAACTGTGCTTCAAAGGACACCATCAAGACAATGAAATGATAAAAATACATTACAAGATGGGAGAAAATGTTTGCCAATCATATATCTGATCAAGGACTTATACTCAGAATAAAGAACTCTGACATCTCAACAATAAAAACACAATTCAATTTAAAAAATCGGGAAGTGATCTGAATAGATATTTCTCTAAGGAAGATATACAACTGGCCAAGAACACATGAAAAGATGCTTAACATAATTAGCCATCAGAGGAATGTACATTAAGACCACAGCGAGGTACCTGTTCACACACACTAGGATGGCTATAATCAAAAAGACAACTAACAACAAGTGTTGGCAAGGATATGGAGAAATTGGAACCGTCCTACACTGCTGATGGAAATGTAAAATGGTGTTAGCTGCTTTAGAAAATAATCTGGCAGCTCCTCAAAAAGTTAAACATAGAGTTACTATATGATTTAACAATTCCACTCTTATGTACATGCTTAAGAAAAGTGAAAACATATGTCCACGGAAAAACATGTACATGAAGGTTCATAGCAGCTTTATTAATAACAGCCAAAAAGTGGGAAAAAGCCAAGTGTCTGTCAACTGACGAGTGGATAAATAAAATGTGGTTTATCCCTATGATGGAACATTACCTAGCCATGAAAAGGAACAAAGTACTGTTACGTGCTACAACATGGTTGAAGCTTAAAAACATTATGTTAAGTGAAAGAAACCAGATACAAAATGCCACATATGACATGAATCCATTCATACTAAATTTCCAGAAAAGGCAAATCCATAGAGATAGAAAGGAAAGTGGTGGCTGTCAGAGGCACAGAGTGGGGAAGGTGGGACTTGGGAGTTACTACTGATGGGTATAGGGTTTCTTTTGGGGTTGATGAAAATGCTCTAAAAGTAGATAATGCACAACTCTGAATATACTAAAAATCACTGCCTTGTGTGCTTTATTTTTTTAAGATTAATTTCCTTATTTGAGAGCGAGAGAAAGAGAGAGTGGGAGGAGGAGCAGAGGGAGAGACTCTCAAGCCGACTCCCCACTGAGCCCGGAACTCCATCCCAGGAGCCATGAGATCACGACCTGAGCCGAAACCAAGAGTCGGACGCCTAACTGATTGAGCCATCTAGGCGCCGCTGACTTGTGCACTTTAAATGAGTGAATTTGATGGTTAATGAATTCTATCTCCATAAGGATCTTATTTTTTAAAAAAATGAGTCACTCAGGTTCATTCCTCTGTGAAACAGTCCCGAGTTTCACAAGGACAAGGGGACAGGGCAGAGAATTAGAAAGGCCTGAGCTGCCACTGCTGAGTGCCTCCTTTTGGCAGGCACTGTGCTGGGCACTCGACATATCTGAACTTGTTTTGAATCTAGGACCAATTCTGTGAGGAAGGAGTTACCATCTCCATTTTATAGTCACTTTATAGTTGGTAAAACTGAGCCACTTGCAGAAAGTGGTGGAGGCAGGATTTAAACCCAGATCTGTGCTCCATGTCCTCTTCCAGGGGCCTGGCTACGGGGGGCTCAGAGATGATCTTGCTCCTTTGATCCCTGTGTCCCCGGCCATGGAGTGGAGGAGACAGTGGGCCCTCAGGAGAGCTCGGTCCCTGATGCCCTGTCCGACTGAGCTCTCTGTCTTGATGCAGCTGGCTGGGGTGGGGAGTGCACATGAGCTCAGCTCTGGCTGCTGAAAACCTATCTTGAGCTCCAGACTTGCAGACTGGGTGTATTTTTATCATAGGTCACAAGGAATTTCCCGACCAGGGGATCAATACCAGTTCATTATTCATGGGGGGAGGGGTGGAGTCTGGGACAGGCAGCCGGTGGTAGCTGTGCTTGAGGACTCCTTCAGGCATTTCCTGCACATGACAGTGCTCCCATCCTCCCTCTCCCTCGCTCTAGCTCTGTCTGAGTACCACTAGGGGCTTTAGAAACATTGCTTCATTTATACCCATGATCTTAAGAGTGAGTAAGGTTCATCTAATGCCTGGCTTACTGGGGTGCAGAAGGGTTGAGAGACTTGCCTGAGGTCACACAGCTAATAACTGTCTGGGCTGGGTTTCCAATTGAGGTGGGAGAGGGGCATCACTGGAGACCCTGTTGAGGAAGTGACTTCACCTTTCCAGACTCAGCTTCTCTCCCCACTCCCCGCCTCCACTTCAGCCCTCCCACCTATCTGAGCTCTCTGAGGACACTGTTCCTAGCAGTGTCAGCGGACTCAGTAAGGTGGGCAGCAGTTCTCATTTGACAGATGAGGAAACTGAGGTACAGGGATGGAGAAACCACAAAGTAGCACATCAGTAGCCACAATCCAGCTCCTCTCCCTTTCAGCTGAGCATTTTTTCCCCACAGCACACAGGCAGACAAACCAGTTTTCTAGACCAGCCTAGAAAGTTTGGGGTGAAGGCCTGTAATCACATCCTACCTGCACGAACACAGGGCCCACTCAGGAATCTAGGCCCCAGCAGCTTCCTAAACGAAGAAGATCCCTTCAAGGCTTGTGCCCGGCCAACTACTCTGCCTGCTACCAGCTTAGACCCAGCTGGGGCCTTGCAGAGGAGACCCTGGGGAACATCAGTTCCCAGTGAGGCACCTGGAGCAGCTCCAGATGCTGGCCTTTGGCCCCGAGAGTACTGTACTCCTGCCATCTTGGGCTTCCCCAGCAGCCGCAGACACCTTGCTTCTCCTCCCCTGGCTTCCGTCAGGACCCAGGCTGCTTCCTGGAGCCAGGCAGGCCACGGAAGCCCCATCCTCTCTCCCCAGAGACAGCTCAAATGACCATTAAGCTTTGAGCAGATGCAGGCAGTGGTAGGCGAGGGCCCAGGGCAGGAAGCATTTTGTTCTCTGCTAATTAGCCTCCTATGGTCAGCCGAGAGGGTCTGGAGACTCTAAGCAAAACAGCCACATCAGTTCTCCGTAGCTGCTCCTCTGTGGCCCACAACCTGAATGCTTTGGGCCTGGTGGGCAAGCAGATGTCTGGAACAGCCCACGCTACATGGCAGGGAATGTGCGACGGGGGCTTCGCAGATGGTCTCAGCCTCGTGGAGTCCAGTCCGAAGGGCCTCCCTGGGAGATGTGAGAGGGCCGGGGAGCCTGAGGGGCAGCAGGCCCATCCTAGGATCAGAAAGAGCTTCCCAGCCCTGTCTGCCTTGAAAACCTGAGCTGCTCATTCCTTGTCATGACCATTCCTTGTCATGACCACCAAACCACTTCCCCAACTCAGACTCACAGGCCCTCAGAAAGCATCTACTCCTCCACCTTCTCCATTGTACAGATGAAGGAAGAAGCTGAGGCTCCGAGAGGCAGAAGACTCTATTATGCAGAGCAGTGACAGAGCGGGGATAAAACTTTACCCACCCAGCCCTATCCCTCACCCTGTCTGTGCCTCACTACCTTAGCTTCGAGATATCTACTTGTCAGAAGGCAAGGCCTGTGGGATTCCCCTCTATTTTTCCAGCCCTGGTGTCTGATGCTTAGTAAGTGTTTAATGTTTTTAGACTGATGACTTCCTGATCTGAGCAGCTCCTCAGAGACCAGTTGAGCTTTGGAGAACCCTGATGACTGGCTTGAGGTGGCCCTTGAGGTTTGGCCCTTGAGGCTTTCCGTATCCTCCTAGAGCCCTCCCAAAGCTGTCCAGTGTTCAGGTCTCCTTTCGTCCCTGCCCCTATCCCTGTCTTTCCTTGCTCTGGCATCCAGGATGCTGAAGTTCGGGGATATTTCACATCAAACAGGTTGTGGTTCCCTGCTTTCCCCAGCTCTGGTCTCAGACCCTGCCATATCCCAAGCCCCACCCAGGGAAGATCCATCCAGAGAGAGAGCAGGCACCAGAAAACTCTTCAGGCAGGCCTTGTCACAGAGAGGGACTGGCCTTTGAAATCTCTTTGACCCTTGGCCCTCAGACTACCACCTCACTTCTTTCTGGTTTAATTAGAGTGCTGTCAGTATTCTCTCAACCCCTGCCTCCCCATTGCCACCCAAAGGGATCACTTCCCAGCCAGTCTCCCTCTTCATGTTCCTCCACGTAGGCTTGAGCTCTTCAGGAAACATCCCTGGGTCCTGCTGAGAATGATCAGGTCATTGCAGTCTTCGAAACTTTATATTAAGGCTTCTGCTGGAGTCAGATCAGCCCTACTATCCCTGCCCACTGCCTGCCTCATGCCTAAGCTAGCTATGTCCTTCAGGCACTGCTTTGGTGTTTGGCTACTCTTGCCAGGGCTTCCTTCCTTTCCCGGCCATTCTCCTCCTTTTGTACCCACCCCACCCTCCAGCCCAAGCCAAACTAGCCTCATACCTGAGCTCTATGGATGTGGCAAGATAAATCCTTACTGGGTGACCAGCATTGTGATAGGCATTTCGATGGCCACCATCTCTTTTGATCCTCATGTCAACCTGTTGAGGTCGGGATCCACGGTCCCAGTTTAAAGATGAAGAACCTGAGGCTCAAAGAAATCCTCAGAGGTAAGTGGTGAAACTAAAAGTGAAATCAGTTCTGTCTGATTCCAAAGACAGAATTCGGGCAGCTGAAATAAGATGAATTGGGGCCAGGAAAAAGCCCATCTGACCCATCTGCCTCCCTCGCCCATCAGACTAGGAGCAGCACAAGGGCAACACAGTTCATTGAGGGCTGACTCCACGCTGGCCCCTGTCCATAACGTTGCTTCTCTCCATTGCCTGAAAGTTCTATGTTGGATCTCACTGAAGTCTGTAGAGCTGGGAACCTAACTTGGTGCTGGGCCCCAGTGCGTTCGGTTGTAGATGCCAGTGGTAGGAACAAATGAGAAATGAGTGTAGGTTTTGGTGACTAACCTTGGTCACCAGGGTGGGGCCCTGAGGTGGTGTTCAGCGGTAGGGTGGAGAAATGTGTGTGTGTGTGTGTGTGTGTGTGTGTGTGTGTGTGTGTGTGTGTGTGTGTTTGCCAGTCCAGGTGGCAGCTGACTCAGATCCCTGGTCGCCTGTGTGGAGGGAACGATGAGGCCTGGGACTGAGTCTTCCTGAGTTTGCCAAGGACTAGGGGGAGACGCCATGATCTCCACTCTGCTCCTTTCCCCTGGGACCCCTGTGGTGAAGCCCAGCACCCCATCCCACCCCACAGCCTCCCAGCTACTTTTCCTCCCTTAGCCCCAAATGGAATCTCATCAGCATATTAATAGGACATTATGGTTTCTAATGAGGATCCAGAAAACATTTATGGAGCAGATTAAAGACAGCTCCACCCCATTAACCAGCCCTGGGCCCTCCCTGGGGATCCTCAGGTGGGGGGAGGGGCAGAGAGGCTTGGAGGAGGGGAATGGTAGCTTTCTGCTGGCCCATAGAAAGGGAAGGTGGGAAGAGAGCCACAGGGAGAGAAGTTGGGCTCAGATCCCCAGGCTCCTCCTCCCTCCTTTTTTTTCTGGGTACAAGGTGACCATCGGACTGGCAGAGTGTTGGCATTGCTGCTGTCCTCGTCCCAGAAGGCTCTTGAGGGCGAAGAAGTCTAGGGCCTGAAGCTGATGGGTCCACCACACCAGCTGGGACCTTCATCCAGCCCCAGCCCCAGCCCCAGCCCTTAATCTTGTCCAAGCGTGGGGGTAGCCAAGGCTGGTCACACTGGCCTCTGCCTTTACACTTAAGGTAGACATGACTCAATAAATGTCTATAAACAAGAACCTACACTGACTGGCCATCTGCTGTGTGCTAGGCACTATACAGGACACCTTCCTGCATGGGATGTCACTGACTCCATTAAAAAATAACTGCACAAAGCAGACGCCGGCCTTCAGTCTGCTTCAGACATGAGAAAATGAGGTTCAGAGAGGGGAAGCAACTTGCCCAAGGTGGCACAGCAACTCTGAGATTCTAAGCTCAGTCTGTCTGATTTTAAAGCCCACACTGTTTCCTTTATGCCATGCGGCTTATTAGCAGCTCCTCAGTATAAATGACCTTGCTACATCCCGGGCTTCGCTTCCTAACCTCCTACTGTTTCCCCAGGGGCAGCGTGGTATTATGGGAAACATGAGTTTGTAGAGAGAAAGATCTGAATTTCAACTCCAGCTCTTCCATGACCTAGCTGTGTGACCTTGGAAAATCTCACTTAACCTCTCGAGTCTCCTTTTTCTCATCTGTCAAAAGAGGCTGGGACTCCAGGGTCCTTATGAAGAGTCAATGAAAAGTATTTGGTAAACATTGACCACTAACACTACTCTCTATCCTTCATTTGTTTCCGTCCGTCAAATGGGGCTACTTTCGCTCACCCTAACTGCTTCCGTGGGTGGGGAGGGCTGTGGCAGGATTAAGCAACACAGGGAAAGCAACAGATTGCTACCCCAATGTAAGGGTTATGGCCAGCAGCCCTCTTTGTCCTCAGCCAAACTGGTAAAATTGTCCTATGTGCCCTAGGCAGTGCAAACTTTTTTACAAATATTTTTAATTTATTCACTTGAGAGAAAGAGAGAGAGATAGTGAGAAAGAGAGCACGAGCAGGGGAGAGAGGGAGAAGCAGGTTCCCCGCTAAGCAGGGAGCCTAACATGGGGCTCGATCCCAGGACCCCGGGATCATGACCTGAGCCGAAGGCAGATGCTTGATCAACTGAGCTACCCAGGCATCCCCTGAATTTGTATTCTTTCTGCCCAGGCTGGACATCTTTTCTGGAAGGAAAATGTTGCTCTAGGTTTGGTTGTTTGTTCATTCATTCATTCGTTTAATGTGTGCGTGTGTGTGTGCCAGGCACTATCCCAGGTGCAGGGGTTACAGCAGAAAACTAGCCAGACGTGGTCCTGCCCTTCATGAGCTTTGATTTTGGGGGGTGGGGAGACAATAAGCAAACAAGCTGATGGCTCGGTGCTATGAGGAAATGGTGTGATGGGCTAGAGCGGACTGTGTAGTGAGGGAAGGCTTCTGAGAAGGGTGGTGCCCTCGTGATGAGATGAAGGCCATATTCAGGGGCAGAGAGTTCCAGGTGGGGGGGGGGCAGCAAGGACAAAGGCTTAGAGGCCAGAGTGTCGACCAAAAGTGAGGAGTCTTAGGCTTGATCTGCATCTCATGCGTCATCCTTTGGGAAGGTGTTTTGGAAAGTCAAAGTAACACCCCATCTGAAGACAAATGCATGTGTTGGGGGGGTATAGTGCAGAAGAGGGATGTCCCTGGGCAGATGGTGGGGTACGATCAGGCCGCGGCTCACTCAGTTCCTGGCAAGAGAAAGGTACAGTGGAAAGAGGATGAAACTTGGAGTCCAGAGGTCCTGGTTCCAGTCCGGTCTGCACCACTGACTCACATCTAATGTAAATAGCATATGTAATTTCAGCCAAGTCCCTTTGCCTCCCTAGGCCACGGTCACCATCAATAAGATTGGGGGGGCTCCCTCTTATTTGCCAGCCTCGTCTCTTGGCTTCCCACGCCAAGGAAGTGCTATCTCCTCGGGTACAGCAGTAGTGCTAACAGGTGGGGTGGCGTTTGAAGGCCTGGAAAGGGTGATGGCGAGGTCCTGTTGCTGCCTTGTGCCTGGGTCCCCAGCCCATGGCGGGGAGGAGCCTCCTTCCCTCCAAGTGCCCCTCCGTTGGCCTTCCCAGCTAGCTCATTCCTTCCCTTGCTGGGGAGCCGCTTCTCCAGACCCTGGCGCACAGATGCTTTGCTTCTCAGGTTCCCTGCTGGGCCCCACTGAGCCAAGCGCCTCAGCCTCGCCAGGGACTGCTCCCTTCCCCCGCCGCCAGCGCCAGCGCCAGGCCCCCTCCACCCCACATCTCTCTCCCCGCTCTTCTCTGAACTGCCTCCAGCTTGGCTGTGTGGCTGCGATAATGAGGTGTCTGCGACTGAACGCAGTGGGCTCGGCGGGGCAGAACAGCAGGCCAGAGGCCCGGGAGACAGGCTGAAGCAAGCGCAGAGACTGCCCCAGCTGGCCCTGGAATCCTCTAGGTGCCCCCCACTCACCCTGCCAGCCCCAGTGTCATCCTAGGCCCCACCGCCCAGGTCCCAGGGTCAAAGGCTTAAGATGAAGAGAGGCCCCGTGTTGTAAAAAAAAAAAAAAAAAAAAAAAATCCAGCTCCACGATGATGCCAATGATGATAGGAAAAATCTTGGGTTTCAAAGGGATGTCCCTCTAATAACCCCTTATATCTGGACAACATGTCGGTGTTTACGGGCACTTTCACTTATTCTGCAAACATTTACTGAGCACAAACTCACTGCCAGGTCCCATGTGGGTCAGGGGGAAATGAGACACAAGATAGTGAGCTCGCTGCCTAGTGGAGAGACAGACCCTGAAATAGGCGAGGATGGTAAGGGAGTCAAAGCCAGGACTGGAGCCCCAAGAAGCCAGGGGACTTGGTGTCCAAGCCAGTCTTGAAGGGGCAGGGAAGAAGTGGGAAGGTTTCTCAGAAGAGGGAATCTTTGGAACCATCCTGATGAAAAAGCAGGAAGTAGGCAGGCAAGGGGGCCTTAGGGTGGGATGGGGATGTCCTGTGCACAGGGAACAGCCTGAGAAGCCCAGAGGACATCTTGCTTAATCCCCAAAACAACCCCAGAAGGCAGGGGTTGTCCATTTTCCAGACTGGCAAAACAGAGGCCCGTATGGAATAATAATGCTTGCCTCCGGGTCACGGTTATTTTGAGAAAAAAAAAAAAAATGCTTTCAGGATACCTGGGTGGCTCTGTCAGTTAAGCGTCTGCCTTGGCCTCAGGTCATGATCCCAGGGTCCTGGGATCGAGTCCCATATCGGGCTCCCTGCTCAGCGGGGGGCCTGCTTCTCCCTCTCCCTCTGCCTGCCACTCCCCCTGCTTGTGTGGGTGCTCTCTCTCTTTTTCTCTCTGACAAATTAATCAATTAATTAATTTTTTAAGAAAAGAAAAAAATGCTTTCTCATCCATCAGCTTCCTCTTCTGCTTACATCGACCCTACGATATGGGACTTAATGTACACTTCACAGGTGGAGAGACAGAGAAGGAAAGCGGCTAGAGAAACAGGCTCTGAGCTTTTCCCAAGTTTGCCTGAGTTTCCCAAGTTGAAGACCAGCATTTGGGGGGATAGGGGCCCTAAGGTTTCCCTTGGGCATCCCTACCTTATTCTCTACCCTGTACCACTCTGCCTTGCCCTGGGGCATCTCCCACGTGGCTAGAGCAGAGTTTAGACAAGACACCACTCCACTCACCCAGAGCCCCCGTTCAGTCAAAAAGGAGGGCGAGGAGGGCGTGCAGTATTGGTATTCTCCTGAATTATTCAGGAGCTGTGGCTAGCAAGATGGGGGCGGGGAGGAGAATGGGAGCAGGTGTTGCCACATGCCAAGCATGGCAGCTGCACAGGAAGTGACCCCAGAGGCTGGATCCTCTTCAGCTGCCTGGTCTCTCTCTCTCTCTCTCTCTCTCCACCCAGAGAGAAACCAGAGAACTTGCAGGCCGGTGGTGCAGACGGGAGAGGACACTGGGTAAGGGTAGGTGGGAGGAGGGAGCAGCCTGAGTGTGCTTGGTAACAACAGGTCCCAACTCCTGAGTGCCTCTAATGTGCTACACCTTAGGTCCCTTACTCCCCACAATAACTTTGTGCTCTTAGTGTTGTTTTATAGATGGAGAAAGAGAGAGAGGCGAAGTAGCTTGCCTAGAGTTTATGGTGGGCCAAATGTTTGCATCGCCATCCTCCAGAATTCATACGTTGAAGCCCTAACCCCTAATGGGATGGTATTAGGAGGCGAGACCTCTGGTGGGTAATTAGGTTTAGATGACACCGTGAGGGTAGGGTCTTCGTGATGGCATTGGTGCCCTTATGAGTAGAGACCAGAGAGCCTGTTACCTCTGTGCTCTTGCTTGCTCAACACCTTCCCCCCCGCCACCCCCGCCATATGAGGCATGCAGCCAGAAAACGACCATCCATAATCCAGGAGGAGGGCCCTCACCACAAAAGGGGACAACCTGCTCCTCTGACTCTCCCTTTTCAGGGACCCCATGGCTGCTCAGGACCGCAACTAGGTCTGAGATCCAAACTTTCCTCCGTTAAAAGTAACTCCTGGGGGGTTTCTAAAAGTGCAATTACCCGGTGTGGAATTGCACGTGGGTAAGAGAGAGTTTGGGGTTCTGGGTGGGGGCATCCTCAATCTCTTCCTCAGAAGCCTTTGGAGTAGGGGGAAGTGTTTGAAGGTACTGTTAAAAATGCAGCCTCGGGAGTTAGGGTTGCTGGACCTAGCAAATAAAAAAACAGGATGCCCGGTTAGACTTGAATTTCAGACAAACAGTGAATATTTTTTAGCCTACTTATGTCCTTTTCAGGATCAGTATGTACTAAAACAGTGTTCATTCTTGGTCTAAAGTTCAAAGTGAACTCCAGTGTCCTGTATTTTATGTGGCAAACCTACCTGGGAGTCAAATCACCTGGGCTTCAACACCAGGTCTGCCGCTACTTAGCTGTGTGACCTCGGGCAAGTTGGTCACCCCTTCAGTGCCTCGGTGTCCTCATCTGTAAAGGATGGTTGAGGAGCTTAAAGGAAATGATGCAGATTGCAAAGCATGTTGTGGTTGTTTTCACTTTTCTTCTTCTTTTTTTATAGATCTCACCCCAGATGCTCCTCCTATTCCTTACTTTTCCTGCTATGTGGTCCCCAAGCCATATGCTGGGGCAGGGGGAGCCTGTTGCATACACAGAGGAGGAGGAGGAGGAGGGCTCACGTCTGTCTTTTCTGTTCCTACTGTGTGCTTATCACTGCTAGGCATGCTCCTCACCTCATTGGGCCATCACAACCCTACAGATGGGGAAATGAAGGCTTGGCATGATGAATGAACTTGCCCAAGGTCACCGGGCCAACCCTGGAGCCTGGGCCTCTATGATGTTCACCCCTGTGGCTCTGCTTCCCCCACCCTCTGCATCCTCCTCACTTGGTACCCAGGTTCTAGCTTACTGAGGGGAACCCCCTGCTCAGGTTTGGGGAGCATAGATAGGAAGCTGAGCAACCTAAGAGAGGAGGCCTGGGGCCTCTCTGGCTCTTGGGCTCCCTGGGTCCAGCTAAAGCACCACCTTCGGGTATCCCTCCCTCTGCATCCCTCCCCAGCCCAGCCCGCGCTGATGGCTCCATCCTGCAGGAAAATGCACTTCTCTCTGATATGCCCAGTTGCATGTCCAGTATGCATATGCTAATCAGCAGCCAGTGCTTGCCAGCAATTTGCTTCAGTTCTGGGGCTCACTGTGAGTTTATTTATTTTTTATATTTATACCTTGTGTGTGGAGATGGCTGCCTTGGACTAGGAGCGGGGTCTGGAAAAGAGGCCCAGCAGAAATAGGAGGAGGAATGAAGCTGAAGCTAGAAGTCAGGAGGGGATTCAGGGGGTCATCTTTCTCATCCCTCCGCCCTCCGGCAGGACTGCACCTGAAGGAGAAGAGTGACTCAAAAGGATAACCCTTCTAGCATACTCCTGGCAGCCTTTGGAGGCCAGCCCAGCAGGGATTAGCAAGCCTCTGTTGAAAAGGAGCAAATCAGGGCTCTGGGGGGTAATGTGATACATTGAGTCTTCCAACCCGTATCTTTTGACTATAGACGATAAGGCTTGAGGTATCATCTTGCCTCCCTGTCCCATGTACTGAGAACCTGAGGCCCGGGGAGGGGAAGGTACCTGGCCAAAGTCACACAGTGAATTTGAAGTGGAACCAGGACCAACACCTGGGCTTGCTGACTGCCAGTCCCCACATCTCAGGATCGCACCCATACAAACCTGGCTGGGAGGAAGAGGTCTTCCCCCTCACCCACCCACCATGTCTACCAAGGTAAGATGCCATAAACCACCTGAAAGCTCTTCCCATAGAGTTTTCCACAAATTCTTGGTAATTGGGTACTCACATCTCCCCGAGTTCTTTCTAATTGCCCTTACCCTCTACCCGCCTCCACCCCTCTCCCGCTTCTCTCTTTAAGGGAGATGGCTCTTCAGCTTTGCTGTCACATCAGGGCTTGGCACATTGTAAGCACTCAGTAAACATCTGTCCCAAGCAGATACAAATGAATAGATCAACTTAGCAGCATCACGTAAGGGTGAAGATGGATACACACCCCCAGACCCAACGAGACCCTAGAGAAGTGCTCACACGCACGTCTACCGAGAGACATGCACAAAGATGTTCATAGCAGCACTCTCTGTTCTAATAAAATGTGCCGTACTACCTAAATGTTCACGATCAGGAGAACAGATAAATAAGCTGTGGTGTATCTGTACAATGGAATACCGCATAGCAGCGAAAATGAATAAAACTGCAGCTGCATGTGTTAACCCAGACACATCTCAGACATGATGTGGAGTCAGAAAGCCAGTTACTAAGCACACACAGAATGCCACTAGTGCAAAGCTTTCAACACACTGACATCAGGAGAGTGGCTTCCGTGAAGAGGGTTAAGACTGAGGATAGGGGGGCGCCTGCGTGGCTCAGTCGGTTAAGCATCTGCCTTTGGCTCAGGTCATGATCCTGGGGTCCTGGGACCAATCCCCGCGTTGGGCTGCCTGTTCAGCTGGGAGCCTGCTTCTCCCTCTCCCTCTGTCCCTCTCCCTGCTTGTTCTCTCTCTCTCTCTCTCGAATAAATAAATAGGGTACGCACAGAGCTCTGATGTTATCTGTGATATTTTCTTTGTGAAGCTGAATGATGGGTAATGGGGATTGTTCTGTTATTCTTGAGACCGTCGCACGTATCTGAAATAAGTCATTCTAAAAACAAACAAATGGAAAGAAGAAGTAGGTGGATAAATAAATGAATGTAGGCTGCTTCCCTTCAGCCAGAGGACTAACTCTCCTGCCTTTCTTTTGTTTCGTGTGAGTCTCTGTTGGACTCACGTGAGCTTTGGAGTTCAACTAACCTGGGTTGGAATCCTGGCTCAGCTGCTTACTGCCTTGTGACATGGGGACCTGATTTCTTCCCTACACTACTCACCTCGGGATGCTATTTGTGAGCATTCACTAACAGGATGGAATGTCTTGGAGTTTATCTATTCCCACATCCCATTTCATAGATGACAAAAGTTAAGACCCGAATGGGAACCTCAGGCCCCGCAGTAGAGCTAGGAAGGTAACCTGCTCCTTACCCTACCACCAGACAGGGCCAGGGAGGGAGGTCTCCCAGATGGCGATCAGGACTTCAAGACGACAGCTCTGGTAAGGGAGGGGGAGGCAGCACCATGCTGAGGCTGGGCCGCAGAACAGGGTGTTCAACCTCGCCTGAAGGGTCAGGCTCCCTAGCGGGAAACTTCCGTTAGGTGGGGATCTGGCTCACAGCTCTAGGACTTGTGGCAGGAGTAGCATACCCAGAGGTGTGGAGTAGAACACAGACCTGTGTATGGGGATGAGGGAGGGTGAAGGTGAGGGGTTGCTTCAAGAGGCCAAATTTAGATCCAGTCGGAATCTCTGACAATCAAAGGCCACAGGATAAAGGACAGGCTGCCTTGAGAGAGAAGGAAAGCAAACTGTCTGGACTCCCCTACCCTGGGATTCCGTGGTACTATGATTGTTAGAGATTGTTGAACACTCGAAGGGGGGCCAAATGAAAGCTGATTCTTCAGAAGGCAATTATCTGGATGAAGAAGGAACAAGGACATAGGGCGGCTAGACACGGAGCTTGTTTCTCCTCCTAGCTACTCTGCTCTAATTACCTTCCTCATTTTCCAGATGAGGAAACTGAGGCCCACAGAGGCCCAGGGAAGCAAAGGTCTAAATCCAAAGCCTGGGCTCTTCACAACCCCCGCAGACTTCGTGGTGCCTTGGCCCTCTCTCCTCTTGGCCTGGTCTTGGGTGGGCCGTGGTGGAACAGTGGTGGTCTGTCCCATCAGTTACTACCAAGAGAGGGGGCCAGAGAGACCACTGTGGGGGCCCCATAGCCCAGCCAGCCCCTGGCCTCTGTTGTTCTTGGGCCCCAGCCGGGCACTCCTCAGGTGGGTGGTGGGGCCTCGGAGCTGGCGTCTGCTGCAAGCCTAGGTCCCCTGCGGAGAACCCCTTCAAGGGCAGCCCTTGTCCCCACTCTAATTATACAAACAATTTTTCTCGGCTTCTCCAAATAAACAGTGTGCAGTCTGCAGGCCATGGCATGCTGGGAAATCTGAAATGAGAAGCTGCTGCTAATGGGCTCCTCAGCTGCAGGGCTAAACGGATTGCTTAAAAGGCCGGCCCTGACCGGCCCCTGCTATCTTCCTGACCAGCGTCTTCCATACCGTACTGTGCACCCTACACCACCCATCTCTGGGCCCTCCTCCTCTGCGGATGCCCACCTGCTTGCCGTCCCCAGGTGACAGAATGCAGGTTGCATGAAGAATCACAGTTCTGAGCCCTGTAGGCAGAGCTCCCTCCCGCAGCCAGGGTTTCAAGGGAGGGGTTGTGTGCATAGGGACAGGCACGCGTGTGTGCGCAAGGAGGGCTGTGCAATCCTACGAGGAGTGTGTGTGTGTGTTTGCAGGGAGAGGTGCCCGTGTGTCTACAAGTAGGGGTGTTTCTCAGGGTGCAGCGGGATGGCCAGGGGCTGAGTTGGCTTGGGGAGCACAAGTTCACAGTGGGATAAGCACACAGTGTACGTATTGGAGGGTGGGGAACCGAACACGGGGATCGTGAGCAAGCAGACATAAGAAGCTACTGCTAAGCTCCCCTCCCCCCACCCTGTATGGGTTACTAGGCACCTCGTGGCAGGCTGTGTAAGTTTGTGGGTCCCCGAAGCCAAACCGCCAAATTTAAACCCATTTCTGTCATTTACTTGCTGTATGGTATTTGACCTCTCTGGGTGTTGTTTTCCTCATCTGTAAAATGAGGGTGTTAATTGTACCGACTTTGTCGGGTTGTTGCGAGATCTAATGAATCCATGTATCTGCAACACCTAAAACAGTGCCTGGCACAGTGCGAGTGCTTAGAGGTGGTTGGCTGCCGGCATTATTATTACTTTCCTTCCCTTGCCTCTCCCAGTGCTTGACGACTGTAGATGTGTAAGATGCAATTTGGGGAGTAAATGATAACTTGACGTCTGTCATGTTACTGACTGGAGCCAGTGGGTTAAGATATTCCCTCACCAGGTGACACTTTGGCCATTTAACAGGGTCTTTCACTACTCCGTACTTCTGGAACCTCTTGGAAAGTCCATCCCCATCTGGGGTGTGTCTGCGTGTGTGTGTTTGTGTGTGTGTGTCTGCGTGTGTGTGCGTGCGTGCGTGTGTGTGTCTTTGTGTGTGTGTGTGTCTGCGTGTGTGCATGTGTTTGTGTGTGTCTGCGTGTGTGTGTGTCTGTCTGCGTGTGTGTGTGTGTGTGTGTTTCTGAGGAGGGACAGGAGTTGGACTGGGTTTGATGGGGCTTCTGGGCCTCTCGAGCTTGGCTGTCTGTGACTCCCCAAGTGTTGACTCCTCTAGGTCCCCATTCATGGGCCTCTCCCCAGCCCCCCCATTGATCCCTGGCCAGCAGCATCCCTCTCCTCAGCTTGTGCCCCGGTATCAAAGCCCTGCATCCCCCACACCCCCGCGACACCATTCAGCCCTCACTATAAATCATCAGAGAAATTCTCCCTTCAGGCTGAACTTTCCATGCTCTCTCCCCCTTGAAGGAGACTATTCGAGAGGAGAGGTTTATTTAAATCCATTCAGATGGTTTTGAGTTACCAGAGGGAACTGAAGAGGGAGCAAATGGAAGGGGAGAGAGGCGACAGAGCAAGAGAGAGCCAGCTTGAGAGAGTCACAGAGCAGGGGAAAAAGGAAATAGGAGCGCCTTAGGGAGGATGATTCCTTTCCCGCTTTTCCCCTCAAACACCGAGAGACAGAAAATTGCCAATGACCTGGCCGTCCAAGTTCTTAATGTTCTTTGTGACCAAAGAGGGCCACATGAGCTACAGGAACAAGTGGGCAGTGCGAGGCCTTTGGGAGGACACCCAGGTGACCCCAGTTGTGGCTAAGCTCTGCCCAAAACGTACTGCATGACTTTGGAGGAGTCTCTCTGCTTCCAGGGCCTCAGCTTCCTGACATACACTGTAGGAGGAGGCTGGGGCTGCAGACAGGGGGACTGGCCTAATGAGTGCCCATTGGGGGGGTAGTACTACTCTCCCCATTTTAATGATGAAGAAACTTAGGGACAGAAAAGTAAGTTGCTCAAGTTTACCCGCTGAACTGACAGAGCCAGAATTTGAACCCAAGGCAGTCTGGCTCCAGAGGCTGCACGCTTATGGACTATACCACCTCCCACTCTGCTAGAATGATCTGTAAGAATCTCTCTAGCTACATGGCCTTGGGCCAGTCACTTCCCCTCTTGGGGCCTCAGTCTACCCATGTGTAATGTCTGCTTCATTAACCTTCTTACTGGTAAAGAGCCACTGAAAAGGGAAAATCAGACCTTACAGACAGCCTGCTCTAAAGGCCTGGGGGCTTTGCATGCATTATCTCATTGAATCCCTCACCTAAAGTCTAAACCCAAGATAACTAAGGCCCGAGGAAAGTAAGTAACTTGCCCCTGGCCACTGTTGGGAAGGGCCAGAAACCAGGGCCCAGGTTCCCAATCTCTACCTTTGAGTGGCCTGTATCTGAGATACTGGTGTGGTGGTTCTCAGCCCTGTCAGTACATTAGAATCACCTGGGGAGCTTTTAAAAACTTGTCCCTGGCCCCACCCCAATGCAATGAAATCAGAATCTCTGGAGATTGACCTTGATATTTTTGTAATTCTCCCTAAACAAGTCTAATGTGCAGCCAGGGTGGCCTAGGGAACAAGGACGAAAATATTATAATGATAGGGCAGGGGACCAAGTCCAGGCTGGGGTCAGGGCAAGGGGGAGGGAGCAGGCTAATGGGCTCTGGAGGCTCAGCATCCCATAATATCCCTGAGTTGGAGGCGAGCCCTTCAAACCAAACAGCCTGTTTTACAAGGGGGAGCCTGAGGCCCACATAGGAGAAAGCTCTTGCCCCAGGGACAGAGAGACACATCTGGAATTTCATTCTCTTGCCCTGACTCTTAATACAGAACCCTTTCCACGGCCCTGGGGCAGGTGGGACCCATCCTTTACAGATTCCCTTGCTTCCATTTTATAGATGAGGAAACTGAGGCTCAGAGGTGAAGGCCGAGCGCCCAAGAGCAACACAGCTAATAAGCGTCAGAACCAGATTTCCAAGGCCGTCTTGGCTGGCTTTCTCTCCTGCGCTCAACCCACTGGCCCGACTGCGTCCTGGCCTGTTGGTGAGGCTCCGGGATGGGCAGGGAAAGGTGTGGGGTTGAAGCGTGGAGCAGGGGCCCCGGAGATGATCCTCGCTTGATCCGCCCAACTGAGGCCTTCAGGCCGGTGCCGCCCCACCTGCTCCGAGGCCCCAGAGAGGGTTCGAGCCCGGGCTCGGTGGGAAGGAAAGCTTTTGGGGGCCCACAGCCCCCTCCCCTCCCCCTCCAGGCTCCTAGGGCCTGGAATTCTTTTAACAGGAGACAAAGCCTTTAATTCCAAGAGATCAGATGAAAGGCTCCAAATGCAAATGTGGGGCAGGGAAGCTGCTGGTGAGAATAGGCTGCCTTCAAAGTGTAAATGACTAAACGCCTCAGCCGGCCAGAGAGGAGGAGCGAAAGCCTCTGGCCCAGCCCTGCAGTGCACTGCCCCCACCTCTGCACCCTCAAGTGCAATTCAGTAATTGACCGTTCCAGGGTAGCTCAGGCCCTGAAGCTCCAAGGCGTGGAAAGAGTCCCACAGACCTGCACGGGCAGCCAGGCTCAGCCTCGGGACCCAGGGCGATTCACTTCATTTTTTTCTCAGTGCCTCAGTTTCTTCGTCTGTGAAATGGATTTGGTGGAACACACTCCCTGGTGATAAAGCTGGAAGGAGAAAATGGATCTGAACTGCTTGGCACGGAACAGGTGCTGAGGCACGTTGGTGGCCTTCTGTCCTTTAGATGCCCATCTTGCTATCCCTCTTGCTTGATGGAGGCTCTGTACTAACTCCTAAATTGTCTTCATTCCAATATCCCCCTGCCCCCTAAACTCTCTGCCATCACCTGCCTCAAAAGACTCCCTAGTTCCCTCCCCTGGACTTACATGATTGGCAGGGCACTGGGGCTGTCCTCCCCTTCCAGACCGAGAATGCCCATTTTCCTGAGCTTCACAGACTGGGGAAGAGAAGGGCAGAAGGCAAGGTGTTTAGGGGGAGGGACCAGCACCAGCAGAGACAGAGTGACTGGAAGTGTTTGGGGCAAAGGATAACAGAATCAGTGTGGAGGAAGCAGGAGATGCCTGGGGTGGCAATGGATGGCTGGGGGGCCGAGTGGGCGCTGGACGACCAGACCCTGGAGCACGTTGAGGGTTGTGTAAAGAGCCTGGCTTTATTTTAAGGGCAGGAGAAGCCAGCAGTGGGTGTTGAGTAGGGGTGTGGCACCATCTGATTTACATTTTTTTTAAAGATTTTATTTATTTGAGAGAGAGGGAGAGAAGGCACAAGTGGGGGGGGGGGCAGGGGCAGAGGGAGAAGCAGGCCCCCCCGCTGGGCAGGGAGCCTGATGTGGGGCTCAATCTCAGGACCCCAGGATCATGACCTGAGCCGAAGGCAGATGCTCAACAGACTGAGCCGCCCAGGTGCCCCCAGGTTTACATTTTTGCACCGCCCTTCTGGCAGCTAGGTGAATTATTTGTAGGCGGTCAGCAGTGGAAGCAGGGAGACCAGGGAAGAGGCTACTGGCCTTGGCAGGAAAGATGATGGTGGTGTGGGCTCAGGAGGGAGCTGTGGAAGGGGAGAGCGATGGCCTGGCCTGGGAATACCTGGATAGCAGGTTCTGGGCAGGAGGGAAGGAGAGGGCAAGGGGGTGCCGTGTTCCGCATTTGGCACTGCGTTCTCTGGTTCTCTGCGCTCTAGAGGTGTCACTCACATAGACTGCCTCAGGGGTATTGGGAGAAGTAGGAGGCAGCAACACTCATCCAGAGCATGTAACCAAAGCCCAGAACCTCCACCTTGACCGCCAGTTCTACCTTCCTCGAAATGGACGGTTCCAGAGCAGGTGCTGATCTCCAGCTTCGCTCTACGGCATTCCCTTCCCCAGGCAGGTTGCTGGGGTTTTCCTCCTTTCTTTCTTCTCTCCCTCAGAAGGTCTTCCCTCCAAGACAGCTGCCTCACTGAGTTGAGAAGCTCGCTGTGGGGTGGGATGGGGCCTGCAGAGCTGTGTGACCTTAGGCAAATGACTGCCCCCTTCTAGTCCTTCACCTTTTCCTTTTCTATAAGGCTGGCATAACGAGGAAAGGAGACGGCAGCCTACAAGTACTCTAGGGCAAAAGCGCCCTGTAAGGACCTTTCTCCACCCAACATACCTGCCCTGAATTGGCTTTTCGTCTGCAACTCTACCCTAGCTCTTTCCCCAGCTCTCCCCCCATACGCCGCACCCCACTCTGGCCCAAGTCTGGCCTCTTCTCTTTCTTCCCTTTGATCTGTTTCCTTGGCCAGCTGTCCCTATCGGGCACCTTCTGCCCATTTTCCAGATGGAGAAAAAGACCTGAAGAAGGAAAGCCATTGACCCTGGTCCTAAGTCCCGCCAGAGCCAGGGAGCAGCCATCATAGGAGGTCAAAGCTACCTTCCAAAGCTCCTAAGATCAAACTGCACCTTAGGACTCGTCCTGATCCCAGGGAGGGCCTAGGGCAACCAGCCCTGACATGCAGATAATAGACTTTGATCCCCAAAGGGACTGGAACTCGGTACAAAATGAAATCTCTTTCCCTGTGGCAACACAGCAGACCTCTGACAAGGGCCCCCCAAAGCCCAGAACACAGGTGGTTCCTCCTGCCTCACCTGCCCCCAACCAGTACCATGTCCTTATGCAGCATCTTTCAGAAACTTGGGCAGACAGTGATAAGGAGATAAGGGCCTGGAGCTCACGGCTCCAGGAACAAATAGCCAGGAGGGCGCACAGCTTTGTCCTGGGATTAGAGCAGGGGCAACTGTGACCCCAAAGGGCCTGGCTTACACTGGAAGCAGCTGAGAGGAGTGCAACAGGGAAAACCGTGGAGGAAAGCAGTACTTCGGCAATGGCCAAGACCCAGGCGGCCCTGGTAACTGGCCTTATTTGAGCAGTCTTCCCCGCCGGCGGGGCACCCCGCAGAGGACAGCGGGGGGGGGGGGGGGGGGGGGGGGATGAAGAGAGAGAGCCTGGAACCCTGGGGTAGGACAGTGACAGAAGAGTCCTTTAGCACAGGAATGATGGGCGTTTCTGGAGACATGCCTTAGGGGAGTCCCGTAGCCCCTCTGGGCCCCTATCTCCTTATCTGGGTGCCGAGCTGCTGCAGAGATCCGGCCTGGCACGGTCTGGCCCAGTGCATGAAGGAAGCAGTCAGCATTGAGGGTTTTACCTTTCCTGTGCCCGCCCCCATCCATGCAGCACCCTCCCAGCCCAGGCAGCTGTAGGCAGGTCTGCTTCCATTCAGTCGCTGGGTGGCTGTGTTTTTTCTTTTATGTGTTTTACTTTCTTTCCTGTTGTCAATCAAATCCCCTGCCGAAGCCCGAGTAGCTGGGCAGGCTAGGAATGCGTGCGCTTGGCAGGCCCAGCTTGGGAGGGCTCATGCCACTGCTCATCCACCCGATGAGCCGCATCTGCCAGGCGGGGGCGGAGGGGGCAGGGCGTCCCACATCTGCTCCCCACATTGCCCATCTCAGCCCCTGCTGCTGCCCAGAAGGAAGAGGCAGCCCAGCCAGGAGAGACAAGAACGGAGAAAAGGAGAATGAGTGACTCTTGGGAGAAGGGGTGGGGGCAGAGAGGGCCCAGAGCAAGAACATAGGGCAAGGGTGGGGTTCCACATTGCAGCAACCAAAGCTCCCTACCTAAAGGATGTATCTGTGAAGAAAGGCTGAGGGAAGGGAAAGGAGGCCGAGAAGGAGAAAGATGGAGAGTAAGGAGGCAAGGAGGCTGCGGGACAATTAGTTGCCCAGAGGCCCAGCAGAAAGAGCAGGGAGACCATGTGAGGATTGGGCTGGGGGTGGGGGTGGGGGGTGTGCAGAAACAAGGAATGAAAGAGAAAGGCCAGGAGTGGGAAGCAAGGCAAAAAGCAAGGGAAAAAACGGTGTGGGGGTTTGGAAACTCCAGTTTTGCTTTTTGCACCCTTGTGCCTTGGCGAGCGGGACTGCCCCATAAACCTTGGGATTAACGGCTCTGTTGTCCTGGGCTGGCCTGCACCTAATGGAAGCCACCTGGCTGGCTGTGGGCCCTGGCCCCGCCCCAGCCCCGGGCCCAGGGGCCCCTCAGAAATGACTTTATTTGCAAATTTACGGTTGGGGAGCAACACGAGAACTAGGGACCAGGACACCCCCAGTCCTCCAGGAAACCAAGTCGTACCTCCTGCAACCAAGCCTTCCCTGCACATTACCCTCAGCCTCCACCACAGAGCGCCCGCATGGGGATGGCCCCATTTTATCTCTGTGGGAACAGTTCAGAAGAGCAGAGGGAGCCCAGTGTCCCTGGAGAGCTCCTTGGTGGGGATCCTGCGGAGGGGACTCTGGATTCCAAGCATAGGTCACCTTTCTTGCCTCTGAGTCCCTTCGAGGACTTTGCAACCCCATGGTCCTCTGCCCGCAGGGCTCCAGCAACCACCAGTTCTAGCCCATTGCTCGTCCTCGCTGCGGCCTGAGGCAGAGGCTGAGGCAGAGGCTGAGGCAGAGGCTGAGGCAGAGGCGAGCTGCCAGGTAGGAGGTGCGATTACCCTCCTTTCACAAATGGCTTAAAAGAGGCAGAGGGAGAGAGGAAGTGTGCTGCTTAGGATCACACAGCAAGTCAGGCGCAGGAGCCAAGATGTTCCGGTGGGGAGAAATGAGGAATCAGGGATTTGCCTTGGGAAAGGAGGATAGGAGTGGGTGAGCTGGCTGTAGGGATGTGTATGTGTGGTGATGCACTGGCGGGGTGGGGGCAGGAAGGGCTCCCTCCACAGAGACAGAGGGCAAAGAGGTAGCAGCCGGTGGAAAGAGACAGGCCCTGAGGCTGGGAGGAGGGGCCCAGGGCACCGTGCTGTTCACCGAGGATCACAGGTCGGCCTGCTGGCGGCAGGGAGCAGCCAGTCTGCACCAGCAGGGCTGGATCCAACTGGCCACAGGCTCCTTGATCTGTGAGGGAGAAGCTGGCCTGAGAAAAGAGGGGAGGTGTGGGAGTGCACATGACCACACACACACACACACACACACACACACACACAAACTCAACCATGAAGATCTAGGCTATTCTAGCCTGACTTGGCTCAGCACAGGAAGATGGTTTCTAGAGAGATGCCTGGGTGGCTCAGTCAGTGAAGCCTTCAGCTCAGATCATGATCCCAGGGTCCTGGGATCGAGTCCCGCAATGGACTTCTTGCTCAGCGGGGGGCCTGCTTCTCCCTCTCCCTCTGTAGCTCTCCCTGCTTCTGCTCTCTCTCTTTCTCTGACAAATAAATAAATACAACCTTTTAAAAAAAAGATTTCTAGAAATCTTCTAGAAATGCAGTATTAAACCTGGAAGGAGCCCTTGACATATATGGAGGCACCGTGAAGGCCTTAGATGGATAAGAGAAGGGAGGTAAGTGAAGGGGCTTCCCACGGTCACACTGAGAGTTCAAGGGGACCTGGAGGACCTGGGACCAGAGCCTGCTTCTCCTATAGCTGGAGGGAGCAGGGAGCTCCAGGACTAAGTAAGAGGCCACCAAGATGAGAGGAGGCGGGGCCAGCAGGGTGGTGAGGGAGGGCACTAGGATTACTCACATTTATTAAGCATTTACTATATGCCAGACACGTGCCATATACCTGTCAGGATGTGCATCGGCCCCTTAAATTATCGCACACATCCCGTGAGGTAGATATTAGAGTTAGCCCCATTGTTACTGACAAGGAAACTGAGGCTCAAAGAGGTGAAGGGACTCACAGCTAGTAAGTAGAAGATCCAAGTTGGTCAGAGCTCAAGTTCAGGGCTTCGGCCCTACTGGGGCCCCGGGCCCCCATGCTGGCAGGATGGGCAAGCGGGGTGGTTGGGCCAGCTCTTGATCAGCGCTGCCTGCATCTAGGGAGGAGAGTCTGGGTACCATCTTTCCTGCAGTCCTCTCCTGGAAGAAGGGCCCCTTGCTGGCCAGGGCTGCCCACCAGACTGTGAGGACAGGGAGCTGTCATTCCTTCTGCTCCAGAACAAAGATCTCTGACCTCACCCACAGCATGGAGTCCTGGGGAGGTCCAGAGATGTGGGAAGTGGTGCGCTGAACCCCCAGGTGGGCCCGACTCCAGCCTTCTCCTTTCAGCTCTGCTGAGTGACACAGTACAAGTCCCTTCCCTGCCCCGGGGCCTCAGTGCCCCCATCTGGCCCGTGGCGGGGGGGGGGGTGTGCCTAGGTTGTCTGCGGGCTCTGCCAGCTCTGGCAGTCTAGGAATCTATGACATAAGCACATGGAAAGAGAACTGACAGTCTCGGGCAGGCCATGCCAAGCGCCAGATGAGGAGTGCTACAGCTCCTCAACGTGGACTTGATGTTCACAGGAATCGAGGTCATGATGAGTAGCGTAGCCAGCGAGGACAGATGGGCTCTCATTCATTCCTTCCAACGAGCGAGCATGTGCTAAGTGCCTACTATGTGCCAGGCACTCTGCTGGGTGCTAGTGATGTAACAGGGAGCCCTTCTTCTCCTCCAGGAACCATACACACCTGCCACATCAACGTCATTACCTTGGGGAGCAGTAGCATGACAGACGGGCCTGGCCTACCTGTTGCAGTCATCAAGTCTCTGTCTCTCTCTTCTACCTCCTCCCCTCTCTCTTGGGCTTTGCGTTTTCACTTTTCTCTCTGCTTTCTCCCCTCCCTTATTCGGATCTCTGTCCGCCCTCCCCTTCCTTGAGTCTCACTAAACATGGGAAGAGGGGGTGGGGGACTCCCCCCGGAGTTCCCCTGACAGCCCGGATGAGGACATTTGGAAACCAAGGGAGGGATCATAGTAGATAAGAAGACTGGCCAAGCCCCGGCCTGGCAGCCGTGGCCCCAGGATCATGGGGAGGGGCACCTATGGCTGTAGGCCCCAATCATTGGGAGACTGATCCAATGCTAGAACTACTCTCCCCTCTCCAGTCAGAAGGTAGGGTTGGGTTACAGCATGGAAGACAGATCCCCAGGGAAGGCCGATGAGCACAGAGCGGGGGACTAGGACCAGGGAAATGGCTTTTGGACAGATGCCACCTGTTAGTTTCATGCCTGGAATTCCAACGGGGACTGGAGTTGAGGTGTCTGAGATGAGATGAAAAGAGAGCCCTGGGAATGGAATCCATCAGCTGACCTGGATTCGAGGCCTCACACATGTAACCTTGGCTGAGCCTCTGTTCCTTCAAGTGTGAATAGAGATAATGCCAGTCACCCAGAGTGAGACCTAAGTGATCCAACCTAAGTGATAGTGATTTACAAATGAGTGGGATGGCTCATCTCTTCCCGAGGCCAAGGACAGCAGGCCACAGTGCTAGAGAACGGGGTCAGACGTTGGGCGGGACCTCTTGGCCAGGGGAGGGTAGAACTGGGGAGGAGAACTTTGTGAGGGTTCAGAGTGAGAAGAGAAGAGCACAGTGGGGGAGGGACGGTGTGGGCCCTGAAGTGGGGAGGGCCTGTGCCGTAGCCACAAACGGGCTGGCAGGGGCATCTGGTCTTCTGGGCGGGAGCAGGGCGTGACTCATTTTGCGATCCTGCCTGGCACACCTCGCTGCATGCAGAGACAGTGTGCTGATGATGGTGGCAAGAGCGGGTACTTTTGAGTCAGAGAACCCAGAGAACCCAACCCAAATCTCGGTTGGGTCCCTCCCTACCTGGGTGGCCTTGGACAAGTCAGTTATCCTCAGAGCCCTCGCTTCCTTCATCTGTACAACTGGGCCCCTCAGGCCTCGCTCTTCATGTTTGCATGGTTCCTGGCAGGTGTCAAACGCGTGAGTTTTCAAGTCCCTAATCTCTGCACCTAGGCCCCAGTTTCCCCCTTCTTCCAGAATGGAGGTTGGACTAAATGATGTATCAGGTCCCATCCATCCCGAACGTGCAGAAACAAGCCTCAGCTATCATCTATGTTTTCTTCCTGGGTCCAGTGAGTCAGTCACCGGCAAGAACTTGATTGGCTGGGTGCTCTCTTAGGTGCTGCGGAATGGGGAAGGAAGGGGTGTTCCTGGAGCAACAGGAAGGAGGGCCCTGGGGCCCTGGCCCTTAGAAACAAGGCGGCCAGCCTGCTCTCTCCCACAGGATGGCCTGTTAGAGCCCAGGACAGCCCCTGAACGCGCCCAGGGGCCATTGCCGGAGGCCCCATTGGCAGAGTGAGACTGGAGGTGGATCTGGGGCTGGGGCTCGGGAGCTTGGCTACAGCAGCTGGGAGCAGAGAAGCCCCACTGGCTCAAGCCCATGTGTTTCTCTTCCTCAGGAAGCACAAAGAAAGACTTAAAGGATTTAGACCTCAGGGGGAAAAAAGAGAAGAGAATTAGAACCCAAATCCACATCTGGCCTGACAGTATGTCTAACCCTAAGCTCTGCATACTGAAGGGTGGGGGGCTGGGGTTGCGGGGGCGGCGGGGGGAGCGGGAGAGCAGCTGGTTGCTCCCCCCCCCCAGCTGCCTTTCTGGTGACATCACTGACAACAGAGGCATCCACGTGGGGCAGGGCTGACCACCCCCATCTGGATCCGCCCAGAGTGAGGAAGGAGAGAGGATGGGGCTTCTGAAGGAAGCCGCAGTTCCTGCTTGAACTCAGCGGGGAACCTCTCAGGGCTTCATTCTCCGCAGCTACAAAACAGGGCCCATCGTGCTCCCTCGAGGCAGACACTCATGCCACCCCTTGGAGTGGATGCTCTGCACATTGATATTCCCAGCGTTAGTGCCACTGAGCCTGCTCCTGGGGGGGGGGGGCAATGGCAGACAGTCCCTCCATGTTCCCTCCAACGATTCAGAGGCATTTCTGATCCAGAGTGGCAGAATTGGCACTGGGGGGGGCCCTCACACCTTGCCCTACCGGGGAAAGGACTGGTCAGTGTCACCCGGTGAGCCAGGAGTAGCGGCAGGACTTGCCCTTGGCTCTTCTGCCTCCCAGTCAGGCAGGGAATATTTTCCCTTCTCCTCGCTGCCTCCTGAAAAGCACAAGGGAACTGAGTCCTCAGAAATAAAGGAGAACTGGCCCTTTGCCCTGGGGAAGGTGGGTGGCGGTTCTCAGTCCTCCAGCTTAGAGCGTCTATCCCTGCCTCTGCCTGGATCTATACTCCAGGCCCTAGAGCCTCAGGACCACCCCGACTGGGGTTGCCAGAGAAAATACAGGATGCTCAGTTAAATTTGTGTTTGAGATAACAATGAAATTTGGGTTTTTTGTTGTTGTTGTTGTTGTTTTTAGTATATGTCCCAAATATTGCGTGGTACATACTGGTACTAAACTGTTTAAAAAAGTGTGTGTATCCGAAACTGAGATTGTAATTGGGTGTCCTGTATTTTTATTTGCGAAATTGGCCAACCCTACCGCCGTCAAGCCACCTTAAGGAACAGGAGGAGATGGCTGCTTTAGGGTAGGGACTTCCCACTTTCCAATCCCCAGGCCTCAGCTGATCAGCTGGAAAGCTCACTAGCTGAGAGCACATGTCTAATTTGGCTGCTCACTGATTTGCACGCCCTTCTCCCTTCGTCCTCCTGGGCCTGGTGCTGCCCTAGTGAGCTGAGCCTGGTAATGAACAGGAACCCCTTCATGTGGAACAGCACAGGCCCACGGGCACTGGGTGGGCCCTTTGCTGGCACCTCAGCTGACCCACCTCACGGTCAGGCCTTTGGCACCGAGGGACTCTGAAGGGAGGCCCTGCCTCTCAGGTTGACCTCAGTGGGGAGTTCTAAAGGGCGATTGGGCAGCCACCCTACAATCCTTCACTGATAAGTTTGGAAAGTGTGGGGTGGGCATGGAGGCCGGGGGGTGGGCAGAGAGCGGACTGCTGAGGCAGGCAAGAGGCAGGGTGCGAAGTCTCAACCCTTTGCTTGGACACTAAGGAAACAGGGCAAGAAGATTCTAGTATGTGAGGGAAACAGAAGGCTGAGCCCAGGACCTGAGGAAAAACTCAAGGCTACATTCCCCAAAGTGAACACTCACTGTGAGACGTTCTGTGGAAAAAGTCCTTTGAGGTCAAATTTCTCTGGGAAACACAATAGACTGACACACACAAACACACACCCCGTGAGCGATTTGCTTGTATGGTAGCTTCCGGGAGGTTCTGAGAAGTCCTGCAGTAAAACAAACAGAAAACTACTTATGTTGGCTTAATTTGGCATTTCCCATATTTATTTGACATTGAATCTTCTTTTATCATAATGTCTCTGACCCTTCCTAGGCACTCCTGCTTTCTGGGACACACTCATATTCAAGACATTCTGTGGGCCATGCCTCTGTTAGGACAGTGGCCACCTCAGAGTAGCCAGGTTCTCTGGGTCCTGGAGGCCAAGGCTGCTGGGTCCCATCATCCTGCCCCAGGGCCCAGGCCCCAGCTCAGCCCTGTGTCCCTTCCCAGCCTTCACTTCACATGAACCTTTTTTCCCAGGCTCTGTTTGTAGTCATGACAATTCATGTCTCTGTGCACATGTTCATATGTGTATCTATGAGTAGGTACATGTGGAGACACCGATGGCATGCTTATGAGTGTGGGCTAATTCTGGGAGCCCAAGAATGTCAAAGTTGCGGGGGGTGGGGAGAGGGAGAGAGAGAGAGTGAGAGAGAGAGGTTTTGATAGATTTTCTCTCCTGGTCCCCTTCCTCGGATAACTCTAACTTCTCCCACCATTCCAGCCACCAAGAAACATTCTAGAAGTCAGCTAGCGACAAAGTGCATGCTAGTCACACCATCTGCCAAGCTTATGGGCTCGTGCCTTTTAGGATTATGGAGAAAGGTCTCCAGAGTGCATACCCCATACCCACTAAGGAAAGCATGGCAGATAGGAGCAGAGGCTGAAATCTGGACCCCACCGTTTGGGAGGATTCTAGAACTGGCAGCCAAACCTCAAGGGTCCGTTGAGGACCAAGTGTCAGTTCCAGGAGGGCAGGGACTGTATGTCTTACTTCTGTGTCCCTAGTGCCTAACACAAGGCCGGCCATGTAATCTGTGTGTGTGTGTGCGCATGTGTAACAGATGTTTATTGAGCATTTACTATATAATACCAGGCATTGTCCTAAGAACTTCACATGTAATAACTTAGGGAATCCTCACAATCACCCTCTGAGGTAAGTACTATTATTATAATACCCATTTTACAGATGTCGACATTGAGGTACCAGGGAGTGAGTAACTCACCCCAGATCACACAGCCCATAAACAGTACAGCCAGGGTTCAACCCCGGCGGTCTGACTCTAGAGCTCACTCTCTAAACCACTATTCCATACTCGGGGGTTCAACGAATAGTTAATTATTGGATGAATGTATGAAGGCACGCACGAGTGAATGAGTGAAAGAAGCACCCAGTGATGGTGGCCCACGCCCTTCGGGCAGCTTGATGTGCTGCCGGAAGCAGTGTAACACAGGGAGTGTGCCCTGCCAGCCACCCACACCAACGTCACCTCCGTCCTCCCTCCTTCCTTCCACCCAGGCTTTTGCCACATTTTCCTGTGCTCCTCCTCCCCCGCTACTCCTCCCTGGCTCCTCCCCAGCCCACCAGCTCCTTGGGTTGCCCGCCTTCCAAAGTCCCTGTCTCCTCTGTCTTGCGTGTGTGTCTGCTTGTGTGTGCACCACAAAACCCACAAGCTGTGAAACAAAGCAGGGAGCTGCCTCACTCACGCGCTGCACCTTTGATGTCTCCTTCCTGGCAGCTGCGGGACACTGAGCCACCCTCCGCAGGCTTGGGTCCCGGAGGGCGGGTGCCAGCTGAGAAATTCCACACACAGAAGGCCCAGGCCAACAGGAACACGGGTCGGTGGAAAGGCAGCAAGCAGGAGACCTGGTAGGGAGGGCCGGCCTGCTGGATAGACCTGGCCGTCTCACACTCAGCAGCCTCGTACCCGGAGGGGCGGGTCTTTGGGGACTAGCTGCTAACATGATTCATAAATAATAACACCCGCCCCTCACATTAGGAGAGCAGTCAGGGGATGACCAAGTACTTTTGCACCTAATCATTCTGCGCTATGGCATAGTTAGTAAAAGCTTTGGGGTCATGATGCCTGGGTTTGAATCCTGCTCCTGCTGCTGGGACATAGGGAAAGTCACTCATACCCTCAGAAGCTCAGTGTCTGCATCTTTAAAAGGAGAATAAGAATAACAATGCCTGGGGGTGCCTGGGTGGCTCAGTTGGTTAAGCATCTGCCTTCAGCTCAGGTCATGATCCCAGGGTCCTGGGATCGAGCCCCGCATTGGGCTCCCTGCTCAGCGGGAGGTCTGCTCCTCCCCCCAGCTCGTGCTCTCTCTCTCTCTCTCTCTCTCTCTCTCTCATTCTCTCTCTGATAAATAAATTAATTAATTAAAAAAAGAATAACAATGCCTGGGGGTGCATGGGTTGCTCGGTTGGTTAAGCGACCGTCTGCCTTCAGCTCAGGTCACGATCCCCGGGTCCTGGGATCGAGTCCCACCCGAGTCGGGCTCCCTGCTCGGTGGGGAGCCTGCTTCTCCCTCTCCCCGCCCCCTACTTGAGCACACGCATGCGCTCTCTCTGTCAACTAAATACATAAAATCTTAATTAAAAAAAAAAGAATAACGATGGCTGGCTCATAGTGTTGCTGTGGGAGTAAATGAGCCAGTTTGTGTATCGTACTCAGAGTGGCGGCTGCCATGCAGACATATACCCGTTATTGAATTTGTACTGCGTGCTAGACATCATGCTAAGTTCTTTTATTCACACAGCCTTTTCAACAAATTCCATGAAGTAGAAGAGGAAGCCGAAGCTTATGAAGGAGAAGTGACCTGCCCAGAGTCAGAGGAAGCGGTCAAGTTGGGATTCGAGCCCAGGTGTGTCTGTCACCACAGCCCGTGCTCCTCGGGAGAACTGAAATTCAAAATATGGCATGTGTCTGTGTTTGGGGCTAGTACGGCTCCAAACCTTTTCGGAACTTGTCCTGTGTGGCCTTTGTCTCCCGGATGCAACAGACCCAGACATCTCCCATCCCCTCGAGCTCCCTGAGCGGGAGCTTCCTGTCTTTTGCTGTCTTGCCCAAATGGCACGGAGGGCAGGGTGTTCTTCAAGGACAAAGGGCGGGGGACAGTTTGAAGCTGGGCTCTGAGCAGCGGGACCCTGTCCCATGTGTCCCTGGAATACAAGTGCCCAGGCCAGCAGGAGCCAGGCATACCTGCCTGCCTGCAGATACTGGTTACGTCTGGTCTGTGTCACCACTGGCTAGGTCTCCTTTGTGCCACAGGTGCTTTTCCCATGACACGTGTTGGCACCTGATCCCCAGGGGGTGGGCCCCTACTCGCCATTCCTGGCTTAAGTGCCAGGTGCCCTTGACTGGTATCACAGAGGCTGGGGAAGCTGGTCTTAAAGGGGAAGGCTATGGAAACCAGGGGAAGGGGAAGAAGCAAAGGGGGCTCCTTGGCCCCTACCCGTTGTTCCCATGACCCCGGCTCCTCCTCCTCCCCGCATCTCTCGGCCTCCACCAGCCACACCCAGAGCCGGCCATCACCTCTGAGCTCCTTTGTCCCCCCAGGGGCACTGAGAGCAGGAGCCCCTGTGCGGGCACTCCCTGAGGTCCTTCCACAGGCTGGGCCATGATTTTCAGCCTTCTGGCCAGAGAACTTCTCAGAGGAGGGCACACCAAGTGAGCCCTAACTCCGCACTGGGGGGCGGGACATGGGGGGGTGCTTTGGTTTCCCTGATTTAATCCTCCCGGCCCTGCAAGGCAGGCATTCGTATCAGCATGTTACGGACGAAACAGCTGAGGTTCAGAGAGGCAAGAGACTCGCTGAGGGTCCCACGGACAGTAAGTGGTGGAGCTGGTGCTGGACTCAGGACTGGCCCCCAAGCACACGGGCACGTCCACAGCACACTGGTTCTTGGTGGGATGGGGAACCCGGCCAACTTCGGCTCCGCAGGGCTTGAGGAATGAGGCACGCTGGACTTTAGGATTTGTCTGGGAGGTGAGGTTTCATTCCTGTGCGTGTGCACTCAAAAAAAAAAAAAAAAAAAAAAAGATGACTCATTTCCATGAAAGTCTTCCCTGTCTTCCCTGCCTCCTTCGACAGAGCATAATTGAGCTCATTCTAAAGCTTCGGGGACATCATCATTAAGCCCCCATCATTATTAGCACTGGGCCGTCGTGATCTCCTCGGGCCTGTTTCCCCTGCAAGAAATGGCCCCAGTTTGTTTGCGATCTTTGAGCTCTCGTACCTGGTTGGGGTTGTTTTGTATTTTACTGGTTTTGCTGCCTACTCCCCTGCTGTCAGGCCGTCAGCTCTCACTTCTTGACACTTTTAGTGTGCCTGCTTCCAGCCACCCCTCTGCCCTCCTTTTGATTTACTGCTTCTAATTTGCTGTGGCCTTGGGAACCAGATAACCAAGCTTGTTAGAGTAAACAGGAGGGGAAACGCTACAGAGGGTGCTCCTGCAGGTAGCCAGCCTGAGCTTTAGCGTGGACAGCCAAGGGCCCAAGGAGCAGCCCCCAGTGCTCTGTCTTAAAGCCTGTGGCCCCCACATCCATACTGTCGGGGGCCTCTTTATCCTGACTTGTAACAGGGGTGACCTCCAGACTGGGGTGAGTCTGAGTCCAGCCCTTACTTAGCCCTAAACTGACTGGTCTCCCCGACCCTCTCCCTGGCCACACCATCGAGGAGTCTTGCTGAGCAGCAGAGTTATGGGATGGAGAGCCACCTTCGCCTAGAGGTAGAGGAATGGGCAGGAGGGCCTCTGGAGACCTCAAGTATTCCTCCCTTTCCTGCCCTGTCTCCCAGAGGCCCTGCAGAGAATTCTGGGCTGAGGAGGCTCCCTCTCTCCAACCTGTCCCCAGTCCTGCCCGACGGCAGGAGGCCTCATTCCAGCGCTCATCACAGCCTGGAGGCCCACTGGAGGCCTCGGAGCCTGGGTCGGCTGGACCCATCTCTGCCTACATCCAGGTCTAGTCCTTCATGCTCTTACTGTTGTCCTCCCCTAGCCCCCCAACTCTGGCAGGAAATGGGCTGAGCTGAGCCGGCCTGGCTTGCCACCTCAGCAGTCCAAGGGCCTGCTTCTCCCCCGGCCTGGGGGAGGGAGGCGCCACTGAGGGGGAAGCCCCGAGGCAGATTTAGGACTTGGGTGGAGTTTGAAGCCCCCCAAAGCCATTTTTCAACCTGAAAACTGAACCAGGCTGGTCTGGAATTGTGGCTGGAGGATAAATGTGGACCCCATGGTGTCATTTTATGGTCAATTTTCAGAGTGTAACTGCACTTTAAGCACTAACGCTGAGTAGCAGGAAAAAACTTCTTAACCGTAAGATCTATTAAGAGTGCAGAGCTGGCTCCCAGGGGCGAGGTGGGAATGCATAGACGTGAATCATTGGAAACAGGTCTAGCCCAGGCGCTAGGGAATAGCCCAGCCCAAGCTGGGCTGCAGAGAGGGAGGGGGCGGGAGGGATGAGCAGTGGCGGCCTGTCGTCTCCTTTCCCCTGGGGGCTGAGTCCCGAACCCCACCCTCTCCGGGGTTGGCCACTCCAAGCAGGACCCGGGAAAAGAGTACCTGGGGTAGCAGCCAGCCTGGAGGGCCATGGCAAGGCGGGAGGGCCAGGGCTGCTGAGCTGGACAGGACTGATGCCTCTGTCTCTCTGGTTGTCTTGTTGCACGTCAATCACCAGCCTAAGCAAGCTTCTCAGCCGGACATGGCCAGCCCCCAGGGGAAATGGGGCAAGAGGCCAGGGAAGGTCTAGGTTATTTGGGGTTAAATGCCTACAGGGGGAAGCAGAGTCTGGGAAGGCTGAGGGAGGAGGGAGGGTCCCGAGATGGAGGCCGGGGATGGCAGGTGGCAGATGGAAGGGGAAGCCGGGGACAAAGTGATTGACGAGGTTCCTTCCAGCTGGAAAAATCTCTGGCTCCAAGGGATGCGGGAGTGAGGAGGCAAACTGAGTGCTAGACAGGACCTCCAACCAACCGGAGGTGAGTCTCCTCATCTCAGGTCTCAGGACCGTGGTCCGCCCGTTGAAACACCTGTCAAGAGCCCATCTTTTGGGAAGATGCAGGGCTCGGGCTGGCGGGCAGGGGCACCGGAGGACACTCATCAGGGGAAGGACAAAAAGCAAGGCTCAGGCTTGGCAGTGAAGAAATCTCAGCTGAACCATGATTTGCTGTGTGACCTTAGGCAGGTCTCTTTCCCCCTCTGTGAGGAAGTGTACTCTTGTAGCCCAGTGTGCAGCAGAAGGACCAGGACTGGAATTTGAACCTGATCAAATCCTTTGACCCGCAGAGTATAAGTTTCTTGCCAGGTAGAACATTCCAGGATTTCTTGGTCTGGTGTGCTCTGGGACAGGATTTCCTGGGGGTTGAAAATAGAAAGAGAGAGAAAGAAGCACACACACACACAAACATACAAACATACTCACTCACTCGGTGCCAGGGAATATCGTCAGAGCTTTTTACAAATAGTACCTCACTTAATTTTCGCAACAGCTCTGCAAGGTGAGTACTAATGTCTCCATTTTACAGATGAGGAAACTGAGGCACAGAGAGATTAGCAGACAGACTCAAGCACCAAACCGACTCTAAAACCAGACACTTGCTCAGCCTCCTTTCTGGTTCCTTTCTTTAGATGGGTGACCCCGCCTCCCTCACCCCCTTCCGGGGCTTCCTTCTCTCTCCTGGCTTTCACACACCGGGCTGGGTGAGGCCTCCCCTGCCTGAGCCAGCTGGCCTCCTTGAGGTGCCCTTCACCTCCCTGTACTCCCTCCATTCCCTCCCCTCCTCTCTCAAGGAGCTGAGCCAGGCTCAGATTTCTCCATTTCCAGGCTAAGGTTCCTGCCTTGGGCTGGGCTCACTGAGGAGATCTTGCTTACCTTGCACTTTCCATCCACCCTGGGGCTCTGGGCTCTGAATGGACACACGAAGAGTACCGCATGGACTGACGAAAGCCTGGCCTCTTGCCCTTGGCCCCTTGTTCGAGAGAAGGCACCCCCCAGTGCCACTGAGCAGGCCTGACTAGGCCCCCATGGGTCTCTCTGAGCGGATCTGGGGCAGAAACTTTGCCGAGGGCACTGGAAGAATTAAGGCTGAGGGCTAGGTAAAATGTCCTTCGGGTTGTCCGTGCAAACTGCCTCTCAGAATCATAATGCAGTACTAACTCTGCCTAGCATCAGACTCGTTTCCTCTTCAAGCTCTGTCTTTAGGAATCATAACATTGCATTGTTATGATTAGATAGGCTCTTAGAAATCACTGGGGCCGAGACCTTTTGGTTCTAGATGGGAAACGTGAAGCCCAGAGAGAGCAAGGATGTACTCAAAATTGCACAGGAAGACAGCCAGGGAAGCAAGGGGTCACCTAGGGTTCCTGAACCTTCCAGGTGACTGCCTTTTCCAGCTCAGCTCCCTGCCAGGCTTCTGGGGTCAGCTGTGTGCTACCCTCTTTGGGGTGGCCCTGCTTGGGTCCCCACCCCTCACCATGCACAAGATGACCTCCTCTACGCACATGCACCCTGCCCTAGAGATGCAGGCCCTTGGGAGTGACGTGGGAGGCACCCAGAAGCCCAGATGAAAGGCAGAGAGCAGGGTGGCAGGGACTAAAACTGTGCCCCTGGGGTGGGAGGGGGCATTCTGAGGCATGAGTACGCCCTGGTTTTTTCCTGCCTTTGGGTCTCACGAACCCTTGTGAGCTCCGCTTGAAAAAAAAAAAAAAAAGAGGTTCACTGTGTTGGTCTCTACCGATGCTTGAAGGTCTTGGAGGTCTCCAGCAAAGTCACTGACCCAGCCCCTGCATTCTTCGTCACACCTGTCTCCTTCACCAGCCCCGAGTCCAATCTGGTGCCCCCTCCCGCCTGATTTTCCAGACCGCCCGGGGCCAGCCAGGCGAGCTGAGCACTATGGCCACAAGGGGGCACTAGCGCTCCATGGCCATGGTGGGTTCAGAGACACGCTTTCTCGGGGCCTGGGGTGGGGGCAGCAGGAGTTTGTGTTGGGCTCCCCCACTCCTGGCACCCTCCCATTTCCTCTTGGAAGTCTCCCTAATCCTCTTATGCCGAGGGTCACATCCCCGGGCCCAGCGACGAGGTGTTTCATTTCAATTGGCCCCCATTGCCCCTGGGGGAGCTCCATGAAACGTGGGGAGGGGAGACCCCTTGGCCACAGCCTTCTTCCCTGCCCCTCCGCAGGCCCAGTTTCCTTGTTGCTCTCTTCAGCTTTCCTCCTTTGGGGTGTCTCTCTCCTACCTGCTCACCCTCCATTCCTTTCCGGGCCTGACTTCTTGCTTCTCATAGCCCTTGGGGCAGATCTCCTCTTCTGAGCTCTGTCCTCTCCTTTCTCCCTTTATCAACTTTCACTCCCTCCTCCTCGCCCCTGGCCCTCTTCCCCTCTCTTGCCTCCTCCCCTGGCCTCCCTTCTCCCTTCTCCTCCGCTCCCTCTCTCCTCTCCCTTCTGCCCTTGCTCCCCAGTGGCCCCTCAGGCTGGACCAGTGGAGTGGGCCTTGGCCAGGCTGAGACAGGGAGTCAGGTAGGGGATGTCAGTCGCTGCTGGAATCTGGGGCAGAAACTCTCTTCAGTTCACTTAGCAAATGCAGCCTCTGGGAGTGGGGCGGTGCGGGGAGGGGAAGATTTAGAATCCAGAGACTGGGGCCTGGTCTCAGCTCTGGCCTCGACTGGCTGTGTGGCCTTTCCCATTTGCTCCCTGGGCTTCAGTTTGCCCCCCGAAGACAATGAGTGCTAGATCTCTGAGGACTCTCCCAGCTTGCATTTTGTTTGTTTGTTGGTTTGTTTTCAGCAGTGACTCTCAATCCCAGGAGGCCTTGAGCACTGCTTCTTCCAGATCCGCCTTCCCAGATTTGTCCTCATCATTCCCCTTTAGAACGTTAGCGACCCTTGGTGTGACGGACAGGGCCTGGCCAGTGTCTGTGTGCTGGGGTTGGACAAGGGCCATAATGTCAGCGTGCTAAGGAATCTGTCCGGTGTATTTGCTCCCTGTCTTTGGGGGCCCCGGGTAGCTCTTGGGGCCGATAATTGTAGAATGTCCGTGCCGGAAGAGTCCTGGGGTGAGAGGTAAGTCAAACATCGATTATGGACCCCACATTGGACCCACGCCCCCCTGATCTCTACCCCCGCGATACAAACCTAAGGCCCATGGCCTGCCTTCTATGTCTCAGCTTTCAGAAGAATCCAACCCCTGCCTGTGGTATAAATAAAGAAGCCAAGATCCAAAGAGGGGCAAAGACTTGCCCAGGTACATGCAGGAAGGTGGTAGCAAGCTGAGGCTGGGCCCCGAGGCTCCCGCCTCGCGGACATGGGCATTCAGGGGCTCTGAGGATGTGGGTGAGACCGTGCATTGGGGAGCTGAAGTGAAGGGGGAGATGCGTGTCCTCACCCACATGCATGGCAGAGCTGGGGCCCGGGTTTGAGGCGGGAGTGGGTAAGGCTGCTTGGCTGCTCCTACCTCTTGTGATGGGCACACACTCATCCTAGGAGTAAGTCAGACCTGGGACGCCTGGCGGTCCCTACCACAGCTGGAGGGTAGCACCTCCACTGGACAGTGTGATTTATCACACTCTCCCTCTCTCCCCTCAGCTCCCAACCTTCTTGCCGACCCCAGAGAGGGCCCAGCCTGACTTAGAGGCAATTCACCTGTTTTTGATTTGAGACTCAGGTGGACTTTTCTTTCTTCTCATCAAAGAAGTGGTGAGGGGAAGGCAGGGCCCCATCCATCACCCCAGCCTCTCAGCAGCCTCGGGGAGGGGGAGCGGAGGGGGAAGGGAAAGGCCCAGGGATCTTGCAGTCTCCTTAATTCCCAGTGGGAGCCTCCCAGACAGCCAGGCAGGGCATCACTGGCCCAAACGTTTAGATCGTGGCCACAGATGCTCAGGAGAGACCGCCTAGAGTTTCCTCCATTGGTACTCTGGATCTCTGGAGGTCCTGCAGCCAAGTTTTCTTTTCCATCCCCTGCTTCCTGGGTGATGGGGGTGGTGTCTGGAAGGGGTTTGGGCCCCAAACAAAAGCAGAACAAAGATTTAGCCCCCAGGGAAAGAGGGAGAGGGAGAGGGTAGAGATTTCACTTGGTTCTTATCACCCACTCTGTGCCCGGCATTGTTCAACCTGTGATCCGTGCCATTTGACCCTCCTGGTGCCGTCCCATCCTCCCGATCAGGAAACTGAGGCTCAGAGAAGCAACGTGATGGATCCAAGGTCAAATCACAAGGGAGTCAGTAATGGGGGCCCGATTCCAGGTCAGGGCTGTTTGGCTCCACAGAGAAGGCAGAGGAGGGAAGTGAGGTGTCCGCATGCTGGCCCAGCCAGGAAAGTAGAATGAGATGTAGCACCAGTGCTAACCTCACGCCCGGTAGGTGCGTGCTGCAGCACGGGGCCACTGCTAACCCACATAGAGTCTCTGTGCAACTAGAAAAAGGCACCCCTTCTCCGGGGGGTGACCCAGCGCCAGGGCAGGGCACGTGGCTCAGTGCAAGGAGCAGGGCTGAATTTCCGCCCCCGCTGTTCACCTGGGCCAGGTCCCCTTGAGAAGGGCTCAGGCACGCAGTCATCCACGTGTGGCCTTGCTCAGGCTGTGCCTTCTTTGGAGTGGGCTGAGCAAGTCTCGGTCTGAGAGGGGAAGTGAGGGGCCCAGTAGGCTTGGCCACAGCACGCCATGATGCACGATCCTCTTCCTCCCTGATGATGTTATCATCACCGTCATCACTACCATCTTCCCAGGCATCCTCATGATACTACAATCACTAATAACAGGGGCTCCATTGCCGCTCAATCTGTTTGGAATTCTTTCCCTGAAGCAACCCATTTTCTCCCTGCTGGACTCTTTCTTCTTCATTACACCCTTCTAGGTTTCCAGCTCACAGAAGCCCATTCCCCAGGGAAATTGTGTGTGTGTGTGTGTGTGTGTGTGTGTGTGTGTGTGTGTGTGTGTGTGTGTGTGTGTGTGTGGCGGGGGGGGGGGGGCTGGCCAGGCAGGCCATGGCCCCTGGGTGGCCTGGAAAGACCTGAGAGAGATAGGGGAGCAGGGGTGCTGCATGGGTTCAGGTATGCTGGCTTAGCTGCTGTGTGGTCTTGGGAAAGCTGCTCATCACTCTGGACCCAGCGCCCCATCTTCAATCTCAAGGGGTAGGGTGTAGGGTGGACGATATCCATGGTCATTTCCAGCCTGACCTCTTGGGGTGCTGGAATCTCAGAGTCCAGAAGTCCTGTTCCCCTCTGTGTGCCAAGCACTGAGAATAAAGCACCCCCTGGGTCCTGCTCTGGGGCTTCTAGCCAGGCAGGGCACCAAAGGCACGCTGGGGGGTTGGAAAGCAAGTCCTGACTTTGCTACTTCCAAAGTATGTGACCTGGGAAAGATTACTTCACATCTCTGAGCTGCAGTTTCTGCAACCAAGCAATGAAGAAGATTGCACCACCCCTCCAAGGAAAGGCCGCTGTCAGAAGTCACTTATATAATACATGGGACTGTGAGCTGTGCAGCAATAGGCATTTATTCGTTCATTCAACAAGCGTTCCTTGAGTACTTCCTAAGGGAGGTAAGATAGTGTAGGAAGAGCGCAGGCTCTGAAGCCAGACTGCCTGGCTTCAAAACACAGTACCGCCTTTTATTAGCTGTGTGACCCTGGTCAAGTGACTTACTCTCTCTGTGCTCCAGTTACCCCATCTCTAAAATAGGGCATCTACTTTATAGAGCTGGTGGAGGAATTAAGGGAGTTAATCCATGTAAAGCTTTTACCTCCTGGCATACAGTGGGGGCTCATTAAGTGTCAGGACACCATTCGAAATTCTGGGGTGCAGTGGCCATAATATGGACAAGGTCCCCGCCTGCATGGAAGAGTCAATAAATATTGGTTCCTTTCTCTCTTCCTATTGTTCTCCCCTGTGAGGGGGATAAAGAAGTGTGTCGGGCAGAGCAAGCTAAAAACCATCCTTTGTTTCTTCCCCTCCAAGAACCAGCCTGCAAATATTACACAAATATTCACACGTGCAGTGAAGATCCATTGAGAACTTTGTGTAGCTCTCTGCTAGATTCGAGGCTGTAGAGATGAATATGACTCGGCAGCCTTCATTCACTACAAGTGCTCAGTCTATGAGAGAGAGAGGGAGAGAGAAGGAGAGAGAGAGCGCACGGCGGTGTTTTTTCCGAGGACCAGGAGGGAAGACTTCTTAGAGCAGGTAGCTGTGTGTTCTGAGTTATGCTGAGGACATTCCAGACAGAAGGAAGAGAAGGAAGAACATGAGCAAGAGCATGGAGGTGCGAGAGAATGACCGTTAGTCCAGCGTGGCTGGAGCATCAGCAGGTATGGGGGGTATGCTTTGAATCTTCTCCCTAAAGCACGATTTACAGGGCACCTCCCCTTAGCCAGCGGCTGTGCTTGGCGCTCTCCACATGTCCTCTTACCACAGGGACAGGGATGCTTACCTGCATTTCACGCATGAGGAAACAGACTCAGAGTGCTGAAGGGACATGCTCAGGGCCACCCACCGCGCAAATGGCAGAAGTGAGGTAGCCCCCCCAATTCTGTCCGTGTCTCTCAGCACTTCTCTGCTGGCTGTATACAGCAAATCAGCCTGATACCGATTTGTTCCAGATAGCTCTGTGCATGTTGGGGGGCGGGGCGGGACAGGTGCCGAGGAGGGGGATGCTTGAGGGTTGGGGCACACCTCAATATGCCCATGCCTCCCTGACCTGCTGCAGGGACATCTGGGCAAAAGGAAGTAGCAAGGGCTACTTTATCCTGTCTCTCCTCACCCGGGGAACTCACCAGAAGGAAGGCTAAGCCTCTCTCACCAACCACTCCCCCGCCCCCGACATACACATACACCCGGCGAGTGTGAGTGCACGTGTGCGTGCGCGCGCGCGCACGCACACACACACACACACACACACACACACACACACACACACACACACCGTCATCCTCCCCTGCTCCTAAAAATATCAAACCAGCAGAGCTGCAAGGGAAATGAATGTTTGGCAGCCGAGCAAGTGGCCTAGGAGTGGTGTCAGGCTCCGTAAATATTTACCCGCTGGATTAGAGCAGAAGTTGGAAACATTAGGCAGCTGAAAATGACTGTTTTAATAGCATGGCTGATAAATCCAAACTTGGGGGGTTTGTTTGGAAGTCTCAGCTTCTGGGAATTTCAGCACGTAAACTATGGTCCTGGGGGTGGGGGGTGGGACCAGAACAGAGGGGTTCGAGGGTGTGCTGGTGGGCAGGTCCGCCTGGAGGAGAGGTCAGCCAGGCCAGAGAAGGCCCCGCGCCTTAGGCTACAGCCATCTGGAAGGTGCAGCATTAATTCATCTCCTCGTTCATTCATCCATTCATTAGACTCGGTCAAAGGGAGGAATGAGAAGCAAACATTTATTGGATAGCAACCATGTGCCAAGAGGGAGGGGAGGCTTGGCCTTTTAGTCCCACATTTAATATTTACTGTAACCCTGAGTGGTAGTAAGTACTATTTTCATCCTATAAAAGCTAAGGAAAAGCGGGTCTCAGAGTGGGAGGGTAACTTGCTGAAGGACACCAGCTAGGAAGAACCAGAATGGGGCTTTAGGCCCGGGTGTCTCTGACCCCAAAGCCAGGTTCTTCTTACCATGTGAGAGGTGAAGTAGACACTCAATACATTCCTAAGAAACCGAGGGGCTGGGAAATACAAAAATGAGTCCGACATAGCTTCTCCCTCAGAGGGCTCCCCGTCTAGAAGGGATCGAAGGTGCATATCCTGACGATTACAATTCTAGGGAGAAAGTGGCTCGCGTCTTAAGAGGTCAGATAACGTGCTGTTGAGGGTCTGAGGAGGGAAGTCTCTTTCAGCTTAGGGGGCAGAGGAGAGGGAAGTGTCATGGTGACGAGGACCAGGACAGCTCCCTCTAGGAAGTGGCGGTTAAGCAGGGCTCTCACCGGTGGGTAGGATTTGCATAGCTAAAAGTAAGAAGAGCGGGTGCTCCAGGCAGTGGGAGCAGCTTGAGTGAAGGCATGGAGGAGGAATATTGAGTTTGGTTGAACCATAGAGTATATAAAGACAAGGAGTAGGAAATAAGTTCCAGAAGGTAGATGGGAGCCGGAGTGTGAAGGACTTCATGCCACCAAACTGTAACCCTTCAGAGCTGAGGGAAGCAACGGTCCCAGCACTCAGACCACAGCTGGACTCTCCACTTTTGCATTCTGCCTTTAGGAAAAAGCAAAGAGAACGGTTCCCCCATAACAATGTCCAGTTCAGCTCATGCCCTGGTGAGACAAAGCCCTTGAGCGTCACCCCACTCGGGTGTGTGAGCAGTTACACTCCCCTTCCACACAGCTTGCCTTGTGGCCACTTCCAGCTCAAGCCAGCACCCCCCCAACCCCGTTCCATCCTGAGGCCAAGAGTCCAGTTCCCCACCGCTAGGGGTGAGGACTGGGTGGCCCTGAGAGGGCCACAAACTCAGTTGGTGACAGGACAGTAAAGCTGGTTCAGGCGCATGGACACTCTGGGATCTGAGGAGAAAGGAACACCGTGGGAAAGGCCATGATGGGCAGCTGGACCCCCTGAACATGGGTAAGGGGACAGGGGCAGGTGGGGAGAAGAAAGCACGGCTTAGGTGACCAATAGGTCTGGATATGAATTCTGCTTCTGATGTGTGACCTTGGGAAAGTCACTTTACTTTTCCAAACCCCAGTTTCTGTCACACGGAAAGCGCATTTGTTACCCAGGGGTCGCGACACCTACCTGGAGCCATTACTCGAGGATTCAATGAGATGCTGCCGGGAAAGGACCCGGCATGCTGCTTGACACATTGTAAGCACTCAGCAAACGTCAACCACATCGTCACAAATAAATGAACACTTGTGTGCCTCAACAAGAAAGGATTTGATATACAGAGGGAAATTTCCAGCGGGCTTAGAATGGGGAACCGCGGCCCCGCTGAGACAAGAGAAGGATCCCAAGAGCCTGCGGGTTTCCCGGTCCTGTCTAAACTGTCAATTTCACAGTTCAGCGGGGGAAAAAAAAATCGATTTTAGGTTTGGGGAATTGGGGTGTCAGGACTTCTAGTTTCTGCCTCAGGGTCCCCAGATCAGGCCCAGCCTGCGTTCTCACTCCAGTCCTCCCCCCGTCCCCTTTCCCAGGTCCTTTGGCTGTCCTGCCAAATGGGAATAAACAGGCCTGCACTACATTCTGTGGGGTGGGAGAGACCGAGGGAATGTCAACAAAGAGGAGGTGACAGGCAGGGCTGTGTGCAGGGAGCAGGGGGAGGGGGCCCCAGCCAGCCGAGGGAAAGGTGTGACTGAAATGGAAGAAGCTGTTCCTTGGGGCTCTGTCCTCCCCAGTCCCTAGCAAGAATGGGGGGAGGGAGGGGAAGCGGGCCCAGAGGGGCTTGAGGCCATCCCCAAATTTGGTAATTTGGCCTCTCCGTGCGGTTTTCCTGCTCCAGAAAATGTTAATTTATTACAATTTGAAAAATGATTGAACCAGGGCTGGGGACTCAACAGCTGGTGCAAGGGAGAGAGAAATCTCTTTTTGTTCTGCAGGGAATTGGGCTGCAGCCCCCACCCCCACCCTGCTCCCTTGCCAGGCCATCCTTCTCCCAGAGTGTCGAATGTCGACAAGGCTCCTCCCAGGAGCCGCATGCCTTCCTCAGGGGCTGAACTGGCCGGCATTTATCAAAAGCCTGGAAGCTTCTGAGGGAAAGAGGTGTGCAGGGAGGTATGTGAGCCAGCCTGGCTGGGGGTGGGGCCCCGATGATCCTCAGCGGCCTCTGGGGTCACTGTGGGGGCTGCAGCGGAGTGCCTGAGCTAGGAAGGGAGACGCGGAGTGGGGCGGCTGTTTGTCACTAGTGGGGAAGCCTCCTGTCCTCTCCCTGGGTCCTGTCAAGCTATGTCCCACCTGCCTGGCTGTCCCCCTCACCTCTATTGTTCAGCCAGACAAAAGATGATTATGGAAAAACAGCATGCACCCAGCAGGCAAGCACAGCAAATCAACAAATTTTGAAATACTGGGCCCAGGACCCTGGTTCTCTCATTCCGCACCCAGCCAGCGTCATGGAGCACCATCTGCCGTGCCTCCTGGGGACAGTTCCATTTCCGGTCTCCAGGGGCATGGACTTCCATTCTGTGGTGCCTCTGCCCCACATAGGATAGCTCCAACATGGCCGCTTCCTCCCAGCCATCATGGCCGTCCTGACAGCACCTGCTGCTCCCCACCTCCCTTACTCCTTCACTCATTAGCAAGCACTGTTGACGCCCACTGTGTGCAGGCCACTGGGGGGGGGTGCAAGGACACCGAGGTGAGTGAGGCACAGGCCCTGCCCCAACGGAGGTAGCTTCTAGAAGGGGAAAGAGACACAATATGGAGAGAAGATGGAACAGTGCCTTCAGAGGGGTATGGACGACTCAGATCACTACCTTCATCATCCTCTCACTCACTGTTTTCCTCTGCATCAGCCTCCCATCTACCTCCTTCACCTTCACATCTGCCTCTCCCCCAGCACCACTTCTCCCGTCTCCCCTCCTCCTCCTCCCCCTGTCTCCCTCTACTGTACCCACCAGCATCAACCCCAACACCATAATCCTCATCATTGTCACACCCATCAGCACTATTTTCAATTCCCCATCCCTGCAAATCTACTCCCTGCCCTCTAGGACTTTATAGCCTGAAAACTGACAAGGCAACAGGGCACTGCTATTAAGACACAAAAATAAGACCCCCTCGCGTGAGTGTGTCGCCAAGTATTTACACCGGAGTCTTCAGTTCAAGCAACCTCTTGTGGGCTCGTGGAATCTCTCACATCTGGTTGGAGCTTTGCAATGAGATTCAGATTGGTTTCTGGCCTACAAAACTGTTCTTCATCCTGACTCTCTTCCCAGTGGGTCAGCATTAGCCCTTCTGGAGGCTGGGAGCCAGTAAGCCAAAGAAATCCAGCCTGGGGACGAAGGGTGGTGTCTGTTTGCATTTCAGCTGGAACCTGCTAACAGCTAACCAGTTTGGAATTCTTAGCACTCCTGCTGGGCCTGGGCTTGGCTCAGGTGCCACCCATCCTGAGCTGGCACACAGTGGACAAGACGGCTCAGGAGCTCCAGAGCTCCAGGCGAAGCTCCCCTTTGCTAAATCACAGTGCCTCACCGGGGTTTCCGGAGGAGAATGGCAGGTGTCCAGGAAAGTCAGGGTTACGGCTGGAAGTTTTTCAGCACCAGGAAGGAGAGGCCGCCGCCAGGCCAGCCCAGGCTGCGCTGTCAGGTGAGAACTGAACGAAGATTTTTAAGTACACACGCAGTCACCTCCACCTCTGTTCGGTACTTTGCAGTTCTTAAAGTACTCTGTGCATCTCATCTCTTAGGAGCCTCGCTGGCCACCATGAGAGGTAGGGAGCATGGGCAAGGACTCCTAGTTTCCACTCTACAGATGAGCAAACCAAAGCCCAGAGAGCGCTCGACAAGCCATAGTGGCGGAGCGTCAGGCTCCTCCCTGCATGCCCAAGGCTGGCTTCCTTGGAGGTAGAGAAATTCCTAGACAAGTAAGAAGAGGCTTGACTGTGACGCTGTCCAGGGCTTCTGTGTGCCACTGTGAAGGGTGGAAATTGGGATGGCCTTGCTGGCCTCTCCCAAGTCTCCCAATGTGTCGTGAAGAACGTCGGCAGAACTCAGCCAGGCTCTCAGGTTATTTTCTCTTTGCCAAGGAGGAGGGGGTGTGAGGACAGGGTCCTCACTAACCAAGTGGCCGAGGGCGGACCCTCCCGTCGCTGGCACCAGGATGCCCCCGCACCCAGGCCAGAGCCCTCCCGGCTGAAGAACACCCCTCCTGGCCCTGAGGCTGGCGGGCCAGGCGCATTCCTATTACCCCACCCTTCCTCTTTTGAGTCCCCAGGTCTGCTTGGGCTCTCCTGTTTGGATGCCTTCCCCGCTACTCTGCGCCAGCTCACTTCCTGTTACTCCTGTTGAACCTGAGAGGGCCCGCTCCATACCTGCCACAAGGAGACCCCTGTCCCCAGCTGATGCTCCAACCCAGTGGTTTTCCAAGTAGGTTTACAGACAAGCAGCATCAGCCACCCTGGGACCTTATTAGCCGTGCAAACTCTAGGCTCAGCCCCTGACCTTCTGAATCTGAGACATTGGGGCAGGACCCAGCAATCCTTGCTTTAACAAGCTCTCCTGGTGATTTTGCTGCATGCTAGAGTTTCAGATTCACCAGTGTTAAAGAGGGCAACGGACATAGGCCAACTGGGATTCAAATCCCAGTTCCACCATTACTAGCTGTGTAACCCAGGTCAGATGAATACACCTCCTTACCCCTCAGTTTCCTCATCTGCAAAATGGGGATCATAGGGCCTGGCTCCCTGACACTCGCATTGATTTTGATTCAATATAAGGAAAGGAAGAGTTGGTGAACAGTTAGAATTGAAGCTTCGGGTCCCGGAGTTACTCAAGAGGAGGTCGGGTGAGCACACCGTACAGTGAGTGTGTGGTGTGTCTAGCCGGGAGTCCTGTGTGGCTGGAACTCAGAGTGTCCATTGTATGTCCACTTCCTTCATACCCCGGCCAACTCTATCAGGTGTCACACATTTCAACCCCCCATGCTTTGGACTGGCTGTTTCTTCCGCCTGGAATTACCTACCTTAAGGGCCCATGCAAATTATTCCTTCCCCAGGAAGCTGTCTGAATCAGTTGGGAATTGCATTCAGTTGGAGGAACTGAAATCCCCCCAAAGTCTGGCTTAAACACATGAGAGTTTATAGTCTCACATGCAAGAAGCCTGAAGGTAGGCAGTTCAAGGACGGCACAGTGACACCATGAAGTCATCAAGGGCCTCGGCTCCTTCTGGCTTTCTGCTGTAACATCCCACCGCCCGTTTCATTTTCAAGGTCCCATGAGGGTTCAAGATGGCTGCCAGAGCTCCAGTCATCACGTCACCGTTCTAGAGAACAGAAAAGGGCCAGGGCACACATCCTAGCTGAGTCAGCCTTCTTTTAACCAGCTTCTCCAGAAGTCCCACATGACATTTCGTTTTATATTTAATTGGTCAGAATTTAGTCGCATGTTATGCGAGAGGCTAGAAAGTATAGTCTTTGGGCTAGGCATTGCCATCATCGATAAAATCGAGGCTTTGTCACTAGGGGAGAGGGGGAGAGTGGCTACAGGGTGGTAATTCCCAGAGCAGTCTCCAGAGGGCTGATCATCTCCTTGGCGGTGACTCTGTGACCTCGGTCATTAACAACGACCTTTGAGCCCTTGCTATGTGTCAGCCACGTTGTTTACATATATTATCTCATTTATTCCCCCAGCGAGGTCAGGACCGTTATTATCTCCATTGTGGGGTTGAGCAAACTGGGGGTGAAATAATTTAACCAAGTTCTCCCTGCTTATAAGCGGTGGGGCCAGGCTTCAAATCAGACAGCCTGAGCTGGAGCCCACGCCCTTACCCGCTGTATTGCGTAATCCTGCATAGTCGGAGCCTCGCCACACCTCAGGCTCCTCCTCAGTGAAGTTGGGTAGGAATCATCCCTGCTTCGTAGGGTCGTCTCAGGGATTTAATGCCATCGCACATGTGAACATGCCTTCCATGTGGCCTGGCATATAATAAATGCTCGTTCTTTTCTCCTCCTCCTTCTGCAAAGGGCCCAGTGCTGGTCAGCCTGCACTTCCTGTGGAAATCAGAGTTGCTATCTTCCTATTGAAGTCCTCTGAGCACAAAGACCTACTCATCCCTGTACCGGGACAGAGCTATTGTCACAGACACCCTGGTGGAGGGATGGGGGCACCCCTCCCCCCAGCTCTGAGAAGTGGTAGGCTCGATGTTGCATTTTAGCTTAGAGGCTGGAGAGGGACTGTGGCCTGTCCCAGGTCACACAGTGGGTCAGCAGCAGGACAGGGGGTCGAAGCAGAAGTGAACAGTGCTCTGGACGCATCTCTTCCCCTCTCAGGGCCATCCGTTTCTCGAAAGCCTCAGATTGTCTGGTCTCAAAGGAACCCTCAGCTGGGATGCGATGACGTCGCCACCCTACCTGAGCTTTACGTTTCCCTTACCTCTGCTATGCCACTCACCTGGTTGCTTTGCCTCATGCTGAGCACCCTGTCATGGGATCCCTCCCCCCACTGGACCGGAAGTCCTGGGGGGGCAGGGACTGTGTCCCATGGAGCTCTGCATTCACGGCACCCAGCTGTGGGCTGCTTCCGCAGTAGGTGCTTGGCACACGTTTGATGACAGAATGAAGAAAGAACAAATGAGGAAGTGGCTATGTGCATCCCTTCTCTTCATCTGGGCCCTAGGGGGGCTGTGTGGGTGGGAAGAGCCCAGGACTGGCAGACCAGAAAAGTGCTTTTCCCTGGAGCCACAGGAAAAGTGAAGAGAGAAGGCGACATTACAGCAAAGCCAATTCCCCATGGCACTAAGAGCCCAAGTTTTGCTGCAGGAGAGAAGCGAGTGGCAAACCAGGTGTGAGAGCAGATAATACAGTCTTCTTCCCCACACCCACATCGGTGAACCAGGGAGCAGGCAGCCGGAAGATTAAAGCCCTGGCGTCTCCTAACAGTGCCAATCAATATTTATTATAACAAGAGGCAAAGATTGCTATCAGCAAGAGAGAGGGAGAATATATATATATATACATATGAAAGTAAGACATAACTTATTATTCCTACTTAGATGCAAGGGAAGAAAAATAACAACAACAACAAGAGTGACAATAATAATACAAGACAGCCTTGGAAAAGGAGCTTTGTTGATTTCTTGTGCTGAGAAGATAGCTCTTTCAGCGAGAGCCTCACTTAAGTCTCCAAGTGTCCACCCCGCTGAGGTTTTGATGTTCCACTTTCATCAAGAATATTGAACATGAAATGCCAACATTATGTGGGCTGTCTGGCGACAGCTGATAAAGAGATTGAATGTGGAGCAGAAGAGCGCCAGGGACGCCTGCGTCCACTGCCCAGAAACAAAGCACTGGCTTAATCGGGCCCCTGGGAACAGTGACAGCCCAAGAGAGCAGAGCAGGGTGCCTCTGGGCCCTCTGCCACCCATCACCATTCAAGGCCTGACTTGGAAGCCAGACTGGGGGTTGAAGGAGGCTGAAGGTGCCTCACTCCTGAGGCAGCGGAGGGTCTGGTGTCTTCGTGCCGCTGACCCTTGGAAGGAGGGCTGGACCACTGCATGCCGAGGCTCTTGAGATCAGTGGATGAAGAGCCATGGGATTTGGCTTCTAGATGCAAATTCCGAGCTCCAAAGAACTGGCTCACAGAACTTCGGGCACTGGCGATGGGAATCCTTCTAACTTGGCCAGTACTGCTGCCTTAGGACCAAACCGGAGGCTTTTCTTGAGGACCTGGACCTCGGCTTCCCAGGCCACGAAGGTTCGCCGTGGCCTCAGAGGTCACCGAGTCCATCTCCAAGCTTCAGACCCCACTCTATTGCCCAGTCCCAGACTTAGGAGAGCTCAAGGGGCATTCTTGTCTTAAAGACATCTCGGAACACCCTTGGGGATTGGCAACATGGACATCCCCTGGCAGCTTGTTGGGAACACAGAATGTCAGGCCCTGCCCAGGCTTACTGAACCCAAGTCCTGGTTTGAAAAAAGATCCCTTGTAATCTGTCTTCCCATGAAAGTTTGAGAAGCTCTGCTCTGGATGAATAGTTTTCAGCCTCAGCTGCACATTAGAATCACCAGGGAGCTGTTTAAAAATGTGGATGCCCGGGCCACGTCCCCAGACTGATAACATGCACGTTTCTGGGGATGAAGCCTGAACACAGGTGTTTCTAAACAGCTCCCAGAGGATTCTGATGTGCGGCCAAGGCCGAGCGCCTGGGGCCAGAGAGCTATCTATGGGCACCTATTCAGATGTGTCCCTAGCCTCACAGGTAGGCCTTCCAGGGGACTAACCGCAGGTTGGGACTCCAGCCCATAGGCTCTCCCTCAGTCAGGAGACAGAGGCAGCAGCGGCATGCCCTTCTCTCTAAGAACCCTTCTGGGTCCTACAGGCACCCTCCCCACCCCGGGCCCTGGCTGCCATTCCTCCTGTGGGCTCATTTCTGTAACAAGTTGCAGCAGACTTTGCAGAGAGGCAGGGGAACTGGGAAGCCTCACAACCCCAGAGCTCACCTCAGTCCTCATGTCCAAGGGCCCCGACTCCCAACCAGGGGCTGCCCACACTCTTGGGGGCTCTCCTGCGTGGGAGCACAGCAGACCAAGTGCTCTTCCTTGTGAAGCCTCCTTCGGTGCCTCCCCACTGGAGCCTCTGATGCCTTGAGCTAATGGGACCTAAGGTGGACAGATCGCCTCTACTATTTTCCCATGTCCAGAAAAGCTGCTCTGCTGGCTTACGGCTTGGTGTTCAGAGGGGATAGTGCTGACTTAATTCTCCGTGCTCCTCAAGAAAATAATTAGAATCAAAGGAAACACATTATAAGGAAGTAAATTCTCGCGTGATTTTCTTAAAGACTTTTCCTAAAAGTTACAGCTGGGTAGCAGTAAAATGGTTTGCCGTGTGAGGTAATGAGCTCTCTGGAACTGGAGGCGAGCAAGCATGGGCGTCTGAGAGGGAAACTAGAAAGAGCCCATTTTATCCAATGAGAGTGGCAGTGGGGTAGTGGTACTGAAGCTCCTCACAGATCTCCAGCCCTGAGCACTTACAAGATCAATTGTCAAATAAGACTGGCAAGAGTAACCTCATCCAAGAGCTTGTTCTAGAGAAGCATGGAGGATCTTAGTACTGGGAGCAAGTCTGCAGGGAAGAAAAATGAAAGGCAATGTGTATTATAATCCTCACACTGCCTAGACTGTGTGACCTTGGGCAAGTGTATTTCCATCTCTGGGCCTATTCTATTCTATTCTGCGCCTGTATGCTACATAATTTGCAGGGCCCAGTGCAAAATACAAACGGCAGGGCCTCTTGATCAAAATTTAAGAATTTCGAGGCAGGGACAGCAAAGCATTGCACCAAGTGTGGGAGCCCCGTGGACCGCACTGGTAGCACACTCAGGAAGCTGGTCCTGACCAGATCGGAAGTGAAGGCTGAAAGGGCAGTGAGGCAGAGGTGGGGGCTCCAACCTTAGCATTTCCCCTCTTGAACCTGGCAGCGCTCACGTGAAGCCCTTAACTATTTAGTTAGGAAGGTGGGCAGAAACCCCGGGGAAGCCAGGGCCCTGTTGACCCTGGAGGACTGAATCAGGAGGAAATTATTTGAGAGGTAATCAATATGTTCAATTGCAGTTCATTAACAACTAATGAGTCCTTCAACTGCTCAGCCTCCACTGGGGCCTAGCCAGCGCCGTCACCTCTCCCTGCCCTCCCTATGTCCCAGTGTCATTTATTCTCCCAGGCGCTGATTTCAGGCGTGAAGCAGCTGTGCGGGATTGGGGAGGTGGTTCGAGTGAGCAGCGCCAGGCACGGACAGAATGCTGCCGCTGGAAGGGCCCTCAGGTCCCTTCTTGTCCAACCCCTTCAGGATAAAGGTGACGAAACTGCAGCCCAGCCCTTCTTCGAAACAGAAGAAACAGAATTGGCAATGGGCGCCACAACCCCTTAACTTGGGGCTCTTTTCGCGCTGTTTTGACAGCAGAACATCCAAGCTCGTACCTCAGCCCTGCCACATCCTGGCTGTGCCCCTTTACTTCTTAGAACTTCAGGGCGCCTGGGTGGCTCAGTCGTTAAGCGTCTGCCTTCGGCTCAGGTCATGATCCCAGGGTCCTGGGATCGAGCCCTACATCGAGCCCTACATCGGTTTCCCTGCTCAGCAGGAAGCCTGCTTCTCTCTCTCCCACTCCCCCTGCTTGTGTTCCCTCTTTCTCTGTGTCTCTCTCTGTTAAATAAATAAAATCTTTAAAAAAAAAAAAAAGACCTTCGGCTTTGCTCTCTCTCAAATGGAGGCGGTAACACCCATTCTGCCCCCAGGACCGTGGTGTGGTTTAAGCAAGATCGCAGATGTGAAAAGCACTTGGTGAAGCACAAAGCATTTACCAGGGGCCCGCTTTTGTGCTGGGCGCTGGGCTCCATGCTGGGGGCCAGGCTACGGATCAGACAGCCCCTGACCCCCAAGGGAGACCAATGTGCAGAGGGAGGTGTGTTTTGGTACAGCAAAGCCTCTTTGCAGGCCAGGGAGGAGCGGGAGGGGAAGTCTTTATGCAGGGGGTGAGTTTATGGGAGGCAGAGGATGTAAATTGGGTTTTCAGTGGAGGAATGACAGAGTCATATTTTTTTAAAGATTTTATTTATTTATTTGAGAGAGAGCTAGAGCAAGAGAGAGAGAGAGCCCGAGCAGGGTGAAGGGCAGAGGGAGAAGCAGACTCCCAGCTGAGCGGGGCTTGATCCCGGGACTCTGGGATCACGACCTGAGCCAAAGGCAGATGCTTCACCGGCTGAGCCACCCAGGCATCCCGACAGAGTCATATCTTCGACAACACTTTCATAGTACTTGCTACATGTTAGAGGCTGCTCTCAGCAACTTAACAAATATTAACTCATTTAGTCCTTACAAGCTTTTGAAAGTTCCTAGGGAAACTGAAGCCCATGGAGGTAAAGGAAATCACTCAGGTAGCTAAGCTAGTAAGTAGCAGAACTAGTATCTACACTCAGGTATAGCTCACATTCTTGTATTTTTTTTATTAAGTTTTTAATTTTAATTCCAGTATAGTTACCATACAGTGTTATATTACTTGCAGGTGTACAATATAGTGATTCAATAATTCTATACATTACTCAGTGCTCATCATGGTGAGTGTGCTCTTAATCCCCTTCATATATGTCACCCATTGCCCACCCCCCACCTCTCCTCCAGTAACCATCAGTTTGTTCTCTATCGTTAACTGTCTGTTTCTTGGTATGCACATCTTTCTCTCTCTTATTTTTTCCTTTTGCTCATGTGTTTTGTTTCTTAAATTCCATGTATGAGTGAAATCACATGCTTTTATCTTTCTCTGACTGACTTATTTTGCTTAGCATTATGTTCTCTAGCTCCATCCATGTCATTGCGAATGGCAAGATTTCATTCTTTTTATGGCTGAGTAATATTCCATTGTATATAAATACCACATCTTGTTTATCCATTCATCTACTGATGGATTCTTGGGCTGCTTCTGCAATTTGGCTATGGTAAATAATCCTGCAATACACATAGGGGTGCATGGATCCCTTTGAATTAATGCTTTTGATTTTGGGGGGTAAATACACAGTAGTATGATTCCTGGATCTTAGGGTAGTTCTATTTCTACCTTTTTGAGGAAACTCCATACTGTTTTCCAGAGTGGCTGCACCAGTTTACATTCCCACCAGCAGTGCGAGAGGGTCCCTTTTTCTTCACATTCTCGCCAACACTTGTTGTTTCTTGAGTTTTTTATTTTAGCCATTCTGACAGGTGTGAGGTGATACCTCGTTGTGGTTTTGATTTGCATTTCCCTGATGATGAGTGATGCTGAGCATCTTTTCGTGTGTCTGTTGGCCATCTATGTCTTCTTTGGAAAAATGTCTATTCAGGTTTTCTGCCCATTTCTTAACTGGATTATTTGGGTTTTGGGTGTTGAGTTGTAGAAGTTCTTTGTATATTTTGGATACCAACCCTTCATCAGATATGTCATTTTCAAATATTCTCCATTCCATAGGTTGCTTTTTAGTCTTGCTGACTGTTTCATTCTCTGTACAGAAGCTTTTGATTTTGATGAAGTCCCAATAGTTTATTTTTGCTTTTATTTCCCTTGCCTCAGGAGGCATATCTAGAAAGATGTTGCTAGCTGATGTCAGAGAAATTACTGCCTGTGCTCTTTTCAAGGATTTTTAAGGTTGCAGGTCTCACATTTAGGTCCTTAATCCATTTTGAATTTATTTTTTGTGTTTGGTGTAAGAACGTGGTCCAGTTTCATTCTTTTGCATGTTGCTGTCCAGTTTTCCCAACATCATTTGATGAAGAGACTTCTTCCCATTGTCCGCTTTGTCCAAGATCAATTAACCATATGATTATGGGTTTATTTCTGGGTTTTCTATTCTGTTCTATTGATCTTTGTGGCTATTTTTATGCCAGTTATGCCAGTACCATGCTGTCCTGATCACTACAGCTTTGTAAACATAACTTGAAGTCTGGAATTGTGATGCCTCCAGCTTTGCTCTTCTTTTTCAAGATTGCTTTGGCTATTCAGGGTCTTTTGTAATTCCATATAAATCGTAGGATTGTTTGTTCTAGCTCTGTGAAAAATGCTGGTGTTATTTTCAAAAGGATTGCATTAAATGTGTAGATTGCTTTGGGGAGTATAGACATTTTAACAATATTTGTTCTTTTAATCCATGAGCATGGAATATCTTTCCATTTCTTTGTGCCATCTTCAATTTCTTTCAGTAGTGTTTTATAGTTTCCCTGGAAAAGGTGTTTGACCTCTTCGGTTAGATTTATTCCCAGGTGTCTTACTGTTTTTGATGCAATTATAAATGGGATTGATTCTTTAATTTATCTTTCTGCTGCTTCAATACTGGTGCATAGAAATGCAACAGATTTCTGTACCTTGATTTCATAATCTGCAATTTTACTGAAATTGTATATCAGTTGTACCACTTTTTTTGGTGGAGTCTTTCAGGTTTTCTATATAGAGTATCATGTCATCCGCAAAGAGTGAGTCTGACTTCTTTCTTACGAATATGAATGCCTTTTATTTCTTTTTGTTGTCTGATTGCTGTGGCTAGGACTTTCATACTGTGTTGAATAAAAGTGGTGAGAGTGGACATCCCTGTCTTGTTCCTGAACTTAGGAGGAAAGTTCAGTTTTTCTCCATTAGGGATGATGTTATCTGTGGTTTTTTCATAGACGGCCTTCATTACGTTGAGGTGTATTCCCTCTAGACCAACTTTGTTGAGGGTTTTTTTTTTTTTTTTTAAATCACAAATGGATGTTGTACTTTGTCAAATGCCTTTTCTGCATCTATCGAAAAGATCATATGGTTTTTATCCTTTCTCTTATTGACGTGAGGTATCACGTTGATTGATTTGCAAATATTGAACCACCCTCGCATCCTGGGAATAAATCCCACTTGATCGTGGTGAGTGATTTTTTTTCATGTACTGTTGGATTCGATTTGCTAGTATTTTGTGGAGGATTTTTGCATCTATGTTCTCAGAGATATTGGCCTGTTGTTCTCTTTTTTGGTGGTATCTTTATCTGGTTTTGGTATCGGGGTAATGCTGACCTCATAGAATGAATTTTGAAGTTTTCCTTCTTCTATTTTTTGGAAGAGTTTGAGAAGGATAGGTATTAACTCTTCTTTAACTGTTTGGTAGAATTCGGCTGTGAAGCCTGTCTGGCCCTGGACTTAGAAACAGTTCCCATTCCTAGTCACTGTGCTACACGGCCTCCCTTCCAGTCTGACTGGGGACTGTGACAGCAGTGGTGTGCACAGACCTGCGGGCAAGGGAGAGCAGCGAGGAGTTGGGGGCAAGAGGCCAAGTTAGAGATATTGAGGACCTGACCTTGGGCAGTGGCAGAGGAGAAAGAGGTGACTGATTGGCAGTTCGGAGGCAGGAACGGACTTGGTGATATTTTCACTTGAGCGGCTGATGCGATAAACGTCTTTCTCTGCAGACACACGTAGATGAAGCTGTGTTAGTCAAAGGTCATATTTAGAGTTAACCTTCACTCTAGCTTTCGAGTCCAGTGAATCTGTGGCAATTATTATTTTTATCTTTCTGGATCCTTTTCCTCCTTCTTTGCATAATAGATCCAGCCTGCTTGGCCACAGCAGTGAGCACGTGACCCAAGCCAGCCGATCGGAGTCCTTCTCTGAGACCCTCTTAATCAGCAGTTAGGAGGAACTCCGTTTTCCCCTTGGTAGTGAAGCCATAAGGATGCATGTACTGCTTCTGCCTTCCCTTGGCATGGTCCTGCGCCACCTGTGTCTAGGGCCAGGCCTCCTGCCCCACCTAGGGGTCCAAGCCCTTGCAGAAACCTGGGCGTCCTCCTTCAGGCCACCCTCTCCCTCACCCACATACAATTTGTCACCAAGTCCCTCAGAGTCTATCTCCTTAATGTTTATTGAACCCGCTGCCCCTTCTTTCTTTCCCCTTTGCCTCACAGGAGTGCAGAACCTAGTCACCTGTCTTGGAGGGCTGGGGTCAACTTCTAACTTCTCTCCCTTCCTGTAACTCCCTATAATACGTCCTGTCCTCTGTTCAGTGGCTCAAGGTCTCTGCTAAGTCACATAGATCTGATCATAAGCAACATCTGGGATCCCGCATGTTAGACTTCTCACATCCCAGGCCTTTGACATAGTCTACTTCTTCCATCCCTGACTGAAACATGTCTGTCTCTTGAACTCCTCTGACTGGCAGGCCAGTTTTCCTCAGGGCTCCCACCTGTGTGATATGCACTGATAATGTTTGGTTTATTCCCTTCCACTCTTGTTTGTTTGTTTGTTTGTTTGTTTGTTTAAGGTAATTAAGGTTGTATTGTGCTATAGTTTTGTGTTCCTCTTTGTCACTTCACAATCTTTCATTGGTCTCTCTTTGCACCATCAGAAATGCTCTGTAAACCATAATGTTGAATGGTTGCCTGACCATCTGGATAGCCCGGATATGCATTTAGGACCTAAGCATCTCCAACTTCTCCAGCTTTGTGCAATCACTCTGAGAAGCAAAATAGCCCTAGTCTGAGAGCCTATATGGGTGTGGAGAGGGAGCCTAGAGCCCCCTCTAAGTTCACAGTTCTTGTTTCTTTAAGTTTTTATTTAAATTCCAGTTAGTTAACATAGAGTGTAATATTAGTTTCAGGTGTACAATATAGTGATTCAACACTTCGATACAACACCGAGTGCTCATTACAACAAGTGTGCTCCTTAATCCCCATCATTGATTCTACCCATTCCCCACCCACCTCCCCTCTGGTAACCCTCAGTTTGATCGCTATAGTTAAGAGTCTGTTTCTTGGTTTGCACCTCTCTCTCTCTCTTTTTCCATTGGTCTTTTGTGTTTTTTTTAAGATGTATTTATTTACTTTAAGATTTTATTTATTTGTTTCAGAGAGGAAGAGAGAGAGAGAGCAAGCATGAGTGGGGGGAAGGGGGAGAGGGAGAAGCAGACTCCCCGCTGAGCAGAGAGCCTGATGTGGGGCTCCATCCCAGGGCGCTGGGATCATGAACTGAGCCAAAGGCAGACGCTTAACCCACTGAGCCAGCCAGGCACTCCACGATTTATTTATTTATTTTAGAAAGAGAGAGAGAGAGAGAGAGAGAGAGCGTGCACACACTTGAGTGAGCCCCTGGGGGGAGGGGAAGAGAGTCTTAAGTAGACTCCACACTGCCCGACACAGGGCTCAATCCCACAACCCTGAGATCACAATCTGAGCCAAAATCAAAAGCTAGTCACTTAACCGACTACACCACCCAGGCGCCCCTTGTCTGTGTGTTTTGTTTCTTAAATTCCACATATGAGTGAAAGCATCTGGTATTTATCTTTCTCTGACTGACTTATTTCATTTAGCCTAAAACTCTCTAGCTCCATCCGCGTTGTAGCAAATGGCAAGATTTCATCCTTTTTGTGGCTGCATAATATTCCAGTGCATGCACGCGTGCGTGCGTGCATGTGTGCGTGTGTATCTCATCTCTTCTTTATCCATTCACCCATCCATGGACATTTGGGCTGCTTCCATATCTTGGCTATTGTAAATAATGCTGCTATAAGTAGAGGAATGCATGTATCCCTTTGAATTAGTGTTATTGTATTCTTTGGGTAAATGCCTGATAATTCATTTGCTGGATCACAGGGCAGTTCTATTTCTCACTATTGGAGGAACCTCCATACTGTTTTCCACAGTGGCTACACCAGTTTGCATTCCCACCAACACTTGACGACTGTTCCTTTTTCTCCATATCCTCGCCAACACCTGTTGTTTCTTGTGTTTCTGAGTTGACAAGTGTAGTGTCCCGGGGATTCCGTCCTTTGCCTTATCCTTTGTCACCTGCAGCCCTTGCCCACTACTTTGGGATTCTCCCTGTCCCCTGTGGCACCCCCATCCCCACTTCTCCCTCTGTGGGCTGTAGCCGTTTCCGTACCTGTAGGCCCTCATGTGGACAATAGCCTCTGTCTAAATTTTCCAACATATAGCTGAGGCGAACATGTTTTAGCTTACCAACGTCCTCAGTGCCGGCTACACAACACACAGTACGTCCTCCCACACGTCAGCTAATTGCAACCACCTTCACGACTTGCCGTATTCATGTTCCACCTATCCCAAGTATTTAATGTGGGTCTTCCTATCAATAGACCCAATCATCTTTCTAAACCTGAGCTTCATCCTCAGCAAGAATTAAGCTTCTTTTTCCTCTATGTACCACCTAAAATCCTTTCGTGTACAGAACTTCTCTTGGGGTAACACCGTCATGGGAAATTACAATCGGTAGGCGCCTTGTTGCTCTGAGAGTCTCTGCCCTTTCCCAGGGCTCACTGCTGGCGGTCAGGGTCTTTAATCCAGACTGCCGCCGCGTTGCTGGGACCCTATCCTCCTCAAACCCAAGACTCTTTTCTTCCGTCCTTTCTATTCCCATGCCAGGGCTGTCATTGACCCCCGCCCCACCTGCCCCCATGCCGTCTCAAAGCCCGGCCGAAGGAAGCTGAAAATCATTTACCATCACAAGAGATTCTGTGGAGATGCGGCCCAGCCCACAAAGAAGCCAGCCTTTTACATTATTAAACAGAATTCCTACCAGCGCCGCTCACAGCATCTGCATATGGAGTCAGGGCCTCCCCAAGACAATGAATAGGTACTTGAGGTACATCTGCATGACCAAGGAGCCTGCCTGCCTGTAGTCCTGTGCAGAACAAAGACACTGTCTGCCCCCAGGACAAATTTCAGCGGCTCCCTTTAGAGACCCGGGCAACACCCCACCGGCAATTAAAAAAAAAAAAAAAAAGAAAGAAAGAAAGAAAAGAAAGAAATAGTGGTTTTGTCTCTTTGCCTCCAGCCTTTGAGGATTCAGAAATGGTAAGGTCCGGTCTCGGAGGCCACCATCCTGCGATTTGAACACTTTCCCCATTCAATCCAGTTATTTGCTTTTATAAATAATATCCAGGGCTGGGACATTTGGGGCATAAATGTTTGCTCCCATCTCCAATGATGTCTTCAGGAAAAATGCCTAGAAGTGGGATTTCTGGGTTCACACAATGTGCACTTTTACAAAGGTTCTTGTATCTCTTCCGAGAGGCCGGAGTGATTTGTGGCTGTCATCCCCACACCCCTCTCCGCAGTGTGCGCTGGGGCTGTTCTCACCAAACCCTCTGCCGCATCAACTGTTATCATTTTTAATCCCTGCTAATTTGATAGGCCAAATATGGTATCTCATTGTTGCTTTAATTTGCATTTCTTTGCATTCTAGTGGGGGTCCAACATCTTTTCATATGTTTATTGGCCATTATTTTGTGAATTGCCTGTTCATGGGGGGGGGGCTTGTTTTCTTCACCTCCCGTCTCTTCCAAAGCCCAGGGCTAGCCGTGAATTAAACACACCAGACATTATTTTTAATTAATCTTCCTTAAACACAGCTCTGATCAGGTTACTCCCTTACTTAACAAAACCTCTGATGGCTCATTACTGCCTATAGGATGAAGTCCAAATTCTTTAGCCTGGTCTTCATCAAGGCTGGTCACAGTCTGGCTCCAACCTATCCCACCTCCCATCCCTGGTCCTCACGCCCCCGCTCCGCCTCAGCCACCGTGGACTACCTGATGCCTCCCCCACCCTCCCCCCACCCCCCAGGCAACCTTAGACTCACGGCTCAAATGTCACTTTCGGTGCCCGTTGGATTCCTACTAGCCCCAGGTCAGATGGCTTCCCCCATCCTTTCTGCTCCTATAGAGGGCACTTGGTACAGATTGCTGGTCTAGCCCAGGTTTGCAAGTCTAGCTCTTCCGCGCCCCCTGTGGACCGTCAGCTCTTGAGTAGGGTGCAGGCAGGGATCGCATCTCTTTCTTCTCAGGGTTTCCGAACCTGAAGGGTAGGCTGGGGGGAAGTGTAACCACCATGTATCGACACATCTCGCAGGCCAGGCACTGTGGAAAATGTGTCTCGCTGACGTGCATGCGTGATGGGAGAAACAAACTGTTTTAACACAAGTGACTATAGTCACTTCTGGCATTCAAAGGGATGAAGCAAAATTCACATAGGGTATGTGGGGGGGGATACATTTCAACACCAACGCCATCCTCTCTAGGGCAAACAGAAAGGGTGAGAAAGGCTGTGGTCCAGTGTTAAGCAGAGTACTGTAATGAGTTGGGGGTGTACAAAGGCACCCTTGGAGCTGTGTTGGAGCAGGAGCTGAAGAAAGTCAATTTGCTCAGTATAGTGAAGTGAGAAGGAAGGAATATATATATATAATATATAAATTATATTTATATATAATATATAATCCATATTTATATATAATATATAATAATATTTTAAAATATAAGTATTTTGAAGTAAAAATATAATAATATATGTTATTGTATATTATATATATAAATTATTTTATATATATATAAATATATATATATTTTTTCGTTGCCAGAGGGTAGTAAAGGATGGGGAGTGGAGAGTGGGCCTAGCAGGGAACTTTGTAAAAAACAGTGTCTAAAGCTCATTTTATTTATTTATTTTTTATGTAAAGATTTTATTTATTTATTTGACACAGAGAGAGAGAGAGAGAGCACAAGCAGGGGGAGCAGCAGGCAGAGGGAGAAGCAGGCTCCCCGCTGAGCAGGGAGCCTGATGCGGGGCTCGATCCCAGGACCCTGGGATCATGACCTGAGCCGAAGGCAGACGCTTAACTGACTGAGCCACCCAGGTGTCCCCTAAAACTCATTTTACTGTTGCTTGTGATTCCATGACCTTAGCCTCTCCATAGTCTCCAGGCTTTGGTCAAGTCTGCCACACACACACACACACACACACACACACACACACACACAACTGGTGGCTTGAGAGAGAACCTGTGGGGCAGTGGCACAGTGAGGCCATCCGTAGATGAACCTCTTCAGGGCGAGAGACTCAGAGCCGGAGGGCTCTAGGAGAGCCGGAGGGCTCTAGGAGAGCCGGCTTATCTGCCAGGGTCCCACTGGGATGCATGTACTTTCCCCCCCATTAACTGACACTTAAGTACTTTCATTTGAATCTCAAAGGAAGATTACCTAGGTTGAGAGAGGGATACCCACACCTTACTTCTAGTGCCCCCCAACAACCCCATGTGGTAGGCATTCTTAACATCTTACAGATGCCGACTTCAAGGTCAGGGAGGTGGGTGAAGTCATTGGCTGGTGCTCAGGCAGCTAGGAAGCAGCAGCCTGGGGTACCTGATGCCATAGCTGGTGTTAGTTTTCCTGTGCCTTGGCACTGGGACCTACCACAGTGCCTGGCACAGAGTCAATATACGATATATGCTTGCTGATTTAACTCAATCTGTTATAACCAGCATTTTCCCAAGCATCGATTGTGTTCCTGGGTGTGAACTAGGTGTAGAGGGGTTCAGTGGTAGAGCGTTGAGGGTGCAGATGCGGGAGGCTACAGAAGCTACAAGGCGTGCTTCCCGTCCTCTCTAACCTTATTATTTAACAGGCAATACTGAATATGTAAATAGCAAATGAACAACTCCAAGCAGTGATAATAATAAGTGCTAACATTTATTGAGTGTTTATTATAAACTGGGTGCTGTTCCAAGTGCTTCTTATGGATTATCCCACATAATCCTTATTATGACCCCACGAGAGAGGAACTGCGTCACAAAGAAGGAAAAAAAAAACTTGCCTAAGGTCACACAGCCAATAAGTAGCTAAGCCAGAATTCAAATCCAGACAGCCTAACTGTAGTGCCACACTCCCAACCTCTAAACTCTGCTCTGTCGCCTCCCTAAGCATCCTAGCTGGGTGCAGTTACATGATGTTGAAGGTTAAAAGGTCACAGGAAGTTGGAGCCCACTGAGGTGGCCATGGAGGGCTTGGCCAGCTTGGTGGGACTTCAACTGGGCTCCCTTGAAGACTAGGGAGGCTTGGGATACAGGGGGCAGGCAGGGTACCCCACGCAGGGGATGGGTGTGAGGAGAGACTGGGTATTGCAAGACTGAAGTCAATGAGGAGTCCCTAGTCACAAATCTGAATGATTTGCTAACGTGGAAAAACCTAGGTATCTCACCTTCAAGTCTGGGTTTTCTGGCTTCACTCGGCACATTGCTCAGGATCTACCAACATTGGGCCCTCATTCCCACATGGGCACAAATAGCAGGAGTGGAAGAGTGTTGCCCCCTGTAAACACGGCATGTGCTCAGATGCCCGGGTGGCTCAGTTGGTTAAGTGTCTGTCTTCCGCTCAGGTCGTGATCCCAGGGTCCTGGGATTGAGTCCCCGCATTGCATTGCATTGGGCTCCCTGCTCAGTGGGGAGTCTGCTTCTCCCTCTGCACTTCCCCCCCCTGCTCACTCTCTCTCTCTCTTTCTCTCACAAAAATAAATAAAATCTTTAAAAAAAACAAACAAACAGGGCCTGTCCTCTCCAGTTCTCCACACACCCCACCACTCCTGATTGTATGGCCAACTCAGCCGACTTGACTCACTTCCCTTTCCTACTCAGCCCATACGAGCAAGCGAGATCAAGACTGTTGGGGGACAGAGAGGAGCCCTGGTACTCAATAAAAGTCAAGTGCCTGGAGAGGCAGGTTCCCCTCAGGAACCATGGGTTCAAGGTTAGAAAGGTCAGTCGGAGTCAGTTGAGCAGGATTGTGTCTCCCATGCTGAAGAATTTGAGACTTTACCACCCGTCACTGGCAACACCGAGAAGCAGCAAGGCCACTGGGGGGGTCGGGGGTGGGGAGCTCTTAGCATAGCCTAGTCAGAGGTGGAGGGAAATCCTATGGAACAGGAGACATTACCAGTGAAGACTCACCAGCCTGTGGGCTGAAATCAACAGATTGGCTGGAGGATTCGGGGGGGGGGGGGCAGGGCAAGCAAGGACAGGAAGGATTCAGGATGACCGAAGCTTGTTAGACTGAGAGTGGTGTCACAAGCAGAAACTGGAGGAGATGGCTGGCAGAGAGGACATGGGGGATGAGCTGAGTTTAGTTTAGATGTGTTGAATTTAAGGTGCTAGAGGGAATTCCAGATGAAGATGTTCACCAGATAGTTGAGGGTGTGGGACTGGAGCTTGGCAAAGAGGGTGGAACTGGAGAAAAATTTGAAAAAGCCCCTTTTATAGGAGCACTGTGAAGCCAAGGGATTAGAGTGTGTTATAAGGCAGGAACAGTGTGCCAAAGCCAGAACCTCATTGTGGGGGCCAAGGGGCTGTGATAAGTCAGTGAACAGAGAGGAGGAGGAAACAGAGAAGGCAGTGTGTGTTGCGGGGGGCGGGGTATAGCCAGAGCAACCAGAAAAGAATCAAGACAATGGGCTTCATGGAAGCCAAGGGAGGAGTTTTGAGAAGGAGCCTGTTGTGTCCACTGGGGCCAGAGGCCCAGAAGATGTGGATGGAGAAGTTGCCAAGGGACCGGATGATTTCGGAAGTACAGCCTCACCCAGCCTCATGGAAGGGAAATGATCCCTTTCCATCTCCTCAACCCTCTTAAAAACCAGCAGTCCTCCATGGGTTGGGGGAGGAGGGTCAGGACTTCTGGGAGATGTGCTCTAAAGGCTCGGATGGCAGAAGGCCTTGGCCTCTGCCGGGCAACCGGTGGTGCCTGGCTCCAGGGCCCTCTCTCAAAGCAGGTGAGAGGGAGAGCTGAGGGGTTCTAGGAACAGCCTCTGCCGGCCGAAGCCCAGTGGTTCTCTGGCCTGGCTACATAGGAGAATCACCTGGGGAGCTTTTCCAAACTAGGAATGTCCAGGCCCCACCCCAGGCCAATTAAGTTAGATCCTTGGGAATTCTGGGTGTGGGGCCTGGACATTCCTAGTTTGGAAAAGCTTTCCAGTTGATTCTAATGTGCAGCCAGAGTTGAGAACCGGTGATCCAAGTGGTCACTAGAATAACATTTGGCCCAGTGCTCCCGCAATTGGCAGTGGCGTAGGCAGAGGGAAGTCAGCCTTCTGCGTGCCACACCCTCTCCCTACAATAGGCCTGGAGGGGGTCCCATCCCCATCTCCAGTCACTGATTCTACAGTAGTCCCCTCTTCCCCTGGGGGGATATGGTCCAAGACCCCCCGTGGATACCCGAAACTGTTCAGAGTACCAAACCCTATATATACTATGCTTTTTTCCTGTACGTACATATCTATGATACAGTTTAATTTCTAAGTTAGGCACCGTAAGAGATTGACAACAATAACTACTAATAAAATAGAACAACCATAACCATATGCTGCAATAAAAGTTATGAGACTGTGGGTTCTCGTTCTCTTCCTCTCAAAATATCTTACTGTACTGGACTCACTCTTCTTCTTGTGAAGACGCAAGATGATAAAATGCCTGCGCCATGGGATACAGAGTGAGGTGAATGACGTAAGCACCGTGACGTCGAGTTAGGCTCCTACTGACGCCCTGATGCTACATCAGAAGGAGGATCATCTGCTTCTGGACCACAGGTGACCACAGGGAACCAAAACCGTGGACGGCGAGACCGTGGCTGGGGGGGGGGGGGTATTACCGCACTTACACTACCGTCTCTATTCCCTAGTTCCACACACCTATTTGAACCCATATGTCCCCGAAGGAGCATGTGAATCTGGAGAATGTGTTTTGCTCCTCAGTGGATTCGCATACCCTTCCGACCTCAGGGTTGCCATCGGCACTGGGGTTTAGAGTCCTCTTAACACAGTTTCCCAGAGCACCGTCAGTTCCACTCCTGTAGGAGATGCCTGAGGTTCAGCCCATTCCAGGTCCCAAGTAGGGTGCTGCTGCTGGATAATTGTTCGATTGGGAAATAGTTCAGACATGCAGACAAGACATGCAGACATGCAAGGAGAGAATAAGTAATAAACGCCCGTGTACCTATCACCCAGCTTTGTCAAATCGTAGCGTTAGTGCACATTTGTTTCACCTCTTGCTTTAGGAATAAAGCAACCCAGACAGAGGGGCGCCTGGATGGCTCAGTCGGCCAAGTATCTGCCTTCCACTCAGGTCATGATCCCGGGGTCCTGGGATCCAGTCCCACATTGGGCTCCCTGCTCAGTAGGGAGTCTGCTTCTCTCTCTCTCTCTCTGCCTCTCCTCTGGCTTGTCCCCTGCCCCGCTTCTCAAATAAATAAATAACATCTAAAAAAAAAAAAAACAACAACAAAAAAAACCCAGACAGAGATCAGGGCACTTATGTACTCCTCTCTGGTCCCAGGCCCCTTCTTCCCACCCTTCCCAGAGGAAAGCACCCTCCTGAACCGAGTGTGCCTCGTTCCCATGCATGCTTTTACTACGTATTTGTTATCAGCTCCATTATGGAGGGGAGGAGAGCGAGGCTCAGGAGAGTGAGGGCAACGTGCCCGAGTCATCCAAATCTACAGTAGGTAGTAGAGCCAGAAGCCCCAGGATAAGGTACCAGGCAGTCACCTCCCAGCATGCTGGCCCTGCAGTGCCCCCATCGGGGTACCTCCCACCCCATCATTCTGTCAACACCTCCTTTATAGGCAGGGCCGGGCCAGACCAGACCAGGCCCAGCACCGCCCGGGACCAAGCAGAAATTGTGGCCTTCTCCTCACATCTCCCGGTTCCTGTCATGCTAACAGGCCAGGCTCCCCTAGACCTCTGCCAACCCTTCCTCTGTTTCCTTTCTGGGCCACCGCTCAGCCTAGCTCTACCCACCCCCTCGCCAAGCCCCAAGCAAAGGGCCTGTCTGTGCAGCCGATTTCCACACTAGGCCACTGGGGGCTGGAGGGAGGCAGGCAGGGGGCCTACAGTTCTGTTCTGTGGGTCCTCCTGGCTTAATTAGCATGCTGCCTGGAGGGCAGGCCAGAAGTGGTGGGCAGGCGCCGAGACACTCCCCCTGGGCCCCAAACCATCGCCTGCTTCCCCCTCCTCCTCCCCTCTCCTTGCCAGCAACAGAGAAGGCCTGTGTATGCAGTGGGAAGGAAAGTGGTGGCCCAACACCTCCACCTCCGTGCTGAGGGATCGGGTGGGGAGAGACCTGCAGCCCATGCATAAACACAGGGAGATAATTGCTCCCCTTACATGTGAAGGAAGGGGAGGGGCAGGGAGGAAATGGCTATTCACTAAGTACCTACCCACGTGCTGCCACGAGTCCCCACAGCCACCCCATGGGGGAGAGGGAAAGGTGTCTTCAGCACAGAGGGGAAACTGAGGCTGGGAGAGGTGGAGACAGGGGGCCCCAGGCACACAGCTACCAAGAGGGAGAAGGAATTTGAACCCAAGTCCACCTGTCTCCAAGTGCCATTTCAAGACCCCGGCCTGACTCCACAAACCTCCCCCTTCCCTGCAGGCCCCTTCCTCCAAGAAGTCGTCCTGTTTAGTGGAGGACTGGCTGGTTCCCATGTGCGGGCAGAGGTGGAGGAGAGTGGTTGGGGCAATAAGCATAATCTAGTGTCCGCTCCGGAGTTCCCCATCTCAAAAGGACCAGCTCCCACTCAGGAGACTTCAGGCTGAAAGCCCCCCACCCCTACCCTGGGGCCTGCTCCATCTGGGGACTCTCACCTTTGGGTGCTTCCTACCACCTGATTCCATCTGGGCCCCCAGGGACCCTGTGGCCCGAGGCTACAGGTCTCAGAGCCAGCCCAGGGTGCCTGAAAGCATGGATAATAATGAAAGCCAGAATACAGCCGTCCTTTTTAGGGAACTTGGTCTGTTCCGGGCACTAGGTGAAGAGCTTGGCACACATTTACTGTTTGGTCCTCATGACAACACCATGTAGATGCTATTATTTCCCCACAGGAAGAGCAAGGAACCAGAACACACAGAAGCGAAGGAACTCGGTCTAGGTCTATCAGGCAGCTGGGCTCCAAAAGCCATGCTCTGAGGGTCCCTGGAGGACAGGGCTGGGTGGTAGTAACCCCAGGAATGGGATTAAGGGACAAGGGATGGTCATGGGACAGAACTTCACAAGTCTCTTGGCTCCAGAAGGAAAGCCCCCTTTGTGATGGGGCTCCTGCTCTCACCCTGTGGGGTCGGCGAACTCACCCCTTCCAGAAATGCTGCCAAACCACTCCCTTGGGGCTGGCGGTGTTTGGAACCATCTGCAGCAGGTCCTTCTCAAGCGCTGAGGCTGTGGGGGTGAGAGGCAGCCCGAGCCTTGGTGTCCTACCTGATAGGGACAGAACCTAGGGGAGGCCCAGTAGGTTGGAAGTTCTGCGGGGGGGACCCTAGCTTGCAGGCTCCACCCCTGAACCTCCTCTCCATATTTGGGCCCAAGGCCTCCAGGCTCTTAGAGAAAAATTACTAAAATCAAATTGCAATTAACAGAGGCAATTATCCGCCTATTAGAAAACGTCCCCTGAGCCAGGGCTATGCCGTGAGCTGCCTGGGCCCGACTGAGCAGCTGGGCCCCAAGGGAGACCCCAGAGCAGGGCAGCAGCCAGGGGTCAGGGGGAGGCAGGCGGCAGCTGAAGACAGGGGCGGGGGTGGGGGTGGGAGACAGGTAGGGGGTTGCCGTGAAAGGCCCTAAGGGGAGCCAGTAGAAGCTGGGATTGGCCCTGGTCCCTGGGGAGGGAAGCCCAGGTCTGCATACTGCGGGGCCACAGCAGGCCCCTCCTCTCCATTAGGCCTTCCTGGAGGGCAGACCTGGGGCAGTCTGTGTGTGTGTGTGTGTGTGTGTGGAAGAACAAAGGAAAGAAAAATCATGCAATGACCCTCCAGGGAGCAATGATAACATTTTTACTTGAAAATTACCAGAGAACAGATTGTCTTATGCAAATTATATGCAAATAACACTCGGAATGTTCCTCTCTGAGCACTACCCATAGTTCTTCCAGCTTTTTCCTTGACTGAGTTTGATGGGGGAAGGTGGGGGGGGGGGGCGGTGCTCATCGAAATCTGGGTTGAGGGGGAATCCTGCCTGGAACTGAGTTGGAGAAGGTGATCTCTTAGCTTTCTGTCCACTCTGAGCCTTCCTGCATTTGTATAAACCCTACAGAAACCTCGCTGCCTCCCGGCTGGACTGCATCTAAAAGCCAAATCCAGCGGGGGCTTCTGTGCTGCTCAGGATGGTCTGTGTCACTGGGACCTTCCGTTCGCAGAAGATACTTGAGGTGGGCTGGGTGGAACAGGAAGAACAGCACTAGACCAAGAATTAAGAAACCAGCTGAAGGCCCTCGCATCTCTCTCTCCAGCTCACACCTTACCGCTGGGCTCCAGATGCGATCATTCTAGAACTGGATGACTTGCCACTCAACACGCCCCATGGTTGTTCCTCTGTTTCTGTTTCACGACCTGGCAACTTCATCCATCCAGTCGACCAAGCAGGAGCCTGGGAATCGGCCTTGACTCCCACCCATCATCCCCTGCACGGAATCCTTCCTGTCTAATCTATCACCTGTGAGTCTTGGGACATTTGTCCTCTCATCTCTGTCCCTCAGGCCACAGCTGTAGTTTATCACCTCTTCCCTGACCTAGTCCAGAAGTCTTCTGTCTGGGCTCGTGCCTCCAAGTCAGCCTCTCAGATCTGCCCTCCACCCCACCGTCATAGGGCCTGACCAAGCTGAACACTCTCAGCGGTGCCCCAGGCCCAGCAAATCCAATCCAGGCCCACTGGGCTCACCCTTCAAGACACAGACTGCAGGTTCACCTCCCACACCGTCTTCCATGTCCTCTGTGCTCCCTGACATGCTGTCTCCCACCATCCACCAAACATCCATATTGTGCCAAGCCTTCCCAGCCTTCACGAGCTGTTCCTCCCCTAAAGCGTCTTCCCCCCTTTCCCTTCCTCACCCCAGTGAAACGGTATTTATTCTTCATGAAATGCCTTGTCTGGGAGATATTCACTGCTTGCCAGAGTCCCCCCGCCACACGCTTCGCACACGCACACAAAACCCTCCCAGCTGTCATTGCATTTTTCCCTCCTCAGTTCTCCCTCAGCATTTGCCCATAACAGAAATTAATTCATACTTGTATCCCCAGCACCAAATAAGTGATGAATGAATGAATGAATGAATGAACGGGGAAATATGAATGGGTGAGTTGGCAGGTGAATGGAGCCTGGGTTCGACTCCTGGCTCTGCCGTGGGCGACTCACTTCTCTGAGCCTCAGGCTCCTTGGCTGTAAATTGGGATAGTGATACCTGCCTCCTCGTGAGGATTCACCAAGACAAGCCACAGAAAGTCACCGAGCGCAGCTCCTGGGATCCTGTAGGTGCTCAAAAAACCCCAGGTGAATCCTCACCTACCTAAAGTGAGAGTTGGCTTCAAGAACGTGGGTCCTCATAACCAGCATGGCCTGCTGGCCACAGCCTCTATGGTCCTTGCTCTGGGGTTGACTCAGCCCTGGATCCAGCCTCCATTCCTAAGGGCTCTCTGGAGGCCCCCCTGCCAAGCTGGTCACAGGTACAAAGACACATCTCCTTAGAGGAAGGCCTGTCACACCTCCTCAGACCTCACTGGCCCTCAGAGGAGGCTTGCTTGAGACTTCCGCCCCACAATGTAGCCCCAAGTCCTGTGAGAAGCATGTCAAGGGGGGAAGTGGCAGGGGCGGACAGGATGATCTTAGGAAGTGGTCATAGGGTCCCTGGTGGCTGAGATGAAACCAGGTGGGAGGAAGCACCCTAGGGTGAGAGTCGCTGGATGGAGCAGGCCCCAAGATAGTCCTATGCCCATCCCAGTATTCACTTCAGGGCTCAATGAAAGGCAGAATGCAGCTTATGACCACCGGAATGGAGAGTGCAGATGTAGAAGACATCCAGAGAAGCCAGAAGGCAGGGGAAGGTGTAATTTAGGTCGAGGAAACAGCGTGAGCAAAGTTGGGCATGTAATTGATGGGGCGCTATTTTATTCCTTTGCCCTAATAAAAATTGTGGTTTGCACCATTATATCTCAAATACTAAAGTTCATAGTTTTTCAAAAGGTAATATATTCACACAGGGCAACAATTTAAAGGTAGAGGGGCAAATAGGTTAACACAGCAAATACACTCATATATTCTTTGCCTCCTTTCTTTTATATAAATGGTATCATATCATAGCTACTATTCCGCATGTTGCTGTTCTACCATATATTGTATCTTGGAGACTGCTTTGAGGCAGTACCTAGAGTGCTGCCTCCTTCTTTTTCATGCACACAGTGTTTTCTTGTCCAAGAGTTAATGAAGCTCTCACTGATGGGCATTTAGATTATTTCCAATCATTTGCAATTACAAACAATGCTGTGATAAATAATCGGTGCATATGTCATTCCTCGTGTGTGCGTGCCTAACAGTAGGATAAATTCCTAGAAGTAGAATCTGTGGGTTGAATTTGTCGGCGACAGGTTGGGAGCAGAGGAGTGACATGCTCAGGACTGTGCTTGGAAAGATCCCTCTGGTGGTGGCTTAGAGAAGGCACTGGCAGAGGTAACACAGGAGACGGGTTGTCCCTGCTTCCATCTGTTGACTCAGGGAATATTTATCTGGTGCATCTGGGCACTTTGCTGGTGATTAAGCAGACCAGACCCTGCTCGCAAGCAGCTGACAGTTGAGTGGAGAAGTTGGGAGGCAAGAGATGCCAGCAGCCTGGATTAGGGCAATGACAGTGAGGAGGGATTGGGGGGGGTGCTTTAAAGAAAGCCGCAATAGGGCACTGGACCAGGAGTCAAACAGATATAGTCAGTGCTGGGCTTTGGAGAAACCACCCTGGCAGTCAGCAAGAGAGAGGTAGAGCTGCCAAGTGGAAAGCAGGGGAGGGGCAGCGGAGCGCAGTGAGTCCATCTGTGTGTGTGTGTGTGTTCTGGAAACAGACTGCCTGCGTTGGAATCCCAGCTCTGCCCTCTAGTAGGTATAAGCCCTTGGCCAGGGGACTTCACTGCTGTGGGCTTCAGTCTCTCCCATCTGTAAAATGGAGCCAATAATAGTATAGCTCTCAGGGGTTGCCAGTGGGAGGATTAAGCGAGGCAAATGGATGTAAATGTTGAGCACAGAACCTGGCATCGCTCAAGCTTTCAGTAGCGGATAGGTAGTGTTGGGTGTTTTGATGCCAGGAGTAGTGGTGGTGAAAGGCACGGAACGGGAAAGATAGGAGAGGGCGTTAGGAGTTGAGATGGGCAGGGCATTAGTGTTTCCGTGACTCAGTGCATGTGAGGTTGAGGAAGGGACAGTGAGGACCCTGTCCCAGTTAGGCAGCTGGCAGGGATTCCGAGCAAGAGTCCCAGAGAAGGGGAGAACCGGAGGGCTCTGGCAATCACCCCCGGTGCCCAGCGCTTACCTGGAACTTGGGGCCTGGGCCAATGAGAGTTCTTCTCTGAGAAGCAGAGGGAAAAGAGTCTATGGGAAGGTGAACCCCAGCCCGTCTGCCAGCCGCCCTGCCAGACTAGGCGTGGCAGCACCTTGCTCTGCACTCCCGTGCTTTTCGGCACGTGCCTCAGAAAGCCTGAGAGTCCTTGTTGCTAAGGCTGCTGGGCGTTGGGGGCACAGCTGAGCAGCTCCAGCCTGTCCCCCTCCTTCCCTGCACTTGGTCTCCCCTCCAGTAGCCCAGGTTGGCCGCCCTGTGGCGGGCAAGGTGGAGAAGGGCTATCAGAACATGTCTGCCCTGCCCATACAGGGCTCACAGGGACCCAGTTGGCTCCTGGCCGCCTACTCTGGGGGTCCTAGGGCACTATGAGCAAGGGATGGGAACACACATTTCAAAGTAAGCTAGTCTGAGCACCGGGTTGGAAGACTTAGTGCTCAAGGAGGTAGCAGGAGACCATGGTGGGTGGGGAGCCTCAGGGAGAGCCGTCTGGGCCTGCAGCCTGGACCGAAGGGTGCTCGTCCCGGGGATGCTCCCGGGTCCTTGGGATCCTGAGTCAGCTGAGGTTAGAGGAAGCCTAGGATCAGCACCAATGTTCCATGGAGCCTCTCCTGGTTCTCAGTGACCCCCAGTGACATGTGGCACAGTCCCACAGCTCTACGGAACCCATTGCACCTCTGGTTGGGCTCAGGAAGGAAATGAGCTCCCCCCCCTCCCCACATGAGGTCCTTGAAGCCAGCAGCGCTGTCACCAACATGCCATCTAGAGCGCCCCCCCCTTTCCTCAAGGCAGTCTCAGGGCCCCTTTGGAACCAACTGCCTGAGGAGCTTGGTTGGGGCCTCCTACCCACACAGCAGCCACTCCCCTTCCAAATCCTCCTTGGGTTTCTAGGTCAAGAAGCACTTACCAGAGAAAAGTCTCCAGAGCTTGTGGCACTTGCCAAGGCGAGTCCTGTGTGCTCCTTTCTGCTGACAGAATGCAGGGCTGGTAGGTGCTGGGGTAGGGCTGGAGGCAGGGGTAGGAGACATCTTAGCCTGTAGTCCCGCTGAGGTCTTTCTTCCTCTCCGGGCCGCTTGGGAAATCCCAGAGGGGCACACAAGAGGATGGAGTGTGGATGAGGGTTTCCTAGCTCTCCAAGCGGCCTCAGTCCTCAGAGCCGTCCAGCCGCCCTCATCCACCCACCAGCCCAAGTCTCCATTTCGACTCTGAGCCTTCTCTGCAGAGGTTTGCTCCCTTCACCTTGGAGCCTCAGGAAGGAACGCTTAGAGAGCAGGGTCTCCATTCTGGGCCAAGCAGCTCCCAACCCCCTCCCCAACCCCGACCCTGTGTTTGCCCCCTCAGCCCCGAGTCTGCTGGCTGGCTGCCCACCACACCCCGGCCTTGGGTTCTGGGCCTTCTTCACATTCTTCCCCACCTCAGTCTGCCCCACCAGCATCCCTAATGATTCCCAGCTGATCCCAGCCACATCCTCTCCCTGGGGCCTTGGCACAGAGAGCAGGCCCTTCTCCAGTGTGCCCCCTCAGAGCATTAACCCCTGGTTGGCTGAGCCTCTGGGCTCCAAGAAGCAGCCAAAACAGGGAACCTGAGAAACATAGAGACAAAATCTGACAGTGGTCAGACTGCCTTGAGGATAACTTGGGCCGCCCCTGACCTCCTTCCCTGGAGCCAACACTCTGGAGAAGCGCCCTGTGAAGGGTCTCCGGCTTGGAAAATCCTCCTGTACTTGCCAACCAGAGTGCCCTTGGCGAGCCTGCTCCACCTCGGATCCCAGTTCTTCTTGCTGTGGTGCTCAGGCCCCTTCCTTTTATTCTAGGTAATGCGGAATTGGGAGTATGGGTTCCGAAGGCAGTCAACTTGGGTTTAAACCCCACCTCTGTCACTTGCTGGTTCTGTGACCCTGGACAAGACACTTTCTCTCCCAATGGCTCTGTTTCCTCATCTGTGAAGTGGGGACAATAATAAGTGCCTACCTCATAGCACTGCTAAAGGGATTATATAAATCCATCCACCTGAGCTGCTTAATAAAACAGCGCCTGGCATCGGCCACTCAACGCTAACACTTGGTGTGCTATTATTGTTGAGAGTGACTGGGAGATCTGGGAGGACAGGGACTATGTCTCTCTCATCCTTGGACTCCCAACACTCAACACAGTTCCAGGCACATCTAGATGCTCGGTGTATGTTTTGTATACAACAGAGTGAAGTATAGACGGGACTGTCCGCTCCATGTGACCCATCTCAGCCAGGGACCTGGGTGTCCTCCCGAATGAAGCACACAGGTGGGCACCAGGAAGAGCCTCCATTCTCTTGTGGGAGGCCCGACCTCACCCTGACCTGTCAGCCTCCAGACCAGTGGCTCACTGGGCAATCCAGTAGGGTCCACAGGGACTCTGCTTTGAAAGGCCATCAGCAAAAAAAAAAAAAAATAACAATAAAGAACTAAAAGGCCATCAGCAATCAATTGACAGGCACAGTGGCTCACACAGGCCACAGCCTTAGTAGTGGCCGGGCCGGTGGGAGCCAGAGACTCAAGATCCAGAGCACGGACACAGGGGCAAAAGCAGGGGCTCAGGAGGGAGACTGACCTGGATTTGAATCTCAACTGCCACTCGCCAGCTGTCTAACCCCCCAGAAGGTCATGCATCCCACCCCCCCAAACTCAGTTTCCTCACTTGCGACATGAGAAGAATCTCCGAGAGGAGAGGAGCGTGGCAAGGCTTCAGGGAGACAGCCGCGTCGAGCATGCAGCCGAGCGCCTGGCGCGGGCCTGGTGCCAAAGCAGCCACTAGAATTTCCTGCCCTGCGCTGCGGCCCCGGAAGGGGGAGCACTGGCTGGAGTCGGGGAGGTAGGTGTGGGGTCTATTGGATCTGGCCCTTCTGCCCACGGGGGTTTCCAGATGGTGATTCGGAGCAAGGTCCAGGCCACGGGACCACAGCCGGGGCCCCCAGCTACCCATCCCCTACGCCCTGGCATGGTGGGGTTCTTGGCCTCCTGCCACTGCCAACTATGTAAATAAACCAGCTTTTCGCTGGCTGGGAGCGAGACTGCCCTAAGTGACATTTCAAATTAGTTCTGCTATATTGGGCTTGAGCTCTGAAGGGCCTGGGCATTTTTCCTCCCCGGCTCATCTCTTTCTCTGTGTGGTGAGAGCTCTTAAAGCACACCCGGCGTGGGCAGAGCGCCAGGGCAGGGTGGGGGCAGGCCTTCCGAGGTGACCTGCTGGAGCGCTGGCTAGGCCCGGGGCCACCGCGTCCCTTCCTAGGGAGGTCAGGAGCCCTGCACCAGTGTGACCCCCCCCGCCCCCACCAACACCAGCCCTCCACGGCTGCCATGGCAACCCAGCCTCCTTACACAAGGTTCACACACCAGCTGGCAGGAATGCTGAACGGAAGGAGGGCTGCATTGTTGGCCGAGGAGAGGGGGCTGGGTGCCGGAGGGGGCACGGGGGGGGGGGGTGGGCCAGCTGCAGGCTTGGCAGAGCTGAAAGGGAGATGTGCTAGCCACATGGCCTGTCCGGCTCAGCCTGGGGCTGGGGCCGTGCCAGCAGATGAGACCACGGCAGGAGAAGGGAGCCAGGATCATGGACTTTCTGGCAGAGCGCTGAGGCTTCCCTGCAGGGCTGAGGGCAGAGGGCAGTGGACTCAAGGCCTTTCTTTCTGGGCAAGTCACCTTACCCCACTTGGCCTCCATTTCTTCAGGCTTCGGGCCCGAGGGTGTGAAAGAACTTGGGCCGTGGAGCCGGGACTGAGCTGAGGGACACTCCGAGCCTCAGCTGTCTCCTGCATAAAATAGGAATACTACTGGTACCCACTCCCCGAACTCACCAACAGCAAGTCGGACAATGTGTGCAAAGCCGGTCTCGCAGTGCCTGGCACGTAGTAAGAGCTCAATAAGTGACAGCTACTACTATTATCATTACGATGATGATGATGATCATGATTACTGCTATTCTTTTTATTATATTACTCAAAGTGAGTTTCTGTGCCTGTGTCCCTCTTAGACCAGGAGACCCTGAAGGGCAAGGACAGGAACTTACTTCTCTCTCCATCCGCAGCAGCTCAGAGGGGCCCAGAGAAGATTCTGGGGCAAGGGGGGGTGGGGGATGATGCATATACACCAGGAATGCTTTGGGCTAAATGGCTTCAAAACTCCCTTGAGGCTTGGAAATTCTGTTTTTTAACTCCATAAGCGCTAAGGAAGTACTGCCTCTAGAGTATGTAGGCCCTGGACCAGCCCCCCCAAATAAATAAATATATATATACACACACACCACACTATATACATCTATATATACACATTACATACATATATGCATATATATGTTTGTGTACTCACGAGGCCCCTGTCTATCGACACAATTCGCGTTAGCCCAAGTCAATATGTTAGCACCATTCTGGCAACCTAATTTTTCCCATGATCCTACAAAAAAAAAGTACTGTGCCAGCCAGCAGGAGTGATCTGCCTGCCAGATTGTCCTCCTGGAACTGGGCTCAGCCCCAGGGCCCCAGGAAGACACCATAGATGCGAGTCCAGGAGCTCCTCGGGGCATCTGGTTGATTCCAGGCATAGAGTCGCTAGTCAGAGAGTGTCCCAAAGAGAAGAAACGGGGACTGGGGTCTACATGGGTCCGTGCTTGGGCTCAGAGCACTCCACCCGGGAGGCAGTGCTGGCCCCGGTCTGTGCTCTACTCGGCACCAGAGGGGACATGAGCATGTTTGAAAGAAGGCCCTTCAAAGCACAGGGCCCCCTGAGGCATGGGGCTGGGGCAGAGGCCCTGCTTGAGTGGGGTTGTAGAGCATACTGTTCCAAGGTGACAGCCACTGAGCCGAACTAATTTGAACTCGGGCCAAAGGAGCCTTAGCTCCTCCATGCTGTGGATTGCCCATGCCTGGAATTCCAATTTTCTCTGCATCCTCCATCACATCTCAGCCCAGCGCACTGCCCAGGAGCTGCTGGTCTGAGCAGAGCTGAGCCAGAGACCCCACGGCTGGCTAAGGGGAAGGGTGAGGGGCGGGGAGCAGTGAGACTGGTGCACTAGGCAGAGGAGGAGGGGCTGCTGTCCCACCAGCACCGAGTTCCTGCAGCTCTTAAAGCTCACTTTGGGCGCCTGGGTGGCGCGGTCTGTTAAGCGGCTGAGGTTTCAGTTCAGGTCCTATCTCAGGGTCGTGGGATCGAGCCCCGTGTTGGGCTCTGTGCTCAGCACCGAGTCTGCTTGAGATTCTCTCTGTCCTTCCCCCCCTTGAATGGATAAATACATCTTTTTTAAAAAATAAAAAACAGGGACGCCTGGGTGGCTCAGTCGTTAAGCGTCTGCCTTCTGTTCAGGTCATGATCTCAGGGTCCTGGGATCGAGCCCCGCATCGGGCTCCCTGCCCAGCGGGGAGCCGGCTTCTCTCTCTCCCTCTGCCTGCCACTCCCCCTGCTTGTGCTCCCTCTGACAAATAAATAAACAAATAATAAAATAAAATTTAAAGAAGGCTCGGTTGCCCACAGACAGGTGCTAGGGCAAAGTCTCCTGGCCCATCTGAAGGACTGCTTGTAGAGACCAAACCAGGGAGGGCCTGGATGGCGAGAGTTACCCCAGCTATAAAATCACCACCACCACCTAAGGCTACCCAGAGCCTGGGAAAGATGGAATACAGTTCCTCCTCCTTGCAGCTGCTAGGTAGGCCCTGGAAACCTGGCAGGAATGAAGGAGGAGGGCTGTGAAAAGAGCATGAAGTCGGATGGTGGGTGACGGGAGCCAAGATGCTCGCTGTTGGAATGGGAGTGTACAGATAAGCAAGAAGGAAGGCTGGAGTGATCCATGTGCTAATGGATTAGAATGAGAGCTATCAGTGTGAACTCATGTTTAGCTTAATATAGATACAAATAGGTACACAGAGGAGCACTTGTGTCTATACCTGAGTTACTCTACACATTTGATTTTATTCTGTCAGGTGAGAGGGCCCAGAAGCAACCAATACACTCAGTGCCCAGACCTTGGTTTCTAATCCCATTCTCCAATAGAAGGAACCAGAGTTCCTCGCAGAAGGGCTTGATTCCAGTGCTGGACCAGGAAATAGACAAGATGAGCCCGGAGCGTCCTGTCGTGACAGAAAGGAAGGAGGTGCTTGAGAAAATGAGAGCCACGATGATGGGGGTGTGTCAAAGGGACACAGGGACCAACTGAAAGAGCTCCCAAAGGCCAAGGCTGGACCAGCTGGAGTGACAGAATAATGTAGTATTGGGACTATGACCCAAAGTTTAAAACAAATATTCATGAGTCTATAGTGATATCAATAAGTTTTGAATCAATCAATAGATGAGGGAGAAGAGGCAAATGTCCCACGTAGAAGAATTGCAAATAGTTTATGTTGATCATCCTCTGACAATGAAGTGGTCCATGTCTCCCCATTCCCCACCCCTTAAGTGTGGGCTATGCACAGTGGCTTCCTTCCACAGAGTACAGCACGGAAAGGGGCAAAAACAAGGAGTAACTTTCCAGTGGAGAGACCTGACAAGCACACCTCAGCTAGGTGATCATGGTCAACATCAATAGGGATAAGTCCTGCTGAGAGCATGGTGTGATACGATGAGATGGCCCACTTCACCCCTGTGGGCTTCCTCTCCCGATCCCTAACCCCTGTCAAACCTTGAGAAAAATGTCAGGCCAATCTCAATTGAGGAACATTCTAAAAAATACCGGACCGGCACTCCTAAAAACTGTGAAGGTCCTCAAAAGCGAGGAAAGTCTGAGAAACCGCTATAGCCAAGAGCAGTTAGGGAGACAGGATGACTAGCCGTAATGTGGTGCTCCGGGTGGCATCCTGGAACAAGTAAAGGACATCAGGTTAAAACTAGGAAATGTGACTTTCATGTTATTGTATCAATATCCATTTATTAAGTTTAGACCGAAAGAACACGAAGCCTTGGGTTCAAATCCTGTTTCTGCCCCACCCAATTGCAAGGCTTTAAGGAGGTTATTGCCCTTTCTGACTATGTTTTCGCTTCTGTAAATTGGGAGAAATAATTCTCTCTCTCAGTGCCTCTCTGAGACAGTCAATTTGACATGCTAATTTTCTTCCTCTCTTAACCTTCACGAGAGCCCTGTGTGAAATAGATGGGACAACTGAAGCTCAGAGAAGCCGAGGGACTTGCTCAAGTTCACACAACTGGGACGCAGAGGAAGCAAGATGTGACATTCCCTCTAAGGCATTCTGCCTATTGGTCGAGCTTGGGCTACAGTGGGACCTGTGGGTGGAAAAGCTAACTGTCTGTCTGGTGGCCCCAGGGCCTCTGAGAGGCAGCCACTTCCTCTGAGAGCCGGCACAAGGTAGTGAGCACGATTAGGGGCATGGGATTTAGAATCAGGTTGCCTAGTTCAAGCCTCAGTTCTGTTACTTCCCAGCTGTGGGACTTGGGCAAGTTGTTTCACTTCTCTGAAGCCTGGTTTCCTCATCTGTAAAATGGGCATTGATAACAGTATGTACGCTTTGGCATTGTTGTGGCGAAGGTTAGATGAATCGCTGCGAAGTGTTTAGAATAGTACCGGGCACATGGTAAATGCTCAGTAAATCCTAGCTATCATTATCTGTGGAACAGAGGCCTTGGGCTCCATCCTCCCTAAAGGCCCTTCCAAGTTTTTATTGTGGCGAGTGGGGTGCATTGGGTACCCAAAATGGTTTCTTCGTAAGTATCTAAGAGTTTTTGCAGAAAATAATAAACATTGATTTGCGTATCAGTCAATGAACAAGCCCTTTGGACCTTGAAGTTTGAAGGAAGCTTCAAAATCATCAGTATCATTTTAGATGGGTAAACTGAGGCCTGGAAAGGGAAAGGGACGGGCCCCAGGGCACGCTGCAAGTCAGTGGCTCAGCTGAGCTTAAAGGCAGAGCTCCCGTTTCCCTGTCCTAGACTCCTGCCACTCTACCAGCTTGCTGCTGTGAGTCCTTAGTGAATACCCCCATAGTCCCAAATCCTGTGCTAGGAATCATGGGGGATCAGAAGAAAAAAATATATACCACCATGTCCCTGTTTTCATGGTTTTAAATGTAAGCTTCAGGGATAAGATTCTCATGTTCACTTGGAGAAAAAGAAGACAAAAATCAATATGTAGAAATGCTGTCTTATGTACCCTAGCCTGTGGTGCTGAGGCTGTCTGCAGGAGTGAGAACAGGGAGGCTACGTGCCTTCTTGGAGAGGGGGGGCAGGGACTGCTGGATCTGCACCCTGAAGGCTGGCACGGTTGACTCAGGCATCCCTGTGATTGTGGGGCAGGGCCTTTTGATAGAGTTGGGGGACAGCAGGGGTGAAGGTTATTGTTGGTGGCCGGGTAAACTGGCTCTTTGTGGGGGGGGGGGTGTTCTGATATGTAACCTTTGCCAATGTCTGTGGTGTAAATACTCCCACCATGGCCACTCTTAAGCTACAAATAGCTTAACAATCTGCTTGTAAATTTCTTGAGTATTTCACTACAGGCTCTCCGTGGGTGAGAATGGGTTTATTTCCAGGGCAGTAGGAGCTGGGCCTTGCTGGGAGCCGGGGGTGGGGGGTGGGGGGTGGGGGGGTGGGGGGGGTGGGGGGTGGGAGGGAGGATGGGCTGGCTAGGTTGGGGCCAGCTCAGGAAACAGCTGGGTGCCAGCCAGCAGGTCACATGCAGATTCAACTATTAGCTATTGAGCTGTGCTCTTTGCTGGGCTCTGCGCCAGACATTTAACATGCATTAGCTCATTTAATCCTCACAACAGCTTTAAAAAGTGTTCATTCATTCATTGCTCTAACCATCCACCCACCCATCTGTCTAACAAGTCTGTACTGAGTACCTACTATGTGCCAAACACTGACCAAGGCATAGTGGTGATGAAAACAGATTCACTGCCCTAATGGTGCTTACATTTGAATGAGAGGAGACAATATACACATTTTTTTTTAAGAATGAAAAATAGGGGCGCCTGGGTGGCTCAGTCGGTGAAGCGTCTGCCTTCGGCTCGGGTCATGGTCCCAAGGTCCTGGGATCGAGCCCCGTGTGTCGTGTCGGGCTCCCTGCTCAGCAGGGAGTCTGCTTCTCCCTCTGTCTCTCCCCCCACCCCACCCGTGCTCTCTGTCTCTCAAATAAATAAATAAAATCTTTAAAAATAAAAAAAAAAAAAGTTGGGCGCCTGGGTGGCTCAGTCGTTAAGCGTCTGCCTTCGGCTCAGGTCATGATCCCAGGGTCCTGGGATCGAGCCCCACATCGGGCTCCGTGCTCCGCGGGGAGCCTGCTTCTCCCTCTCCCACTCCCCCTGCTTGTGTTCCCTCTCTCGCTGTGTCTCTCTCTGTCAAATAAATACATAAAATCTTAAAAAAAATTAAAAATTATCCCAATCGTGGTGTTTGGAAGGAAACAAAGAGTATTGAAATTGAGAAGAAAGAGGGTACTGCTGTTTAAGATAGCACAGCCAGGGAACATGTCTCTGAGGAGGTGGCATTTAAGAAGGGGAAGGAGCCAGCAAAGCAAATGGCTGGGGTCACAGCACTGAGGTGGGGGGAACAGCAGGTACAAAGGCCCTGAGGTAGAAATGAGGTCAGTTTTTTCGAGCAACATAAAGGAGGCCAGCATGGCAGAGCTTGGCGGCCTGAGATGAGGCCAGAGAGGTAAATGGAGGTCTGACCATGCAATCCTCACAGGTCATGGTAAGGACTTGGAAGGACCTGGAGCAGGGTTATCACATGAGCTCTCTTGTTCAACCAGCTCATTCTGGCCACAACATGAAGAATGGATTCTAGAGAAGCAGAAAAGCAGACAGGGAAGCCGGTCAGGAGCTCATGAGTCCAGATAAGGATTGTGATGCTGGGTCCAGAATGCTGGTAGCACAGAGACAGGCAGACGGAAATGCCCAACATCACACAATAAATGGCAGAACCTGGGTTCAAATCCAGGCTTCGCAGTTCATGCTCCTTCCCACGTCCCAAGTAGTCTCGTGGAAAGAAACTCAAATTTGCCAATGGAGGGCCTCACAACCCAGGGAAAATTTCTAAGCAGAGGCATGCCATGATAGAAGAGACGTATCTCTTCACGGGCATTTTTACACTTAAATGACTTGCTATTCAAATGTTCATAGATTTCCACTGGAATGTGAGTTCCTTGAGGGTGGGGGCACCGAGGCATCCAGGATTTGCAGCCTAGAGCCCTGATCTGAATCAAAGGAGGAGGGGTTCCTGAATCAAAAGACAGCCAGCTCACTCAGGTACCACACCGGCTCTGCCTGTGCCCAGTTTGGCCCACCCTGGGGCACCTCTTGGCTGAGTGCCCCTCAGCCACACCACAGCAAAGGAAAGACACTGCCTATTCAAAACACTCCCTGAGCAGCACGAACCCCCGAGCCTGTCACCTGGAGGGGTAGCGGAGGCCAAAGACAACAGCCCCAGGCTTGATATCAGGTCCAGCCCCAGCTCCTCTGCTTCCCTGTTGTGTGAGCTCAGATAAGGGGCTTAATTTCTGTGCATCTCAGTTTCCTCATCTAAGAAATGGGTCAATGAGGAGTCCCTGCCTCTAAGGGTCGCTGTGAGGAGCAAATGAAATCACTCGGAGAACGGGCTCGATACAGTGCTTGGCACATTGTAGGTTCTCAAGAAGCTTTCTTCCTTTATCCCGGGTGGGTGAGGCGCCTCAGGTGTCACTAAGCTTGGGGTTCCTGGGGAGTCCCAAGCCCATTCATACCAACCAACTAGGCAAGTTGCCGAGAGGGGAGTATGGAGCACCTTTCCCTCCCCTTCCCCACCTGTCTTCCACTCCCCCCTCCCCTCCATTGGCCTCTGCCTTAAGCACCTGGGAGTTCCCTAATTAGAGCTAATTAGCTTCTCCTGCAGTAAAACTCCAATGATGGAAAGGTTTTGTTGCTCAGGCCTCTGACAGTAATCATGTTAAGTACATATTTATTTATCCCTTTATTAGGCAAGTCAATTAGCTTCTAATATCTGAGCGGCTGATTTTCAGGCCTGGGAGCTGGGCACATGCTGTCAAGAGTTGAAGGCCCCACTTGGGGCTCATTGGTGTCCTGTCCTCCTTGAGCCCCAAAGAAGCCAGGTCACAGGATGGCAAGTTTGGAAGAGCCACTGGACGCAGGTGTACAGATTGGAGAACGAGTGGGGGGTGGGGGCTTGCCCAAGGTCACACAGTGGGATGCACGTGACTGCCTGAGAAGGTAGAGGATATTAAGGAGTCCTCTAAAGAGTAGCCACTCTATGCAATGGGGGGTTCATGGGAAAAGGAGATCGCCTTTAGTTTTGGCAAGGGTGGGTGGTCAGGGCAAGCTTCGTGAAGGAGGCAGAACGTACACTTCGTCGAGAGGACTTTGTGCGGGGGTGGGGAGGGCATTCCTGGTAGAAGGAATGGTGTGAAGCAGAGGCACCGAAGTAGGGAAGTGTCCAGCATGTTTGCGAAGCTGTGGTGTGTGGTTTGGTTTGTGCCCTGGCAGTGTGAGGGCAGGAGAGCAGGCAAGAAGGTGTCAAGGAGAGTGGGGCTGGGTCAGACGCTAAGGACTCTGAATGCCTGCTGGCAAGGTCGACATGTGACCGTGGGATTGGAAGGCTAGCAGTGGGCAGCCCCGTTAGGAGGCTGGGCTCGGCTCGGGGGAGGGAGGCTGGAGGCTGGAGGCTGGACCACCAACAGAAACGGAGCAGGTCTGTTGGGGGGACATCTCGGCATCATTCATTCATTCATTCATTCAAGCCACACTTGCTGAGCGCTACTACGTATTAAGCACTGTACCATGGAGATGTTTATGATTGAATTAGGGAGGTAAACATGCTAACGAAAGAACTGCACCCAGTGCGATAAAATCTGTGATGGAAGAGCGGTCTCTTTCATCCTCCCATGACAGAGGGAGAGGTTAACTCTGCTTGCTATTCTCAGAAATAGCTTCTCAGAGGTGTTGGCAGAAGCCCAGAGAATTGACCGGGGCTTGAGTGTTATAATTATTTTGCATCTGCCTAGCACTTTTTGACTTACGCAGCACGTCCACTCACAGTAGGTATGTTCTTAATGCTCCCAATAACTCTGTGGGGTGGAGAGTATTAGCCCCATTTTACAGATGACAGAGACTGAGGTTGAGCAGTGAGGCAGGAAGTAACATCACGGGCTGGAAATGGCACAGCCTTTGGAATCTGTGAGGTCTGAGCTCCTGTTCAGCTCTGCTCCTTACTAGTTGGGGCACAATGAGCAAGAAAGTTAACCTCTTGGAGCCTCAGTTTCCCTACCCACAACATAGGGATAATGCTTACATGTGATTCATTCAACTAGTATTTGAGCATATAGCAAGTGCTCCATAAATGTTAGTTTACTTAATCCCTGCCCTCAAATGGCTTGCCCGAGGTCATACAACTAGTCAAAAAGTCAAACCCAGGCCCTTCAACTCTAAAACCTATTTTATCGGTGAGGCCCTCACTGTCTCTTCAGAGGTGGGAGGAAGGCTGTGAGGAAGGCTGAACAGGAAAGGAGTTGGCTATATTAGGATGATCCCCTTCAAGGGAAGTTAGAAAGAGAAGGGCTTACAGCAGCAAGCCTTACTCAAGCTTACAGCAAGGAGGATGGAGGCTAGACACTGAGATGATCTTCCTGACAAGTTTGTGAGTCACCAACCGGAAGGGCTGTGGCTTTGGGGGCCTGGGAGATCTCTGACAGCAGGAACGATCCCAATGAGTATGAGCTGGGGTGAGGCAGCTCATGCAGAGGAAGAGGGAACAATGAGATCATCAAGGCTGCACACTGGAAAGAACCCAAATGGGTCATCTAGTCCATCCCCCTGCCTCTGGGCAGATTCTTCTGGGACCAGACAGATGAGAATCTCTCCTGTTTTTCAAGGTCTCCAGGGGAAGAGATTCCTCGTCTAAAACAGGTTCTCACAGCTCACACCCAGAAAGGTTTTTTGGGGGACTTTTTTGGCTGATGATAATTTCTCCTGCTGTCATTTCAAGGATTTAATGGCAAAATGGGAAGGTTGTTGCCCTGCTTTGTACCACCTGCCCCAGTGAGCATCATCCCTCTCTGCAAGGCCAGCATCTAAGACCCTCCGTAACAGCCCACCAAGCTCTTCAGGCTCCTGGGCAGCACATTTGCCCAGGCACACAAGCCATCGTCATTCCCTGCACAGGCTCTACCTGAGCCCACCCCCAAGCCTTTGCCCTCCTTCCTGGTTTGCAGGCGACTGCCATCCAGCCCATCCCTCAAGACTCAAAGATCACTTCTTAAGTGAAACCTTCCCTAATCTTTCCAGTGGGAGAAAACCATTCCCTTCTTCATTTCCATTTTGAGCTCACTTCACTTGGCCTAATGCCTGAAGTAGCATTGTGTTGTGGGCCAGAATGATTGAATATTGGCGATTTCATATGGTTCAACCCAAATGGTTTATCTGTCTGCTTCTGCTCCTAGACTGTAGAGGAGGTATTGTACTCATCTCTGGACACCCCTCCAGGCCCATCGCTTCCCCTCCCCCACACCTAAGTGCCTGGAGTAATGCTTTGGGCCCCAAAGTGGCCAAAGCATATTTATTGAATTTGTTGAATAGGCATAATAATAAAATAATATTTGGATGGGCCTTTACCAAACTCCATTTTTACATTGTGTCTCACGTACTCCTCATAGCCACTCTATGAAGAAGGCCCTCTCATTTCCCGTGGGGAAGCTGAGGCATGAAGTTACTTGCCTAGGCTCATGCAGTCATTGTGATCCAGGATCTCTGCCCTTAGTAGCTATGGATAAAATTGGCCTGAACCTTGAGAGAATCCAAAGCCCTCCCCAGGATTTCTGTGACATCCAGTGGTTTGCTGCCTGGATTCTGCTCTCTTCGGCCAGCACCGAGACCCAGATCTTTCACTCTTTGCCTCAAGCCTCCCTTGAGGGGAACGAGTTGGCGGGAGGCTGGAGGGAGTAGAGGTCACGGGAAGGAGTCACCAGGCAGTATGCCGGATCTTCCACCATCTTGCCAACTGCACTTCCTCTTCCCCTCCTCCCGGCCCCTCGGGAATAACAGACAAACCTTCAGCTGGACACATTTCTGAGCCCTGAGTCTCTCAGGGGCTAGCCCGAAGCAAGATGACCCAGGCGACTTCTCAGCAAAGGTGGCCTCCGTGTAAGTTCGCCTCCGAGCCTCTAAAGGACCCACATGTTCTTTCTTTTGCAGTGTTTTTCCTAAGTATGCTGCTCATATTGCTGGTATTGAGAGGACGTTAAGTGGCACCTAAACAAAGATTTACATGTCAGTAGTGATATATTCATGTTAAGGTTTACTAGGGAGAAAATGCAACCGGCACGGCACACACGATATCATGGAAATCATTGCTTAGTATAGACCCTAGGGGTAAATAGGAGACTTCACGTTTTCAGAAGCGAGTCCATTTAAAGAAAAACAGCAAAGCAAATAATGAAACAGGTGGGATGAAACTATGGCAAGAGTCATGATGGTGACCTGTGAACCACTGACATTTAGAAAGCCTTGCGCTCTTCCTTCTCATAGTCCTGGAAAGACCCAGTCATAGGGCAGGCAGCCCTGGGAAGGCTCGCCAAGAGTTCTGCATGGAAGGAATCAGCATGTGTGGCTGAGGTTTGGGCAGCCCTAGGGAGGATGACTTGTGGACTCAAGTGGACTTGGCTGGCTAGCCCAGCTGGACGTCTTTCTAGAAATCTCCTTCCCTACTTGGAGACAGAGTGCCATCTCCCTCCAGAAGGGCTGGACCTCATTCATGTCTATATATCCAGCACTTAGCAGAGTGCCCGGCACATAGAAGTGTTCAATAAATATTAGTCGAGTAAATAGCAGAGCTTCAAATTCCTCACGTAAAGTAAGAAGAGCACTTCCCACCACAAAAAGTTGTGGTGAGGAGGAAATTAAGTAAAAGATCACAAAGCATTTTGCTCTGGGCCTGGCATATAGTTGGCCGTTTATCAGACTGTGTGCGTGGGGAAAGGACATTATTATTGTTGAAGCTACTGTGAGGGGAGAACATGAGCTGGGCACTGCAGGAGGTAAGACAGGCCAGGAGAAACTATGGGCAAAGCCCTAGCCTCTCAGCTTACAGCTGAACCTGGAGCCCTGCTAGGCCTGTGCACACACTCACGTCCCCACTCACACCGAAGGGGACCAGAACCACTCATCTGCTTATACCTCCTGCCGAAGGCTAGGCCTGGCTTGCCTCTGTAAGAGGCACTCCCTGCTCAGAGTCTGGTCCAGGCACCAGAGCCAAACTGCCCCAGGCATGTGGTTCCCAGGCACCTGAGGGTCGTCTATGTGGCCCCCTCCCTGCCAGATCCCCCAGTGGGCTTTGAGTTCCTCCACCACATGGCCTGCTGGGCAGGCCTGGCGTTGGTGCCCCAGAGCAAAGAGCAGTGGATCTCAGGCTCTGCAGAGGGAGCCCCTCCTCCCCCCACACCTGGGAAGGCCAACACCAGCAGACCAGCCTCAGAGGTCGGAAAACCCCCTGTGGCCCCAGGAGCACAAGAAGGGTCTGTTTCTTCGGCTAATGCAACAGGTCCTTCTTGCGGTGTGAGGTCTGGCTGTTTCAGGGCATGCAGAACCCAAGAGGGGCCAACTCCCACAGAGAAAGGGACTGTGTGCAACTGTTTACAGGTACCTCTCATTATAGACACAGTCAGGGCCCTAGAGTGTTAGAGCTGGTCCGGTGGTTCCCAAACCTGGCTGCATCTGAACCACTCCAGGGGCATGTTAAAAAACAGATTTTTTTTTTTTTTCAGGCCCAGAATCACCAGGAGGTGGGGTAGTTCTGGAGTAGTACTGATGTAGCCAAATTTGTAAACTACCATCATATAGTTCATTCGTGAAAACAAAAACAAACAAAAAGCCCCCACATTTGAGATGTAATTCACACACCAGAGGATTCATTCTTTCAAAATGTACAATTCTGTGGGTTTTAGTATGTGTGACCATTTCCTTCATCTAATTCCAGAGCACTGTCATCACCCCCCCAAAAAAAAACACCATACCCATTAGCAGTCACTCCCCATCTCCCCTTACCCTCAGCCCCCATCCACCATGAATCCATTTTCTGTCTTTATGGATTCGCCTCTTGTGGACCCTTCATAGAAAAGAAGGCATATAACATGTGCCCTTTTGTACCTGCCTTCTTTCTTTCTCTTTCTTTCTTTCTTTCTTTCTTTCTTTCTTTCTTTCTTTCTTTCTTTCTTTCTTTCTTTCTTTCTTTCTTTAATTTCTTTCTTTCTTTCTTTTTCTTTTTCTTTCTTTCTTTCTTTCTTTCTTTCTTTCTTTCTTTCTTTCTTTCTTTCTCTCTCTTTCTTTAAGATTTTATTTATTTATTTGACAGAGAGAGAGAGAGACACAACGAGAGATGGAGCACAAGCAGGTACAGTGGAAGAGGGAGAAGCAGGCTCCCTGCCTGATGCAGGGCTCGATCCCAGGACCCTGGGATCATGACCTGAGTCGAAGGCAGATGATTCACCAACTGAGCCACCCAGGCGTCCCGATATCTCTGTGGTTTTGATTCATATTTTTTAATGACTATGATGTTAAGCATCTCTTCATGTGCTAATAGCAATGTGTTTATCTTCCACGGAGAAATATCTAATATTAGGAGCTGCTTGAGTAGGACAGAAAGATCAAGAGAAGCCATCTACGAAAAATGGGAAATGTTTACTTCTCCCAATTTCGCTTGCCCATCTTAATGGGGTCATTTGTCTTTTTATTCCTGAGTTGTAAGAGTTCTTTATACTTTCTGGATACAGACTCTTATCAGGCATACGATTAGCAAATATTGTCTCCCATTCTGTGGCTGTCCTTTAACTTTCTTGATATATGACTCACTCTTAACCCTCCTTGTACAGATGAAGAGATGGGGGCTCAGAGAGGAAATGCACCTCAAGCCACATTCAGTGAGAGTCAGTAGCAGAAAGCTCTTTCTACTTACCTATACTGGGTGCACAGGGAGGTACGCTTGGAGGATAGGGCAAAGCAGTGGTGTGGATAATTTAAACCCGGGCTTAGCTCCCAATTATTTCTATTGCCTTTGGAACACACAATCTCATTTTTGGTAGATGGCTTCTCTTGATCATTATGTCCTATCCAAGCCGCTGCTAACATTAGATTACTTTCCTGATAGCCCATCAATGCCTGTAGAGAGAAAGTGGTCTGGGGTTAGACCTTGTCTGGAGGTAATCACAGAGAATATTCAAGAATCCAGGTCATTGTGTAACCACAGGCTTTGCTCTGTGGGGCATGATGGTCCAGGGCGGGCTGAGAGAGAGCCTAGAGTACCCAAGTGCGCCCTCAGGGACGATGAGGAGCCCAGCTGGACCGAACTGCCCTTTTGAGGTATTTACAACGGCATCTTTCACATTTCCACCTCAAAGAGGAGCCTTTTCCTTCTTTACTTCATGTCAAACATTAGCAAGCTAATGTTAAACCTGTGATGGAAATTAACCAAACTTTACACAAGAATATACATACATCCTAGCTCACACAGCAGATGACAACTAGCCAATTTTCTGAGTTACCTCTTTGCTTACGCTTTCTGTTATGAGAATTCACTATGACGTCAGGTAATTCCCGACATTCGAGCCAACTCCCAACTTTCTCTGTTGTGTCTTGTGTGGCAACTTTCTTCGAGAGCTTAAAAAAGTGGCAGGTCTTGTAGCACTATCATGTATCAGATGAAGGTGGATTTGTTCATGCTTTGAAATTCTTTGAGAATTTCATGGCATTCAATTGCTCTTTGTACAAATATTCGTTGAGAAGTTTGTGGGTGTAGGGTTCTATGCTAGGTGCCAGGGCTACCCTAACTTACCTTTCTGGGCCTCAGTTTCCCCCTTTGTATATTGTAGGGATAGGTTAAATCAGGGCTTTTTCTGCCTTTTTTTTTTTTTTTTTGGTAGCAGAATACTTTGGACAAAATCTCATCTGGAACTGTAATAAAAATAAAAGACCAAGTAGAGCTGAACCAGGATGGAGGGGGCGCACCCCTTGAATACACAACCCCACACTCAAACCCAGTGGTCCCAGAGTCCCAGAGTCCCCTGTCAGAGCAGAGCTAGAGCAGGTCCCAGAGCAGAACTAGAAAGGACCAGACCAGCAGGGCCCTGCCCTTTGTGCTGCTGACCTATGGTGCTGGAACTGCTCTCAGTTTGTTCTCTCCACCTCCCCCTGACTGCAAAAAAAAAGTCTGGGTTGCATCCTGCTTCAAGGCCATACTACATACTGGAGTTGAACGCCCTTCACTCCTTCTTCAACAGTCCAGTTTTTTCCGGAGGTCCAAGCCGACTCCAGTCACAAGACACTCCGGGCCCAATCTGCCTCTCCTCGTTCCCAAGCCCATTCAGTTCCCTCTCCTACACAGAGGGAGGGCCGGCAGGAAGAGACCAGGAGGAAGGATGGACCCTGAGCACCCCAGCTCTCTGGGGCTGATTGTTGGTTCCCTCTGCCTTCATTGCCTTCTTCAGCGAGAGCAGGTTCAGAAGGGACCCCAGGGGGGAGTAGGGTGGGTGGGCCTTTGACTGGGGACAGGGATTACTCTTGCCTCATTTTGCTCCCTACCAGGCTTGAAAAGAAATGCAAGCATCCTGCAGCACACAGCGAACAAGCAGGGGGAGAGTGTAGGTAGCAGGAGGAGGGGGGGAGCAGGGAGTAGGAACCAAAGAAAGCAGACACTGGGGAGGGGCAGGTTCCATTTTCTGGTATTCAGAGGGGCTGGTCAGGGCCTCAAGGCTAGGGATTGCGTCGATGAAGTATGGATGGGACCAGAGCCTATTCTTGGGGTCCAGGTAGCCGACCGACTCGGAGGACTGGCCCTCGGACCCACACCTTCCCATCACACAAATTTCCCCAGCCCACCAGGAAGAGCAGAGGGTAACCAGGGGAATAGTTTGCCATTTTTCTGATAAAGAAAAGTGAGGCCTAGGGAGGAGAAAGTCCTGGCCATTGACAACAGAACCCTAAGCAAGACCAAGGGAATGATGGGGGTGGGGCCGAGGTAGAGCTGGGCCCGCTGGGACTCTAACCGCCGGCTCTTTATTTAGCCTTGGACTTGAGGCAGCTAACCCAATGCAAATGAAATTCCACATGTAAAAAGGGTTTCCGCAGTAAAGCCTCCTGGGGGGGGGGGGCAGAAGCCAGGTACGGGAGGACCCCCCCCACCCCAGGGAAGACTGGCATAGAGCCCAGGGAGCCACTGGGTGGTGCTGTCTCTCCACCCAAGTTACTTAGGCAAGTTTCAGATGCCAGGGCAAAGAAGTCACCCCCATTCATGCCCCATCCTGCCAGGGCCTTAACAAAGGCCGCTTGGGTTAGGGCAGGGAAAACCAGTTTTGACAAAATTACCTATCTCCCCTGGCACGTAGGTGGGGAATGGAGGGTCCAGACTGGCAGGGCCCAAGAAAGTCAGGGGGAAGGAACAAGCAGTTGCACTGAGGTCCCAGGGGGGCGCCCCATTTCTCAACCACTCTTGAAACTGAGACATTCCAGGCACTCCAAGCCTGGAAACAAGGGAAAACAGTTCTCCCCATTTCATAGGCAAACAGACTGAGGCCTGGAGAATTAAGGGCCTAAAAGTAAGCTATTTTAGGAGCCTAGGAAGCACCCTCTCCCAAAACTTAGGTTTCAAAGTAAGCCCCCTTTTGGCTGAAGCCAAAGCGGAGACTAGAAGTGGGCTTTAGAAATGCTAATGCCATGCGTGAGTGACAGGCCGCGGACAATGGCGGAGGGCTCTGTGAATGGGGCGGCCAGGCCTGGGAGCGGGGCTCCCCACGTGGGAGCCGAGTGGGGGAGGGAGCCGGAGGGCCCCCCCTCCCCGCGCCCGGTTCCCAGCAGAGGGGATCCGAGACTGCGCTAATTGGAAGGGGCTGGAGCTGCGGGGGCAGGAAGGGGGAGGAGATTACCTGCGGGTCGGCCGCTGACGGGGGCGGGGCTCCCGGGAGGGGTCCTGCCGGGAGGGGTCCTGCCGGGAGCGGGAATTGGGGGGGGGGCGGCTCTGGGAGCCTTGGGCATGGGGCCAGGGGGTGCAGACCCGCGGAGCTGCACACCCAGAGAAAAAGGGGGGGCAGCTGGGGACTGGGAGCCGTTCTCGCTACGCTGGGGGTTCAGAGCAAAACCAGAATTCAGGAAGGGAACAGCAGGTGCCTTGGGAGAGCATGGAGGGGAACGGAAGAAACCATTCCCTCACTTGTTCATCCGACATTACAAGGTGGTGAAGAGGCTGATCTCCCGCCAGACCGCAGGCAGTTTGTTTCCCTGCTCCCTCACTGAGCAGCAATGTCCACGACAGTCAAATTAGAATAAGAGCACCTTCCTCGAAGCATCCTTGGAAAGATTCAAAGAGAGGATGCAGGTAAATCGGTTAAAAAAGTGCACCCCGAGTGCTCAGTAATGGCTAGTTCGCGTGATTATCCATCCAGTAAGTGATTCAGAGCCGGCGGTGAGCCCTGGGCTTGGCTTTCTTGCTCCGTGGTAGAGAGTTTGGTGTCTCCCCCCATGAGGCTGGCTGTGGTGAGGGAGAGGAAGTGGGCTGCGCCTTGACCCCCGGGGCTCTAGGCTGGGGAGGACCAGAGCAGAGGCCTGGCGTGTAGGCAGCAGAGCCTGGGCTATGTGTGAGGCCCCTGGACAGTGCTGGCCCTCAGCGTCTGGGGCAATGCGGCTTTCTCTGGGCCTTCAGCCCCACTTTGGGAGAGGACCCCTGGAGTGATGTGGCCTCTCCTCTCCAGGAGTGGTGGTATGCTGGCGGATGGGCCCCGGGTCATGTCGGCCTCTGGGTCAGCTCGGGGCCAGCCTCAAACTCAGGCCTCCCTGGTAGAGTCAGAGTCAGAAAGCCAGAGAAAAGGATCCTAAGCAAGTTCTCGGAGTCGCAATGCAAAGTGTGGTAAGCAATCGTGGTAGACAACCCACTGGGGAGTGAGAAGAAAATATCAGGATATATAGAATATTATATTTCTATATAGTTCATCCTTCGGCAATTTTGACATTTGGCCTTCATGTTGTGACCTACACCATCAAGTAAAGTCATACATGGGAGGTAAGGGCAGCCCATATCACAAGCACCTTATGGCCTCGAGTGGTACCTTCTATCTCCTCTTGCTACAGGGGCAACAAAAGCCCAGACCTCCAAAGTGACCTCAAGTCACTTGCCCAGTGGAAGAGCCAGGATGCACATTCTCAGGCTGGCCCCAGAGGCTGCGCTCTTAATCACATTATGTCTCAAGAAATCCCTGTGGATATATTGGGTTGGCAGGCTCAGGATGATCTAGTGATAGGAATCCATCATTGAAAGGGACATCAGTTAAGGGCATCAGTTCTGGAAGGACCCTTATAGATGCTCATGGCGTAGACGGGCACACTGAAGGCCCCGGAGGAGCAGGACTTTGTCTTAGATCACACAGCGAGGGAATGCCAGTGCTGGTCTACTGATGGGATGTTGTGCCTCCCATAAAGAAAATTCACAACTGCTCAGTTGCTCTCACATTCCTACATTCCCTGTGCTTCCACCCCTCACCCCCCACTTGCCCACAACCGTCTCCCGGCTCTCCTGTCTGCCTCATTCCCAACAGATGCATGTGAAGCAACCGCTTCTGGCTTGAGAGGGTGGCCTTCCAGACTTTGGCCAGTCTCCTCGTGGGAACCCCGCGGCGCAGGCCTGGGATGGTCACCATCTGGCGGGAAGGAGGAGCAAAAGGGGCAGCCTCACACACAAGGCATGAAGGCAGGCAGTGGCCATGGAGAGGGCTGGCTCAGGGCAGCAGGGGGCTTGAAATCCCTCAGGGTCTTTGTCAGCTGCTCTTGTAAAGGGAGAGAGAGATGGACAGATAGGTAGCAAAGAGAGACATCCAGGCATGCTTCGATATAAAGATATGGAGATGCATAGCGAAACAGAGAGAAATACCTAAATGCATGGCTGTTATAGGTGCATAGCTAAATAGATATAGACCTTACTACATACCAATTCTTAAGATAGAAACACGGGAAACATTCTTATGTGGAAGTGTGAATAAAAGCCTTGTGAGAAAGGTTGGCTATTTAAAGTAACACAGCAGGATTCTCCCCTTTGGGCTGGAAAGATGTGTCACCCGCTGAGGACATGGGAATCACAGCATCAGCCACTCTCTCCCGGGCTTTGAAGCTCTCTAGCCTCACTCCCACTGAGGCTCAACCCCCTCTCCACCACCACCGCGCAGTCAGGCAGCCAGCTCCGTGCACGGGGCCCTCGCCTGGCCTTGAGAAGCCCGGGGCTTATGTGAAAAACCTGCTGGCCGTGACGTTCTCCTCACAGCTGAGCTGAAGGCTGCCTCTGAGTGGGGCCCAGCTCGGCTCCCTGAGGCCACTGGCACGCCCGGCTGCTCTCTCTGCCAGGGGCAGAGGTGCAGAAGGCAGACACCCATCCCCCAGAGTCTTGTCCTGGCTTCCTGGGTCCTGGAGCCACTGGAGTCCCACTGGAAGCCTTTCTGCCCAAAAGCGCAGCGGGGGAGAGGCCTGGTGGCCTGGGCCAGAGCCCATGTGGGGCCCCTCTGGCCAGAGGCATTTTCTTCAGGCCCTGCCCAAAGCAGCCGGCACAGCCGACCTTGGGGCCCACTCCCTGCCTTTGAAGAAACAGGTAGGGTTACGGGGTTAGCTAGGCAAGGAGGCTTCCGCAGAAACCTCTGAGCTGCTGGGAGAGACAAAGGAGCAGAGCCGGGGAGCGGATCGCCGTTTCCCATCTTTGTCTCTTTGTTTTTCTGTCCTTTTCTGTTTCTCACTTTCTGCTTACCTGTCTCTCCCTTTCTCTCATTTTCCTCCTCCCTCCGTCCTTTCTACTGAGCTCTTGCTTCCTCCCTTTCCCCCTCTAGCTGTGTCTTGGATTTACTCCTAGCCTCATGGTTTCAGTCTTTAACTTCAAGAACTTGCACAGATATTCTGATGAGGTGATCTGAGCAGAGGGCAAACATCCCTGGGGGTCTGTAGTCATTGCCACAAAAAAAAAAAAACCACAGAGGGACACCTGGGTGGCTCAGTGGGTTGAGCGTCTGCCTTCCCGGGGTCCCGGGGTCCCGGGATCAAGTCCCACATCAGGGCTCCCTCAGCGGGGAGCCTGCTTCTCCCTCTCCCTCTGCTACTCCCCCTGCTTGTGCTTTCTCTCTCTCTGTCAAATAAATAAAATCTTTAAAAAAAAAGAGTGACACAGGAAAAAAATAGTCCCACTCTTTCACTAGCTCTGTACAGCATCTCTCATGGTTGTCCATCCAGCCTCTACTTGCACACCTCTGGGGACAGGGGTCTCACTATGCCCTGAGAGAGCTACTCCCTCGAAGGAAAGCTCAACCTGGCAGGAAGTCTGTCTCTGAAGTGGACTGAGCACTCTGTCCCCGTGGCTTCCACACACAGGTCCTACCTGTGGTGCTTGGGGTCCCTCGGCCCTTTGACAGTTCTTCAGAGGCCTCCGTGAAGAAGCAAGATTCTTTTTGGCCTGCCTCCTCTCAATGCCGGCTCTCATGGAAGAGTTAGAGGCCCTCCAGCCCAGAGTGGTTGTGCCACATGCAGAGAGAGGGCACCCCCACCGAAACCAAGCTGGGGAGGGAGTTGGCAGGCTTGTCGGGACTATCCAGGGAGGGGCCGCTAGTCACAAGTGAAGGCCCACGGGGTCACATCTAAAAAGTCCTGTCTGAGGTAAGGTGGGGGGAAATAGGAACTGGCCCAGCCTGAGGAAATAGGGAAGACAGGAAACAAGCTGGAGCACGGGCTAGAGCCGTAGGCACGCTGGCCCATCCCTGCCTGAGACATAAAGCCCTTGACAAGAAATCCCAGGCGCCCACGGAACTGGGCAGAAGGGAATCAGTGGACAGGAAGGCCTGCCCTGGGGCCCGTTAAGAACGGGTTGCTCTACAGAAAGGGAGGCACAGAACATTCTCAGTTTCTCAGCGCTGGGACCAGGGAGCAGCAAGAATTCTTTTCAGCTACATACCCCTGGACAGCAAGCTGAGATCTCGAGGCCCTGTTAGCCTGGACTCCTCGGCCTGCATGGAGCTAGGCGAGGGCCTGGACTAGCAGACCAGTTCCCCACCTACTGCTCCCCTGGAGCCCCCCATAAGAGAGTTCCCTCAGGCCCTGGCCTCAGGTGCTTCCCAGTCCCTCGGAGTGACAGGGGTCCCTTCTAGGCCTCGGGCCCCCATGGGGTGGTTACTGGCCTCCCCAGAACTCTTCCCAGCAGCCAGCCAGGACCCTTCACGCTGTGGCTTGGGCTCTGGCCTACCCTTAGTGGATTTTGCTGTTTGCTGCGCATTCGTGGGCACCTTCCTCTTCTGTGCCAGGCCCTAGGCTAAGCTCTCTGCACACATACCACCAACGAAAGGGTTAACAGCATGTGCCCCACTAGAAGCCCTGCCCCCCTCTTCTGGCATCCCCCCTGTACCCCTCAGGCAGCAGGAGTCATATTCCCTAAGGCAGTGCTTGGCAGAAAGGGGCCTGCTCTGCCCGGGGTTGGCCACATGTCCCTAGCCCCCACCCCCCGCCCCCCCCTCCCCTGTTCCTCATGCAAGTGTCAGGAAACAGGATCCAAGGAGAAAGCAGGCACCTGTTCTGAAGTTCCTGACAGGCCCCCTCTTCCATGCCCCAGCCCCTGCCCCACCCCACCCCCGTGCCCCTAGGACGTGATGGGAAAGAAAGGCTTCGGAGGCTCGCAGGCCACCTCCTCCTATTTGTGTCTTTATTTGGCCCTGCCACATTTGGCCACCCCCTTCATCGGAGGACACACTGTAGACTGTAGCAGTTAACAGCGCAGACTCCGAGACCAGGTGGTCACACAAGCATTTTGTACCCTTGGGCCAATCCCATCACCCTTGGGCCAATCCCGTCACCTCTTTGAGCCTCGGGTTTGTTCATCTGTATTATGGTGGGCATCCTCATAGTATCTGCCCCCTCACAGGGTTGTTTTGGGGATTGAGTTAATATATGTAAAGTACTCAGAATAATGCCTGAGCCATGGTAAACAAACAAACAGATCATTAAATAAATTCAGCCCCTGTCTCCTAGCCTCAGGGTTCCGCCCCCCCCCCCGCCCCCGCCCCCGCCTTCTACTCTGTGTGGTTGTTCTCCTAGGACAGTGAAAACTGTGCCCGCGGCTACGGCCCCCTCTGTTGCTGTCCCGGGGTCCTCTGAGGCTGGGCCCTCCTCTGGGGATGCTAGAGGGTCAGAGGAGCTGGTCCTGGCCAGGCCAGAGCCTGCCTGGAAACAGGCCTTCCTCCACCTGCAGCTCAGCGGGGGACCTCCCCCCAGGAGGCCTCTTACCTCCTCCTCCCCAGAGTGGGGCAGCTGCTCTGCCTCTTTAAGGCCCTAACTAGGTCATCGCCCAGCCGAACATCCCCCTCACATTCCCCTCACACTAAACAATCTGATCTGATCACTGGTGATGAGGTCAATTTCACATGGCTTTGTTCCTGCAGTGAGCTTGTCACGACCAATCATTTCCGAGCGAGGAGCCCATAATCCCGCACTGGCTCCCTCGCCTCCAGAGGCCACGGCCCCTTCCTTGCTGGCCAATGTGAGGTCCCTAAGGGCCGGCTCAGCACGAGTTTCCTCATGGCCTCTGTGTGCCCTCCTGCTCTTCCTGGCGGCAGTGGGAGGGGGCCTGGGCTAGGGTCAACCACGGGGCTGCCAGGACAGTGTAGGATGGGTGCGCCAGTAACCTGGGCAGAGATCCGTCCCCGGGGAAGGAGGTGGGTGGCCAGTGCAAAAGGCCGGGCCCACCCAGCTTGAGGAATGAGCCTCTCCTTTGGGGGCAACCCAGGACGGACCCTCGTGTCCTGGGGACAGGGAACATGGCCCGGGGGCTCGTGCGAGGCTCGAACGTCGACATCCCCGAGTCTCCTTGTGTAGCACGGCGGAGGCTAGCGGGGGCAAACATACTCCCGTGCCAGGCCCGGGCCAGCTGGGGTGTGGTCATGCTCTGGAGGCAAAAATCTTACCTCTGGCAAGGAAGATTTAGATTTTGTTTCTGTCCTGGCCCGGCCACTAACTGTGCCGCTATAGCCATGTGCCCTTGGCCAAGTCCCTCCTGAGTCTCAGTTTCTTCAGGTGCCAACGGAAGAGTGGTATGCTAGAGCAAACCAGCCCGTCCCGTGGTCCCCGTTGAGGTGGAACATTCCTGAGCCTCTGTGGGAGGAGACCTGGAGAGTTGGGTTGTGGAGGGGGAGACGGGGGTGGCTGTTTTGCTGACTATCTCCACAGAGGGGCTCCCAGGGCCCCCCACAGAGTGGGTGTCGTTGATGTTTGTTTTTGGTGAGATAAAAAGCATCATGCCAGAGGAAATGAGCTTTTCGCCTTTCTTCTGCATCCCTTGTGCATGATAGGACTCATCCCATCTGCCTGGGCCCCAGAGGAATGGACAGTAAGAACAGGAGAGAGAGCCCGACTGGGCCTTGCCTAGGCGTGTGGGCTTCTGAGGGGGGCGGGGGCTGGGGTGGAGAAGGGAGCCTGCAGGGTAGGTTGGCCCCAGGTGGAGCCGGGCAGCTAAGAGGGAAGAAGGGAGGGAGCATGCCAGGCTTTGGCCGGGGAGCGTTGGACGCCTCATCTCATGTCTCATTTGGTCTTCACATCACTACAGAGGCGATGGGCTGGTCTGCGCTTGACAGATGAACACACCAAGGCGGCTGCCCCCTGGAAGCAGCTGGTTGCAGGAGTGAGGGAGGAGAATGAGGGGGGCAGAGCAGGGCTCAAGGTCAGGTTTAGAACACAGCAGTAGCAGGAGACTTCTCTTCAGAGAACCCATCTCTGAGAACCTGGGATCCAAAGGGCTGACCTAGCCCAGGCCTGAGTTACCGTGTCAGGGACAACACATACACGTTGGAATCACTCACATCTGGCTCCTAGTCCTAGACTGCCACTTCCTTGCTGTGTGACTTTGGCCAAGCCATCTGCCTCTCTGAGCCTCAGTTTCGTCCTCAGTCCAATGGAGGGAAATCAGCTTGAGCTCACGGGTCGGTGAGGAGGATTCAGTGAGATGGTGGCTTCATGGGTAATAAATGCCAAGTAACTGTTCTTTCTTATCCCAATTCCTTAGCAAGCCCTGCCATCTCCATCTCCAGAGAAATTCCAGATCTGGAATTTCACCACTTCTCCACACCTCCCCTGCCACCACTCCTCTAGGCCACTATCACCCCTTGTCTGGGTCACTGCAGGAGCCTCCTCACGGTCTCCTTGCTTCTATTTTTGTTCCCTGCCAACTGTTATTCACACAAAAGCTGAGTGATCTGTTACAGTCCTAGGTCCGTCATGTCACTGCCCTGCTTAAAACCCTCCCAAGGCTTCCCATGTCACTCAGAGTAAAATGTGAAGTCCTTACCACAGCCTACGAGGCTCTCTAGAGTCTGGCCCCTGCTGACTCCTCTGACTTCGTCTGGGATCATTTTCCTTTTATTCACTTTGTTCCAATTACCCTCATCCCCTTCTGTGTCACGACCCTACAAAGCTGGCTCCTGCCTCAGGGCCTTTGCACTTGTGATTCCCTGTCCGGGACACTCTTCTCCCAGTTCTTCTCATGGCTGGTTCCTTCATGCCCTCCAGGTCTTGGCTCAGGTGGCAGGTCTCTAGAGGATGCTTCTTCTGTAAAGATCTCTTGGTCATAAGTTCTCATCATCTTGGCAATCTTCCTAACGTCTAACCTACAGCTGGCTAGGCTAGTCATTTCACCTTGCTCCTTTGTGCTCTGCCTTCCCCTAAGATGTCTCTTTGCAAACTCATGACTTGATTCTCAGGCCCTCAGCACTTATTATTTGGATTCTGCTGAATAAGTCCCCCCAACAGTCGGCGAGTTCCTTGTGCGGGGTGGGGAGCGCTGGTGGGAGAAGGACGTGGTAGTTTTGTTGGGTGCCTAAGGAATGCCAAGTACTGGTACACAGGTGCTCTCACCTAGTCCTCACGTTATATCATTTACTTCTTGCAACCGTTCCTTGAGGCAGGGATTCCTCTTCCCGCTGTATGGACAGATAAAGAAACAGGCTCGGAAAGGGCAAGTGATTCAGCCAAGATCACACAGCTGGTTGCGTGATGGTTTTCTGATTCCACATGTTTTCTATGCCCCACGTTAGAACACGCCCCTTGCCACATCTGCCACAGAAGTATTCTCAGGGACCCCCTGATAAACCTCCTGAGGTGCTTGCTCAGCACGCTCAGAGTGGCCCATTGGCTGTTTCTTTTTCAGGCGTCCTCTGACTGCATCTCACTCCACACTCCCTGCTGCTTCCGTTTCTTCCCCTGAGAGGAGCCCCTCTTCCCTGGTCAGTCTCCCCCTGCTTGGTCTTGGGGGAGGAGATGCCACCGCCCTCACTGTCTTCTGTACTGGCCACCCTTTCTCTACTCTTCAGTTCCACTGCCCTGGGTGAGATGCTCCAGGGCATCCCCTCTGGGCGAGGCTCCAGGCTGGCCACAGGGGACGGGAGAGAGCCCAGACTCACGGCTCCCTTGGGTCCCAGGAGGGGGAGACACACAGCCCTTGGGAGTGCAGGACTTGGTGAGGGTTTCCTTCAGAGGGTGGGCCATACTGGGGAATGGGGCCTGAAGGATGGCTGGGCAGCTCTTCCATGGGGGACAGAGCACAGGGTGAGGGAACAGTATGGGCAAAGGCCCAGAGGTGGGAATTGCAGGTTGAGAGACCGGGTGTAGAAGGAGCTTCAGGGTGTGTGAAGGGAGCAGGCAGAGCAGGGAGAGCGGGGCCAACTGGGGCCAGGCCTCCTCTCCTTTCCCCGGCCACCTCAGGCTCTGTCAGCCATCTGTTCCGTTCTGTTCCCGGGGACCAAGCGGGCAGGCAGGCCTGCTGGGCCCATGCGTGCTGGGTCAGGATAGCCAGAGTAGTGAGGGCTGGGCTCCAGGGACTGACAGCTCTAAGGCTTTGGCGGGGGGGGGGGGGGGGGGGTGATACTGGGCATTTTTACAGACAAAAGATTCCGCTGTGGTGGGAAGGGCCAGCACTGCGTCTCGGCGCTTGCGCCAGGAGGAAGGGAGAGGCATGAACCCTGAGAGCAGATAGCTTTCACCCTTGGCAAGAGACAATTACCACTGTTCAGGCCCATTAACAGCCTAATAAATTAGAAAGCAAGCATTAGCACTTGGGGAGAGGCTGGTGGTGTGGGAGAGAGGTGGGGGTAAAGGAGGGTAGGCCAGAGGAACCGGGAGCCAAACTCCTTACCTGTTGCGGACCAGAGAGGGGAAAGGGACCCTGGGATTCCAAATGCCTTGAGTGCCCACGGTAAGCCAGGCCAAGAGCTTTCAGAACGTTTCTCATGGAATTCGCTAGGCCAGCCTCTGGGCCAAGTGTTCTCATCCCCATTGCACAGGAGGGGAAACCAAAGGGCAGAGAGAGTGAGAGACCTGCCTGGGATCACACAGCTGGGTGGGAAGGAGAGGCCCTGAGGACCCTTGGCCACACATGATGGCTGGAGGGAGCTGGTGGGTTGTAGAGTGGGGAGGGAGGGTTGGCTTGCCCTCCTGAAACATTTCAATTATGTCCTTGTAAAGTATAAATGTCTGACTATAAAGAAAGACTTGCTCACACACGTTTTTGGCGGCCTCGGTGCAAGAAGATAGCAGGGAGCTCAGAAGATCTAATTGCTTATGTAATCTCTGTCGAATTTGGTCTATCGGGAAATATCTCTTCTCAGTGTTTATCACATCCCGCGTTATAAATAGCCAAGCGTGGCTGTCCTCCGCACCTTTCTGTGGCTGCCTGGGAGCCGGGCTGGCAGGGGTCAGGAGAGAGGGGCTGAGGAGGAAAACCGGGCCCTCTGGGGAGCTGGGGCACTTGCCCCGGCTGCAGGGCTCCTGGAGGCACAGGCCTTCATTAAGCACAGAATCTGAGCAGCCTATTATCTTGCCAAACCCGCACCACACCCTCAGAGGAGGGTCTAAGCTTTCCCACCCTGCTCCTTTGGTTCTTCTGTGTGAAAAGAAGCAGCCCCATCCTTGCCTGTGAAATGTCTGGTAGAAAAGAAAAATTCAAGCAATGAAGGGAAGCTGGAAAATGAGAAAAGTGTCCTTGGAAACAGTGCCAATATTGGCCTTCCCATTTTACTGACTGGGACACTAAGGCTCAGGGAGACAGCAGGCGTGGTGCAGGGCCGAGACCCAGGTCTGTCTAACCCCACCTCTAGGCTTTTTCCAGCCTGGCCAAGGGCCATCTGCCTGGTGATGCAGAGTGCTGTTCGCCTTTCCCTGGGAGGAGGGTAAAGTAGCAACTTGGCAGCATGTGGCCGGTTCTCTCTCTCTCTCACACACACACACACACACACACTCTGACCCCCTTCCCGTCCACAGTGGCCAGTGTCCTCTGGTCATACCAGGCCCGATAGGCCCCATTTCCAAAGTCCCGAGAGCCCTGTCTCCCTGCTCGCCTACCACCACTCTTGAGGCCCGAGTTCCAGGCCTACTTCGTTCCAAGAAGCCTTGCCTGAGATTTGCAGCCGCCAGCTTCCCAGCCCTCCCTGGCCTTGCCCTGGACCCCTCGCCTACCTGCTGCTCTCCTTCATTGCCTGTATTTGTTCCCCACGGCTGCTGTAGCCAATTACCTCAAACGTGCTGGCTCCAAGCAACACAAATGTATTCTCGCACAGATCTGGAGGCCAGAAGTCCAAACTCGGTATCACTGGGCTGAAATCAAGGTGTGGGCAGGGCCATGCTCCCCCTGGAGGCTCTAGAGGAGACTGTTTCTTATCTCTTCCAGCTTCGGGGAGCTGCCGCCAGTCCTTGGCTTGTGACCATGTCACCCCAATCTCTGCCCCTGTGATCTCATGGCCTTTTCCTCTTCTCTGCGTGTCAACCCCCCTCCCTCATCGTCCCTCTTATAAGGAGGCCTCCCTTCGATAAGCGGGTTGCATTTAGGGCCCACCCAGATGATCCAGGATAATCTCCTCATTTCAAAGTCCTTACCTTAATTATATCTGCAAAGACCCCTTTTCCAAATAATAAGATGACACTTACTCGCGGATCAAAAAATTCTTAACAGACAAGAAGGAGGGGCTGAAGCTGACAAAATAAGTATGCCTGGGAGAAATGTCTGGTTTCTTTCTTGGATCCCAAAACCCATTCTCCAGATGCAGGCTAGCTAGAGGGGAACTGGTTGAGAGGGTAGGAAGCAGCGTGAGGAGATCTGCTCCCAAACAAAGTCAAGGAGCCTTAGACTGCTTCCATAGACAGCATGGAAGTTTCTAGAACAAGGAAGTGATAGACTGCCCTGGGATATGGTGTCAGCTTTGGGCCCCACATATTAAGGGTGCCACAGACACACTGGAGCATGGCCAGGGAGGCAAAAGCAGACCGGGGAGGAGCCCTGGTCTCGTGAGGAACAGTTGAAGGAGCTGTTCTGCTTGGAGAAGACTCAGAGGTTGTGGTGATGGTGATGCTTTAGACCTCTGAGGGGCTATTTTGAGTGGAAGGAGAAGTAACAGTCTAGGCAATCCCAGGAGGCAGCACTGCGACCCATGGGCAGAAGCCACAAGGAAATGAGTTCAGCCTAATTCGGGAAAGAACTTTCTTAGAGTTAGGCCTATCCCAAGATCTCTCTCTCTCTCTCTCTCTCTCTCTCTCTCTCGAGCTTCCCACCGCGGAAAGTAGGAAAGCAGAGCCTGGCCAAGCATTCAGATGAAATATGGTAGAAGAGGCTTGGGCATCACATGGGGATTTGAGCAGACCAGCCCAGCCACTGGAGGTCTGAGAGGGCCTTCAGCCTGTAGAGCCTTTCCTGTCCTCTCCATGCCTCCCCCACCCAGAAACTTACTCTCTCCCTCCTCCAAAGACCCAAAGCACTGACCATGGTGTATTAGAGCAAATTATTTAGGTTTTGTCTCCCCCATGAGACTGAGGGCCTTCTAAGCAGAGAAAGGACTTCTTCAACCATGGGTCCACTCCTCCTCTTATCCCAAACATCGCCTGGTGCCTGAACCACAACACCCGCCAGAGAAGAAAGAGAATCGGTGCCAAGGCGGGGGGCGGGGGGGCAGGGAGAGCGGTTGAGAGTCAGCCTAGAGCCTTTGGGAACTGGGGAGATTCACATAGATTCAAAAACAGTTGAAGAGCATCCTGGACGGAGGTGGAAAGAGTAAAGGTGACCCCTAAATGTTCTTTCAGGCCTCAGAGGGCTCTCATGATGCTAACCTGGTTACCTGGCTTTTTCTTTCTTCTGTGTGCCCTTCTCAGAGTTCTCCCAACCCAGGTCCTGTTCCCAAGGGGCTCTTCCTCCCTGCTGGGCCCTCTGGCTCACTCCAAGCCCCTTCCAGATGGGCCCCATCCTCCCTCAAACCCCCAGCTGGGCCCGCCAGCTGGACCTTCTCAGGGAGTGAGGCCCCAGGCAAGTCCAGAGCCCACCCAGCAGGCTAGAAGGAGACCAGCTGCCTGTGGGGTGAGGGGGATATAGGGCGAGGGTCTCCAATAGGCAATCTGCATTGGAAATGGACGAACTAAGAATATGGATGGACGTGTGGAACACCAGAAAAAAATGTGGGGGGCCCAAAGATTCCAGGCTCAAAGTGGTTGTCATCCTCTGCATCTCCTTTGGCTCTATGCCCACTTAGTGTAACATGCGTGCGTCGGTCAGCACCCTGCACTGAGAGGCCTAAAGCCCGGTGGCGGGGGGGGGTGGTGTCTGTTTCGGGTTCTGTCATTGATTCTCTGTATCGCTTTGGACAAACCCTGCCCTCCCCCACCCCCCCGCCCTGGGCCTCACTCAGGCTTCCCTTCAAAAATGTTAGCAGTGCCAATTTATGGAGTGAATGCCACTGGGCTAGACAAAATCTGGACCCCAGCATCACCATTTGTCCTTCTATGGATATATTTTTGGTTTGCTTACTCATTCACTGATTCCCCCCGCCCCCGGACTGGAAGGTCCCTGGAGGCAGGGATTTCTCCCTCACTCATCACTGTACCTCTGGCGCCCAACTCAGTGCCCTGCACAGGGAAGGCGTTCCATCAAGGTTTGCTAAATGAGTAAATGGACGGCAAAGGCTATGGATAGCCACTCCAGAAAACACATCCACACATGGTCTTGCCTGCAATTCTAGCAGATTCTCAGACCACAGGAACCCATCTGTCACACACCCTACAGGTCCACAATCTCAGGCTTAGGAGACTCAGGGAAAACCCAAGAAGGTAGTACATGTTCCTTGTATTACGTACTGTGGGAAGAAAAAAAAAAAAGGTTTGTAGGGCCTAGCTGGGGAGAAGAATGGGGGTGATCAGGGAACCAGAAGGGGTGAGCCTGTCTCCTGGCGTGGCTGGGACAGAGTAGCCCTGAGCCATGCAGCCACCAGAAGCACCAGGTTCTCTCTGCCTCAGCTCACCTTATGATAAGAACCCAGTGGGAACACATCATCTCCTTGATGGTTTGATGCTTTAGCCTAAGCATACCAATGGACCCCCTCTGGGTTAGACCTTAGATCCTTGGGCTTTGGGCCAGTGGCAGTCAGTGGCCCTGGGTCTGCCCACCTTGATGGAGTCCGAGAGGAACAGCTCCTGGGGCGTGGGGCCCTACCAAGGGGCTGTCCCTTGGGCAGCCAGGCCAGGGAAGTCAGCGGGCCTTCCTCTCTCTTCTCGCATGCCCTCATGCCCACTCTCACGGCTCTCTCCATCCTTGCCAGCTTCAACTGGGCTTCTAGCCCCTGCCCTGCCTGCTTACCAGGCCTCGGTGGCCAGGCCAATGCTTTGGGCCCTCTCAAGTGCCGTGCTCTGGGAGCGGTTTTCGCTGTCACTTTGAGTGCTGGGCTGCAACCCTCTCTCGGAATATACATCCTCTAGGGGCTGTCAGGCCACAGGGAGGCTATTTTCCAGAATGGAAACAACAGCAACAACAACAAAAACCCCTAGGGGCTGGAAGCCAGACTGGCCTGAGGTAAAAATCCTGTTTCTGCTACTTCCAAACCGTGTAACCTTTGGAAAGTCACTTGATTTCTCTGAGCCTCAGCTTTCTTGTCTGTAAAATAGGGACGATGATACATATCCTCCACGGCTATTGCAAGGATTTGGTGAGATCCTATATATGGGACCCTTGGCATGGTCTTTGACACTGGCTTTTCAACAGGTGGTAGCTCTTCCTGGTAGGTAATATTGGCAGGGGCTCCTCAAAGCACGGTCCCTGCACCTGCAGCGTTAGCACTACCTGGGAGCTCGTTAGAAATGCACAGTCTCAGGGATGCCTGGGTGGCTCAGTCGTTGAAGCGGCTGCCTTTAGCTCAGGTCATGATCTCAGGGTCCTGGGATCGAGCCCTGCATTGGGCTCCCTGCTCGGCAGAGTCTGCTTCTTCCTCTGCCTTTCCCTCATGCTCTCTCTCTCTCTCTCAAATAAATAAGTAAAATCTTTAAAAAAAAAAAAAAAAAGGAAATGCACAGTCTCCAGCTCCACCTCAGACCTGTTGAGTCGGAATCTGCATTTTATTTTTTATTTATTATTTGTTTTATTATGTTCAGTTAGCCACTGTATAATACATCGTTAGTTTTTGATGTAGTGTTCGACGATTCACTAGTTGAGTATAACACCCAGTGCTCATCACCACACGTGCCCTCCTTATTGCCCATCACCTGGTTACCCCATCCCCCCCACCCCAGAACCTGCATTTTAATAAGATCATCTGCCGGAGAAAGTTTGAGACGAGGCGCCCAGCCTTCAGACGGCCACACGTAAGGAACATCCACTTCTGGAAGCCTATGCGGGAAATAGCTTTGTACATCCTTAAGTCAAAATGGTAATAGTAGTGGTTGCAGTTTACTACCTGTGCGTGGGTTTACGCCACCCACTCGGCACTTACTATGCACCAGACTCTGTTTGGGGTGCATCACAGCGACCACGTGAAGTCAGTACTACAAACATCCCCACCTTACTAACGAGCAAGGCAAGACCCACAAAGGGTAAGTCGTTGGTCCCGAGTTGCAGTTGATGAGTGATGGAACCACAAAGCAGACCCACGCCACCTGCCACCTGCCTGGAGAGCTCATGTGCTAAGGGCCTACATAGACAAAACCAGGTTTAGGGAGCAAACTGGTCAGTTCCATGCCACAGGCACCCACTGAATTGTTTCCCTGTGGCCATGGAGACGCAGAGATGGAGGAGACACAGGCTCTGCTCTCAGGGAAGCCCCAGTCCAGTGCAGGAGACAGGCACACAAGTAAATGATAAAAGGAGGTGGCCTGCCCTCTCTGCTGGGCCAGCAAGGTCAAACCCAGTCCTTTGGGGGCACAGAGAAGGGGGGCCGGGAGTCCCGTCGAAGGCCAGCCAGGAGGATCTCCCTGCCCATGCAGGTTTCCAGTAGGCTGTGTGTTTCCGGGTTATGGCTTCCTTTGTAAATCTTCGGGCTCTTCAGAGTGATTAAGGGCCTGCTAGATGAGCCAGCGAGGCTAGGATTCTAGTGAGAAGACCTTTGGCAAGTGGGGCAGGTGGTGGTGGTTAGGAGATCTGGGTTTGAGCCCTGTCTTAGGTTTTCCAAACTGGGGGCGGGGGAGGGTCAGAGGGGGCGGCACAAAGGACAAGGCCATACATGGGCACAAGCTGGTGGGGACGCGAGGGGCACGCGAGGGGCAGAGCAAGAAAGCGGGCAGACAGGAAGCTGCAGCTGGAATATTGAGGACACATGTTTCCCATTAGGTGCTCTTTCCCGCCCACTCTCCTCTGGGAGGTACAGAGAGACGAAAGAGGACATGATGTCTAGGGTCTAGGTGAGCCCTACTACGTTGGGACATGTTGGAAGGACCTTACCCAGCTATTCTGTCTCCTTGAGGCTGGGTTAGCCCCCCGGAGGTCCCAGGCCTGAACACCCACAAGATGCCCTCAAGCCACTGGCTTTGAGTCAAAGACACCCAGGTTTGAATCTCTCTTCCGATACTTGCCAGGTGATGCGACCTCGGTTAATTTTTCTGATCCTTGGTTCCTGTAATTGGACAGTGATAAAAATGATTGCTGTCCTGCCTCCCTCCTCAGCAAAGTGTAGGCAGGAGGCAGAGACCACACGCAGAATCTCCCGGGGCCCTGCCTTTCCATGGGCAGCAGCATGGGTCATGCATCCCTTGCCTCTTTCTTCCCCTCTATACATCCTGGCCCTGCCTGGTGGGAAGGCACCTCAAAGGTCAAGCCCCCTCTACCATGGAAGTACCTCTGGCCCCTCAAAAGTGTCTCTTACAGCCGCCATCCCAAAAGCAATCTTGGCAGCCTCTTCATGGCACAAAACACAGCCACACATTCACCATCTACACACACACACACACACACACACACACACACACACACACACACACACGAGGTAAGGAAGGGGAGGCACCCGGAGAGTCCTCAAGCAGAACCCCCAGAGCAGGGCCTCCACGAAGCGCTTGCCATTATTCTCTTCCATTTCGCCAGTAAAAAGACAGAACGGGAATGCCTTACTCCACATCTCCCAGCTCTGGAGCGGCCAAGCCCACGTTCTAACCCATATCCATCGGACCCTAAAGCCCAGGCTATTCCCACTGTTCAATGTGGCCATCTCTCAGGCTTGTGGCGGAGACGAGCAGGGACACGGATCGTTCCGATGGAATGAGCCAGGGCCCGGGCATGTGATGGACTACTGCAGAGCACTGAAAAAGAAGGACCTTCTGTGACACGCAATGACCTGGATGAATCTCCCAAACATTATGTTGAGGGAAAGAAGGAGGACGAATAAAGAAAACTATGGCGTGCCCCATTTGTTTTCCATGTATATACACTTCAAGAACCGGCATAACTGATCCGCGGGGATAGAAGTCAAAATAGTAGTTACCGTTGGGGCAGGAGGGGGGATCACTGATTGGGAGGAGGCCAGGGAGAGCCTTCTGGAGGCCTGGAAACATGCTAGGTGGTGATTACCTAGGTTGATACATATGTAAAAATGTATGGAGCTGTAACCCTTAGGATCAACAGGAAAAGTAGTTTTAAAAACCCAGGGGGCCAATAACTTCTCCCAGATCTTTGCATGGTTGGCTCCTGGTCGTCCAGATAACCCCCTAAATGTCACCTCTTCGGAGAGGCCTTCCCTGACCCCCACCCTCCACCACCTAATATGATCTAGTAATACCCTCCCCTCCCACCCCAGACCCCAGTTACTTCTTTTGCTTCTATTAATTTGCTGTCTTTTATTTTCTGGCTTGATCAGTAGTGTGCTGGAGTTGCCTCTCCCTGACACTTGCCAACTCAGTGTTCAGGGGCTTCAGGTTAGTAGCTTGGAATCCGCCGCAATGCCAGTAGTCATACCAAGGAGATCAGGTGCTGCAGTTCAGAGCTCCCCTCCTCTGCAGCGGGTCATTGAAACATTTACCAGCACACCCTGTACCTCTCGCTCTCTGAAATTCTCTTTGGCCTTCGTTCGTTTGCTTATGTGTTCTCTGCGTCCCCCACGTGCAATCTCCACGAGGGCAGCGTCTATGACAGCGCTTTTTCCCCCGCTGTCACCCCAGTGCCTAGAACAGTGAGGGGCCTATAGTAGGTGCTCAGCAAATGCCGGTTGAAGGACTGAAGGTCTGACGGCGACGCTGTGGAAGCACAAAAGAGGGAACAGTTAACTTTGTACCCGAATAAGGAACATTTGAGTCGGGGCTTCAGGGATAAGAGAAAGTTTGCCTAGTAGACAGGCGAGAAAGGATTTCCCAGGCAGAGGGAAGAAAATGGAGGCATGAAAGAGAGCGGGAGTGTCTGGAGAGAGCCAGCAGCCTGAGTGGCCGTGTTGCAGGGTGGGTGGGGAGGGGAGAGGCGTGAATCGTGTGGAAAGGTGGGCTGGGGCCCCATTGCGAAGGGCCTTAGCTCCTCGAATGGAGGGCTGGGTCTTCCCCCCGCGGGTGGTAGGGAGCCACTGAAATGTTTTCATTAAAGAAAGAATCCGATCGAGTCTTTGCTGGCAAGATATCTCTGGTAGAAGGGCAGAGGGCGGCTTGAAGGGCGCTGCCAGAAGTCCTGTTGTCTCTGCAGGGCTGCCTAGGGCAGAGGCTAGGCTTTTGAACCCGCAGACCGTCTCGTGTTCCCTGCCTGTTTCCTTCCCTTGGGGAAGGCCCTTTCCTCAGAGCCCAGTGGCCCTTCGGGCCCTAGGCCTTGGTTTCCACTGGCCACACTTCTCCTCAGTCTAGCCTCGCTCGGAGGGGGCAGCCTCTGTGGCCCTGCCAAGATTCTGAGAGGAAGGGTTCCCAGTGTGGGCACAGGGACGGCCTGTGCCTTCCTGGTGTGCCGGCAGCCACCCCACGCCCTATCCTGGGCCCCATCGTGCTGAGCCCAAGGGTCGCAGCAGCCACTACCTTGGTCGCTGCTCGAGAAGGAGGGTTAAGGGGCCTTTGCTGTCTGGGCCATTGCTCTGCAGGGCTGGCCACAGGCAGCTCTGAGATTGGGCTGTGGTCTGGTGTGGGGCTCAGGTTTGGCAGCCAAGGCTGGCCACCCCAGCCTGGGCTCCCGCTCCGGGCAGGGAGAGCTAAATTAGAGCCTCCAGCCTTCCAATTTAGAGGACCAAAATAAACCCAGGAACATTCCTGCTGGGGCCCCAGCGCTCCGGCCTCCAGGCAGAAGCCAGGCTCTGTCCTCACCCCCTAAGTTATAGAGACTAGGGAGCTGGGGAGCCAGAGATGGCTAAGGGCTGGACCACAGGGCAGACTGGGAGCACAAGAGGGACTGGGTCAGGGCATTTGCCTGTGTCCCCTTCAGTTCAGTCTGATTCCACTCATCACGCATGTGATGTCGAGCGCTGGGCTAGTTCAGCCCCCGGGATGACCGCGGGGAGTAATATTAGGACTCACCCATCTGGGAGATGCCTTAAAGACCATCTGGACCACACTTCTCAGGTTACAGATGGAAAAATGAGGCCCAGAGAGGAAAAGTGACTGACCCAAGGTCACGCAGAAAGCTGGGGGGCAGAGCCAGGAGTAGAATCTAGGGCTCTAGTTCAGAACTCACTCCGCCCAGGCAGACCCAGAAGAACACGCTGCTGGAACTTCAGATGGTATGTCAAGGGGTGCCCTGGAGGATCCTTAGAATTCAGGCGGCATGCAGAAAATGGGAGGGGGGAGGGTGCTTCCCAAAGGTAGGGCCCGGAAGCTGGGTTGAGGCAGAGGGCGATTTAGGCATAGAGAACAGGCCTCACAAGAGCATCTCCTCGCCAGAACCAAGATCCTGATGTGGCCCAAGAGTGGCATGGGTACATGGGTGTCCCTCCCTAGCATCAGTTCCAGTAAAGACCTCCTCCTAGGAACTCTTGCTTCCTCTCTTTCTTAGGAGGAAGGAAGCTGACATGATGATGATCATCATCAAAATAATAGCTAACATTTATTGAGAGCTTACTGTGTGCCAGGCTCTGTGCCAAGTGTTCACATGTGTTGTCTCATTTGGTCCTTTTAACAATCCTATGAAGCGGGGCCTATTATCATCCCCCTCTCCGAGCTGAGAAAACGGAAGCACATAGAGGTTAAGAGGCTTGAACGAGGTAACACAGCGAGTGTTGGAGCTGGGAGCTGAACACAGGTAGTCTGGTTCTAGGGTCTGTGTACTTAACCACTACACTATAATAGCATCAATGAAAATCATAATGATGAGTTCATGTTTATTGAGTAGTTGCTGTGGGCCAGACATTGTTGAAAGCATTTCAGAGGGAGTAGCTTGTGTAATCCTCACAACAACAACTTTATGAGGTGGGTATAGTTATTATTATCCCCAACTTACAGAGAAGAAAACTGAGGCATAGAGAGGTGAAGCGCTAGTGTTGCTCCTGCAAGACCTTGCCAAGTAGACAAGGGAGAAAGGGTTTCCCAGGCGGAGGAAACAAAATGGAGGCGTGAAGGAGCCCGAGTGCCCCTGGGGAAGCCTGGCAGCCAGAGTGTATTATATGGGGTGAGGGTGGGGAGAGACATAGGGTGGGCCTGGACGTTGCCCCCTGCCCTCCAGTGGAGGGGACTCTGCAGTGGCCTGGGTGAGAGGGAGTGAGGGGCTTCTGCTAGTCGATCAGTATGGTAAGCCAGAACCATCCTAAGACCCCTCCCTGCCTCCATGGGCCAGGCGAGGCCCGGGCAGGCAGAAGTGAGGGGAGCAAAAGGTACCTCCCTCCACAGGCAGGCAGAGCCAGGGGCTATCTCTGTAGGGTATCTCTCTCCTCTTTATGAGAAGTTCACTGTCCTGCAGAGCCTAATGATTCCCGGAGACCCGGAGAATGGCAGGGCCACAAGAGAGGCCCTTAGTGTGACTGTCCCATCCCATGCCCTCATGGCAACAGTGTCAAAGCTGAGGCTCAGAGTGGGGGAGGGGCTCACCTAGTGTCATTCAGCTCAGAAGTGGTGAGTCTGTGGGTCAACTCCCAGTCCCCAGACTTAGTGTCTCCTCCCCCACCACACCTCCTTCTGAGTAGGCCCTTAGGGTCAGAAGACAGCTGAGCATGAGTGACAGTGGAGTTCTCACCGGAAGCCATGGAGGCTAGAAGGAAGTGCCACAATATTTCTAAAATCCCAGAAGAAAAGAACAGTCCACCCAGAGTTCAATATCCAGTGAAAATACCTTCAGGAATGAAGCAGAAGTAAATACATTCTCAGATGAAGGAAAACTAAGAGAGAATTTGTGTCCAGCGGGTCTGTTCTAGAAGAAATGCTAAAGAAAGTTCTTTAGACGAGAGAGCAATGAGGGGAAACTTGGGACAGGGGTCGATTTGCTCTTCTGGGTCCTGTTGGCCCTCGTCACCCGCCCCCATCCCCAACCCTGTTCTCTTACGGTGCCTCCCAGCCTGGATGCCCATGCCCTGTGCCCCTTGGCCAGGGCAGTGATTCAGGAGCCCTGGGCCTGCGCCCAGAGGCAAGGCAGAAAGCTAAGGGAGTTGGTATGAGATGTGGAGTTCTGCAATTAGGACTTGCTAGGCAACCTCGGGCAGGTTTCTTATCCTCTCTGAGCCTCCATCTGGCCAATGGGGGAAATGACCCTTTTGTGTGGCTGAGAGAAGCGGAGGGGTGGGAAACCAGTTAGTGGTGTGTGGAAAGGCCGGCGGGATTGGAGGGATGGTTATTATCATTCCTCGGCTGGCCTCCCCCCTTTCCAGCCAGCCAGGCATCGGCAGTGGGGGCTGGGGGCAGGCCACTTAGCCACTCAGCTTCCTTCTACTTCCTCCCTGGGGCCTTTGCAGTTCTGGATTCCAAGACTTTGATGGAAGAGGTAGGAGCTGTCTCTTCCATTAGCATCCTGGGCTGCCTTGCCTGGGCCTCCGTCTTTCCACGGATTCTGATCGGAAGGGAAGGAAGTGAGCCAGAAGTGGGGCGGCTCTTCCGCCAGGGCTGGCTTGGAATCCGCAGATGATCCTGGTGCGCTCCGGGCTCAGGCAGAGGGCTGAGGCATCTCCAGCAAGAGGCCAGGCCCCACATGGCAAAACTCGGGGTAGTAACGGCTGCTATGGCGGAGTCACAAGGTGAGAAGGACAGGAAGGCGCCAAGGCCTGAACACAAAGCAAAGGCCACCAGAGGAGTCCGGAGATCTGACTTCTGAACCCACTGAGTCACATGCCATCCTCGGGCATTCTCCTGTCCCTTGTCAAGCCTTGACTTCCCACCCGTGCTCTGCGTGTGCATGTGCATGTGTGGAGGGGAGGGCTGGACCGCTAATCTCTGAAGTCCCCTCAGGCTCTGACACACTGTGGTTCTAAGTGAGCGAGTAAAGGCCTGGGGGCAGGAGGCCCAGGGGAGGAGGGGGTCCCGAAAGCTATCTGGAGGAGTCAGTACGATGTGGTCCCCGCCAGAGCACTTTGTTGCCTGACCGAGGACCTGGGAGTTCCAACTCTGCTCATTATCATCTACATGACCTTAAACAAGTCACATAGTGTCCCTAATGTTGTGAGGCCAGTTTTGCTTTTCTCCCACGGTTCCTCCCCGCCTTGGCAGGACATCGCCATCTCAGTGGGCCATGTGGAGGATGGGAGATCTCCTTTGCGTCTGATAGGAGGGCTCACAAAAGAGCTACAAGATACGGTCGGCACAGTAGGTCCCGCACGTTGTTCCCATATGCAAGCCCGGCCCGGCCCCCCGACCCAGCCCAGCTCCTTGCCAGGCTGGCACCAGGCCCTCTCAGGCCCTGGGACTTGGAGCATACCGGTTCCCCTCTGACTCTCCTGGGGGCAACCACAGGTCTGGGCCATACCGTTCTTCCAGCAGGTGCCCCCCTCGGAAGATGGCAGAGGGTTTTGGCACCCCAGTTTCACCGTTTGCCCTGAGGTGATTCGACGCACTAGTCCACGGGGCTTTGAACCAGCCAGGGGCCAGGCACGAGGTGATCAGGGCAACTGACGGAGACGGCTATGTCGGCCCCTCCAAACGTGACCCCTGAAGGACATTCACGGAAGGGGAAAGAACAAGTTGTTTGGAGACCATGACAGGCCCAGAAAGCCCGGGGGATGCCTGCAGTGTTGGGAGAAGCCCCAAGGGCTTGGTCAATTAGAAAACAGAGACAGCTTGGGGCTAGGCTTCAGTAGTTGGAGAAGGGGCAGGGATGAAGGGACGTCTGTGAGGGAAGAAGGCCAGAAGCTCAAAGCTCCCAGCTCCCCAACAGACGACCGGTTGCTCCCCACATAAAGAAGCAGGGGCATTTAAGAAATTATTCCTAACTTCACTTGTCGTCTGACATGGAAGCGGGGGAGAGCAGTGCCGGAGGTAGTACCCCGGCCGGCCCTGCCCCTGGCTCTGTGACACTCTTTCCTGCCTCACTGGGTAGCTGCCCTTTCCCTGACGTTGGTTATCTGCCTTCCCCAACCGGACTCTGAGCCATCCCAAAGTCTTCCAGTAGATCTTTTTTGGTTTTAATGTAGCTGGAGTCACGTTCCAACAATATGGCTGCCGGGTACGGCCCTGCTGGCTGAAAGGAAAGAACCAGGATGCCTGTCCCAGCTCTCGAACAGACTCAGTGCACCATGAGGGGTTGGGCCAATTCAGAATCCAGGTCCCTTGGGTACTGGAGCAACACGTTAGGGTGCCCAGGTTCCAAGGCCTCGGGCTAAAGCACACAGCAGGTGTTCAATGATGAATAAGTCGATTTAATAAATGAATACATTACCTCCACTCCCAGCTGTCCCACCGACCCTGTCCTCAGCACCAGACTGTATCTATCTCTGACCACCAGCCTGCCCTGGGCCTCCCTGCCCACCTGACTTCGGAGAGAAGGAAGAGAAAAATCCGAGTCACGGGACGGCAGAGCTGGCCTGGCCCTTACTCTGTGGGGTCCAACTGGCCCAGACTGGGGCGAGGGGCAAGGCCCAAAGAAGTGAAGGGACTGGCCAGAGGTGTTAGGACTCAGCTCTCCTGCCTCCGTCACAACATATGGCAGGAATTTTTGTTAGGTTTGTGTTGCAGGGGTCCCACTCCAAAGCAAGTCCCTTCCCAGAATGCACTGGGACTTCAAAGCATGGCAGGATGGCATCTGGGCTCTCACCACTCCCCTTCGCCCCCGGAACTCCTGAGGCTAGAGGGTGGGAGTGCCTTTGATCAGCCAGGAGTGTTGACTGTCCTTCACTGAGCCTGACAGCAGAGATGAGCCAGAGGCTGGCCCATGCCCTCTGGATGCCGAGAGAGCACACAACGTCACTAGAGAGAAAGTCCAGCCTCCAACCTGGGGCTTCCTGCATCTGGGGCTCGCCACCCAAAGCCTGCACAGCTGGCCAGCAGGGAGGCCCCCAGCTGGGGGATGTTTGTGCTAATCCTCAGCAATGGAAGCAGCTTGATAGCTGGGCTGATGTCTCCAGGGTGGGCTGCCACTCAGTGCTGGGGGCTTTGTTTCCCAGTGACTTTACAATCCCACATTCCTCCCCTCAAGTCCCTGCCTCCTGCAGCACCCCCCCACCCCCAGCTTCTCCCACCGGTTATCACCACTTCTTCAGAGAAGGTCAAGGGTAGGGGAGAAAGAACAGGACCCTGGACTGGGAGTCTGGAGACCTGGGCCCGGCCGCTGTCTTGCTGCGTGATCTTTGAGTTAGTCCCTGGCCCTCTCTGGACCTCAGTTTCTCCAGCTGTAATGAAAGGGGACTGTCCTGGTGCTGCTACTCCAGGAGTCTCTGAGTCAAGGAATGGGATTTGTGCTTGATAATGACCCCAGGCCATGCACGTGTAAGGGTTGTTCAGTGTCGGGCCTGTTGGGCTCGGTTTGCTTGACTCTGCCCGTCATGGCCCTGAAGCCAGTGTTAAAGGAACAGGGAAGTAAGGGTCTGGAAGGCACTTTGATTAGGCTGGGAGAGAAGAACACAGAAGAGTACAGATTGTGCATTCAGACTGAAAAATGCCCCATCTGTCCTTGGACCTGTGGCCTAGGGGGCAAAGCCAAAAAGCCCGATGGTGTATACATTTAGGAACAAGGAGTACAGGCCTCCTCTCAGAACTGGGTTCTCGGGTCTAGAGCTCATATCTTGCTCCCAGAATCCAGTGATGCTCAGCAAAACAGCCTTTCTTGGGAAAAAAAGACCATGCTGTGAGATCTCTCCAGCCAACAAAGGATGGAGGCTTGTGCTTGGCCTCCCACGTCAGTGTATATTATTACCACCAGGGGCCCCTGGCGCCCACTGGAGCCGGGGACCATCACCATCACCTGCACGATGCAACAACTCAGGCCTCGCTTGTTAAGACTGGGGGAAACCTACACGTTAAACCCCCAACTGAGGCTGGCTGGCAAGGCAGTTCCCTGCCAAGGCTTCCCTCCCTCAGGGATTCCTTAGGCCCACCGGGTGTTTGGTCAGGAGGAAAGTGAAGAGGTAGAAAGCCTCCTGCGGGTCATTGGTAGTTGAACAATCCTTGGTGATGGAAGGTGGACCAGAGGCCTATGGGCGTGGAGTGCCATTGGGAAAAGGAGAGGGGCTCTCCCGTGGCCTGTCCACCTTGTGCTCATCTTCTTTCTCAGCCCTCGCAATCCAGAGGAGGGGTGGTCTGGGCTGCTTTTTCTAAGTGAGAAAACCGAGGCACAGAGTGGTTAGAGAGCTTTCGCAGATGTCCAACTGCTGTCCAGAGTCAGGAGTCAGCCCTGGTGTCGTCTCCAAATCCCACGGTCTCTCCTGACCCCCATATCGCAGTGCTGTAGTCCAGAAATAGACAAGAGCACATCCAACAGGAGGGGCCAGGAGGGCTTCACAGAGGAGGTGGCGTTTGGAAGGGGGTTTTAAGGGTGGACGTTTGGGATGGATGAATGGGAAGGAGGGGAGGATTCCAAGGGTGTGGAGGAAGGGGGGGGGGTGAGATTCGGATACACCAAGGACGGGGTCAAGGCATGGACAGGTCCAATGGAAGGATAGCAAAGAGGCCAGTTTGGCTAGAGGGAGTGGGTGGGAGAGCAAAGGACAAAGCTCCACAGATAGTTTGAGCTCCAACTGTGGGCGGCCTTGACTACTAGGAGAAGGAATTTGGTTATGGAGAGTCATGGAAGGATTTCAGGGCAGGAAGGGCCACTCCTGGTAGCAGTGTGGAAGATAGATTGGAGCAGAGGAGATGGGGCCTGAAGCATGAGATACAAAGACTGGAATTAAAGATAAAGACAAAGAGGGGAGGAACGCTGAGGAATGCTCTTCTCTCCAAAGAGGAGGGAGATTTAAGGAACTAAACCACGTAAGACTCTAGGTGTTACAGGGGTAAAGGAAGGAAGGCGAGATAAGCTCAGGGTTCTAGCAGATGAAAGAGCCACCATGGGAGATGAGACTCGGGGAGGAGGCTGACAAGGAGGAGGTTTTGAGGTCGGCTGTGGGTGCAAGGGAGATGCCAGTGCACTTTTGGCTGGTGATTTTGAGAAGCGTGTGGGACATTCCAGTAAAGGTAGGCCATGAGCAGTAGGAGGAAAGGAGAGAAGGAGAGGAACCAGCCAAAAAGGGGGTGGTTTGGGAGGCATCAGCCCCTTACTAGCTGGGCAACCTGAGGCCAGTCCCCAAATCTCCCCAGGCCTCAGTTTCTTTGTGTGATGGGGCAATGAGAATGCCACCCTTGTTGGGTGGTTGCTAAGATTAAATGAATTCACACACGTGTGATGATGCTTACAGCAGTGCCTGGCACCAAGGAAACATTCGAGGACTCTTGGCTCTTAATATCATTATTGGCACACAGGTGGCGCTTGCAGCCTGAGGCCGGGGGTGGGGGGGTGAGATCCTGCAGGACACAGGTGAAGGATGAGCTCAAGGAGCACCAGCCTGTCCCGAATGGGCAGAGATCTGAAGACAATTGGCCAGAGACCCTCAGGAGTGTGCCAGTGACCCAGGCTGGGAGGGCCTGGACCTCCAGTTCCAATCTTGCTAGGTTTCGGGGACAGTCTTTCTGCCTGACTTGAGACCCCGGGGGGCTCAGCTGTGACAGCCGTGGCCATTTGGGCCACCAAGTTTCCCTGCCTCACCTCTGCTTACGGGCAACCCATTCCGTCACACTGAGCCCGCAGTCAAGCATCTTCGTGAGGCGCTGAGCAAAGGAAAATGTTCACTTGGCCAGGGCTTCCCGCCCAGGGCACTGTGGGCCTTGAGGCTGACCTTCTCAGATTTCCATCTGCGGAATGGTTGGGGTATGCCGCCCCCCCTTGCCAACTCTGTCCAGGCCAGAGGAGGGTAGATGAATTTCTGGCTTTGAAGTGCTTTGGGCACCCTCAGGGATTCCCAAGGTAGGCTCCAGCCCTAACCTCCCCGCAGAGGTGATGCAAACACAGGCTCTGCCAGAGGAGAAAGGGCCTTCTCTTGCTTCCCGTGGCCTTCCCGTAGGCCACCAGCGGCCTCCTGAGAAAGCACAGGGGAGGCCTATTTGCAGGCTACAGCCCGGGCCAGGGGCAGGCTGGAGGCCCCAGCAGCAGCCCCATGGTCCCCCGTGATTGCAGCCTGGCCATCCTCCGGGAGCCAGGTGCCAGGCTCACATTTGCGGTGGGGCCCGGGGACAGTTGTGTTGGGCAGCTCAGCCAGGCCAGCTCTGCCAAAGGCCCCAGCAGAGACAGGGGATCTTGGAGGGTACACGGAGGCCAGAGTTTCGGGCTCTGTGGGTCCTTTCCTCCTTTTTGGCCGGAGGGGACATAGTGGGGCAGAAGGACATGAAACACAAGTCTGAGGGAGGCCAGGGCTCTTAACACTGGCAAGAACACTGGACGTAGGGGCGCCTGGGTGGCTCAGTCGGTGAAGCGTCTGCTTTCGGCTCAGATCATGATCCCGGAGTCCTGGGATCGAGCCCCGCATCGGGCTCCCTGCTCGGTGGGGAGCTTGCTTCTCTCACTCCTTCTCTCTCTGCCTGCCGCTCCCCCTGCTTGTGCGCGCTCTCTCTCTCTGACAAATAAATGAATAAAATTAAAAAAAAAAAAGAATACTGGATGTAGAGTAAGGACTGCATGAGCCACAGATGATTGCCTGGGCAGGCATGGCGAAGTGGCCTTTCACCCTTGTTGTCAGAACCAGACTTCGTTTGTTCGTTTATTTAAATTCCAGTTAGTTAACATACAGTGCTGTATTAGTTTCAGGTGTAGAAAATAGTGACTCAACACTTCCGTGCATCACCTGGTGCTCATCACAAGTGCCCTCCTCCTTCATCCCCATCACCTATTTCCCCCAGCCCCCACCCCCTCCCCTCTGGCAACCATCAGTTTATGCCCTAGAGGTAGGAGTCTGTTCCTTGGTTTGTCTCTTTTTTTCTTTGAGAAACACACTTTATTTGAATCTCTTTTATGTGCCAGACACACAGGACTTCCTTTCATCTTCACAGTGCCTCTCCAGGAGAGGTCTTATTACTCCCACTTTACAGGTGTGGAAACTGAGGCCCAGAGAGGTGAAGCGACTTGCCCAAGCTCAAGCAGCAGGCAAGTGACAGAGCTGGTATTTAAATCCAGGCCTATCTGAACCTGGAGCTCATGTGTTATCCCCTGTACATGGCTGCCTCCAGTTACAGACTAAGGAGGAGGAAGAGGAGGAGGGGGAGCCCATGGCTTCTTTTTTTTTTTTTAAGATTTTATTTATTTGGGAGAGACACACAGAGAGAGCACAAGCAGGGGGAGGCGCAGAGGGAGAGGGAGAAGCAGACTCCCCGCTGAGCTGGGAGCCAAACATGGGGCTTGATCCCAGGACCTCGGGATCATGACCCGAGCCGAAGGCAGACGCTTAACCGACTGAGCCACCCAGGTGCCCCGAGCCCATGGCTTCTTAACTAGTGAGTGGCTGAGCCTGATTGGCAAATCTAGTGCTTGCCATCCCACAGGGTGAAGGCTGCGCTGGAACGCCTAAACCCAGACATCTAGGCCCACAGCCCCTGCATGCCGTGGCCCCACGGAGGGGGACAAAGTCCTAAACACCTGGATCAGCGAAGGCCTGAAGGCCCCCCTGTGCAGCTCAGCAGACTGGGGAGCGTCTGCGCTTCCCTTCAGCTCCAGGTGGACTCCTTCCTATCGGTGACAGCTCAGGGGGCCATGTGACCTCTCTGAGCCTCGCCTTCCTCCTCGGCAACATGAAAATAACGTTACCCTAGCTGATTGGAATGTCATGCAGATTAACTGAAATAACTCCTGGGGAGGGAGCTGGGATTCCAGAAGCCCCAGGGACACGGAAGAAGTGATCTCACCTGTGTCCATCACGTTAGAGTTTACAAAAGCAAAGCCTTGTTTATTTTAAGGGCCTCTTTTGTTCTGTTTCACTAGCCAGATGGGGGTGCATCGGTGGTAGTGGTGGGGTTGAAGGTTGGGGTGGTACAGTTGAAAAGAAACATGTATCCGATTGGAACGTGGCTGCACCCTTTGATCCGGCAACTTAGCATTAAGAGTTAGACAAGTACTTGAAGGATGTTGATTACCTTCTTACATTAGCCAAAAACGGGAAACAACCCAATAGTCCAACCCTAGGGGACTGGTTAGACAATTTAGGATTCTAGCACATAGAGGACACACAATAGAATTAGAGTGCACTTCTAGTTGAGGTGGTCACAGATCCCTCTGTACCAAATCCAGAGTACTGGATGATCAATGCACTGTCCAAAGAGAAGACCCCCCCTACACCCCCACCAAAGGCAGTGTGGCTCAGAAACTGAGGTACCCAACATGCACAGAAGTGCTCAGCAGTGAGCATGGCTGAGCCAGGCCCCCGGTCAGAGCGTGGGTCAGTGGGGGGCAGAACTCAGTTCCTGGGGTGCAACAAGCACCCTCCCATGGGCTGGGAGGCCAGAGCCAGGCTCACAGTGGAGACCAGAAGAAGGATCTCCCAGTAAGAGCTGGAAATACCAGCAGCTTCCGGCAGTTCTGCCTACAAGGCCTGCGGGGAGCTAGCGGGGGCCGGACCCAGCCCCATGACCAGGAAGTGAACCGAACCATGGGGGCTCCAGGTTGGATCAGGAGACCCCCGACATGCCCTGGGGCAGAGCTCTGAGCTGCCATCTTAAGACCTGATTCTGGACTGGGGGGCCTGGGGGACCAGTGGAGGCAACCACAAAACCACCAGACTGCGAGGGAGGGGTAGCTCTGAGGGAGAGAGACAGACACGAAAACGTAAACACAAACAAAACAGCACCAACTCTCCCTCTCCAAATGAGCCTGCAACCCCATATTCCAAAACACATCAAGAAATCTAATGCTCAAAGAGAGCCAACAAAATCTCCAATCAGCACATAAATTTACTCCAGATGAAGTTTTGGAGAGCAGGCTGACAGAGTTTGAAAACAAGCATGTCTAGGATGCTCCCAGAGATAGGACTGTACAAAAGCAGGAAGAGGAAAGCAATTCGAAATCCTGAAAATAGAAAATACGGTCATTGCAATAACAAATAAAACCTCCGTGGACGGGACAGGCCCCAGCAGAGGAGAGACCTGTTTGGCTCCGAGAAGAGGCCTATCCACCAGTCCACACAGCTATGGGCATGCGGCGGAGCCATGCATGGTGGGGTGGCTCGGCTTCTCCAGCAGGCCACCTGCCGTGGTGACCACAGAGCCAGCCTTGATACCCCGGGCCGCACCTCCTCGGCATGCCTGCCGACCTGCCAGTCCTTTTCTGGTCCTGGTCGTGCCGGTGCCCAACAGCCCCTCCTCTGCCAAGGTGGAACGGCAATTTTCCCTTCTTCACTGCTGCCACTGCAGAGCGAGGGGGTTGGGAGCAAGCTTCCTCACAAAGCTGTGGCCTCGGAGGGGGCCACCCCGTACAGCAAGGCTGGCTTCGGGGCAGGGGATCGGGATAAGCCAGCCCTATGGAAGACCATCACCATCTCCCCCACCCCGCCCGGTTCCTACCATATGAGGGCAAGAGAGGAGTGGCCGTGTGAGGTGAAGAGGGTGTCTCCCCCACTTGGGAGTCACAGGCACCCAGCTTTGAATCCCTACGTTGACGTTCAGATGACGTGCCCTTGACTGGCAAAATTATTTTCTCCCTCACGCAATGGGCATAATGGCTAGAAATTTTGAAATGGTCACCTCACTCCCGGCCTGTTCTTTCAAAGAAGGCCTGGCCCTGCCCCGAATTCAGTGGGAGGGAGGAGCTTTTGTATTGGAGCCTCTACTCTTCAGGGAGACTGAAGAGACAGGGCCCAGGGGGCCCACGTGGAGCTGCAGAGCAAAGGAGCTTGGGAGGTTGGGGTCAGAGAGACCACAAAGGGGCCAGGGAGCACACCAAGCAGGTGGCCCGCCCTGCCGGTTCCTGTAAGTTTCCAAGTTCAAACCCAGCTCTGCTCCACAATGCTGAGGTCATCCAGGGCCAGCCGTTTACTACTTTCTGCCTCAGTTTCCCCATCTTTCTACTAGGGATAATAGTACTCTCTCCCTCCACGGGCAGGATGAAATGAGGTGGGGCGTGTCAAGCACTTAGCACAGTGCTCACAGAGGGGGGCCTCTCTGTACCCCTTCCTGGGCCTTTAGCTCCAGGCTCTGCCCCAACCCCCAGCCCCAACAGTGTCTCCCTCGCTCCTTGTTCATCCAAGCCTTTCCTCACCTTGCCTTCTCAAGGAGGCAGAAGTCCCCGTTGCCTGGCTCTTTGGAATGATGACAGTTTCTGTGGCTGGGCTGGACTTTTATAAGTGAGAGAGGAATCCTCGTTCATTCTTTTATTCGCTCATTTGTTTCAATATTTCTTCATCACCTGCTATGGGCCAGGCACCGTTCTAGGCACTGGTAATAGAGCAGGGGGCCAAAGAGAGCTCGTGTTCCAGGGGAGATGGTGTCCACCTTTCCTGGGGTGGCCTCAAATATAGTCCTACACTCACCTCAGCTGCCAGGTTAGACGTGCATTTTCATCTCCCTCTGAGATGCCCAGCCCGATGGCCCCAGCAGAGACCCAAGGGGTCGTGTAATGTGCCCTCGGTCTCCAGACAACTGCTCCAGCGTAGACCGCTCAAACCTGCCGCTGTCGGCAGAGCCTGGCTCTAGAGTCCAAAGACCTAGGATCCAAGCCTGATTCTGCGGCTTTTTGATCTTGGGCAAGTGTCGTACCTGCTCTAAGCCTCCATTTTCTCACTCGTGAAATGGGGATACGAATAGCACCTGCCTCAAAGGGTCACCGTGCAGATGACATGAGATCAGAAGACAGCATACTCGAAACGATGCTTTGCACACAGTAGTGCTCGATGCAGGTTAAATCTTACTACTACTGCTATTATTATTATTATTATTACTATGATTATTACCTGACCCAGGGTGTCATAGGCCTTTGGTTTTGTGACCAGTTTGAGGTTTGAAAAGATATGCATAGGCATATCTTGCCTATGCCCTGCGACAGGGCCAAGATCCATAAGGCAGCCTCCCAGGAAGCCCGCCCAGCATGGCCCTGGGACAGCCGATCTGAGGTTGAGGCCCATTCCTGGGTGTTCCCATAGCACTTTGTGGAGAACACCCCTTTAGGTTTGCCTCAAATGACCCCTTCTCAAGAAGGCCTTGCCCGCCCACTCCATCTGAGATTGCAAACCCCCAGCACTCCCGATTCTCCTCCTCAGCTTTCTTTGCTTCCATCACACATAGCGTCACCTTTCATGCGACGTGTTCTACTTATTTTTTTCTCTTTAAAAATTGTGGTCTGCCTCTCCACCCTAGAATGTAAGCAGGAAGAGACTGTCAACTCTGTAGGGCTGAGCAGGCCCAAGGCAACTGGCCAAGAGATAAGCCAGATACCCTGGTCTGCTAGTTAATAACGACGGGAGAGTCTTTCCCTTAATCCGAGCCTCAGTTTTTTCCGTCAGAACCACGATGCTAGTTAATAAGTACAGGAGAGTCTCTTCCTTAATCCGAGCCTCAGTTTTTTCCATCAGAACCACGAGGTAGGTGGAACTGGTGGTCTCCAAGGGCCTCCTCAGCTCTGACTTAGAACAGTCTGTGTTTTTGTGCTGCTTCTCGTGATAGACAGAGCACAGCCCCGGCCTTCACGTGTTGTGCCACGAGCGCTATCAGAGCTACAAGCAGGATTCCTCTGCCCCTCAATCTGGCCTCCCCAAGCCCTCACCTTTGTCAGGAAGGCCCTGGGCTTGGGAGCAGAGCGGCTTGGTTTCCCCCACCCCCGCAAGTGGTAGGAGTATTCAACCTCAGCTCCCCGTCCTGGGGTAAAACCACCCCACAGGACAGTTGGCCGGTTCAGGGATCGCCGGCTCCTGGGTGCAAGTCCTGCCTGGAATTCTGTCTTCTCCCTTATTCTCTGCTGGGGCCCAGAATAGGAAAAGCCAGAACCTGGAAATCCCCTCTCTCTGCCCCAGTGCTCTGCCAGGAAAGAGACCCCGTCCGGAGAAAGCAGGTCTCTCCATTGTAGCTTGGGGACCCTCCGTGGGTGCAGTTCGCAATTCTTATTAGATGACTGCTAGGCGCCAAGCACTGCTTTAGGGGCTGTGGGGAGCGTAGTAAGCGAACACAGATACGGTCTCTGCTCTCTGGCTCCGCTTATATTCCCAGGGCAGAGGTGCCATCAGCCCAGGGGCCGGAGGCGTGTTACAAAGACCGGGGCAGGAAACCCACGGTTTGCACATGCATGCGGCGGAAGCTATGAGCATGGAGGAGACAGCTGGAAAGAGAGTGTACAGAGTGAGAAGCAAAGGGGCTTGGGATGGAACCTGGGGAACCCCAACGTCTCAGATGTGGGCAGAGGAAGAGATGGTAGGGAGGAAGCAGTCAGAGGGAGGGGGGCCTGGGCATCGAACCAAGACAAGAGGAGATTTCCAGGAGGAAGGAATGATCAACCATCAGATGAGTCCAATGAATGAAAGGGAGGTCCAGACAAAGAAGAGAAGGTCTCCTTGTTAGGGAGAAGCCCCGTTGAGTAGAACGTATGGAAGCCTGCCTGTCCTGGGCTCCAGAGCCAAGTGGATACAGTGAACGCAAGGAGGAGTAAAGCAATGTTTACTGAGCACCTATTATATGCCTGGTCCTCTGCTTGGGCCCCCACATGCCTCATTCTTTTATTTTTATTAAAAATTTTATTTATTTGACAGAGAGAGCCCAAGCAGGGGGGAGCAGGAGAGGGAGAAGCAGACTCCCCGCGGAGCAGGGAAGCCCAATATGGGGCTCCATCCCAGGACCCTGGGATCATGCCCTGAGCTGGAAGGCAGACACTTAACCGACTGAGCCCCCCAGGCACCCCCCCATATGCCTTATTCTTACATTAGTTCAGTCAACAATTTTCTAGATGCAGGGACTTCATGAGAAGCAAAAACAAGGCCCCTGCCCTCATGGATCTCATAGTCTCTGGGGAAAGGGGAGGCACGGGGAATAGGAGCCACACGTGAATCTGAGTATCAGGCAAAGATATGTGAAACCACAACTGGGATAAGGGTCATAAAGGAGGCGCACAAGGTCCTAATGAGAACCCACGATACTGGGCTCTGACCTGCTGGGAGGGCAGGGCAGACTTCTCTGTGGAGGCCAGCAAGCTGAGATCTGAGGGACAAATAGAAATGAAAGAGGTAAACAGAGGAAGGGGGAGTGTCTCACGCAGAGGGAACCACATATACGAAAGAACCTGAAGGTGGTCAGTGGGAGCAGAGCGGAGAAGGGGAAAGGCAGAGTGAGTCAGGGTCAGGGTGAGGGCGGAGGGCGGGCGGGAACTAGATAAGGCCTCACAGGCCATCACGAGGGGTTTCGACTTTACCCTACAAGCACAGGAAAGCCATGGAAGGGCTTTAAACAGGAGAACAACTTGATCAGTGTTGTGTTTTGGCAATGCCACTCTGGCTGTGGTACGAAGGGAGGGCAAGAGATGATTTGGGCCAAGCACTGAGGAAGCTATTAGGCTGAGTCCAGTGGTGGTAACTTGTCCCAGAATGGAGACAAAGGAGACTGAAACAAGCGGGTGGACTAAAAGATGTTTAGGTATTGTTGACAATAGCGAGAACTTGCACATAACTGGTGCTCACAAACAAGGGACTGGTAAAATAAATGATGGTAGATCTACCCAGAAGAATTAAACCATAAACGGAGTGATGAAGGTTTCTAAGTGCTAAGTAGAAAACTTGACAAGACCCACTGTTAAGTGAGAATGCCAAGTAGAGAAGAGTGTGTGTAGCATGGTAAATCTGTGGAAGAAAGGGAGAAATAACAATATACAGTGTATTCATTGTCCCATAAAGACGCAGGGGGAGGGGCCTCCTGGATGGCTCAGTCGGTTGGGCAACCAACTCGTGATTTGCTCAGGTCATGATCTCTGGGTTGTGAGATCCAGCCCAGAGTCAGTCCCCCATGCTCAACGGGGAGTCTACTTGAGATTCTCTCCCTCTGCCCTCCCCTCCAAAATAAATAAATAAATCTTTAAAAAAAAAAAGATGCAGGGAAGGCTACAACCCACCCTCCATAATAAAGGTGGCTGGTTCACTTGTGTGTATCTGGGGTGGGGAAGTTGAGGTTGATGGAGTTGGGGTGAGATCCCGCACGCCATCCCTTATGTTATCTTTATGTTTGAATGTACTACCTATTTAGAAATAAATCATTGTTGGGGTGCCTGGGTGGCTCAGTCGGTTGGGTGTCTGCCTTCAGCTCGGGTTATGATCCTGGGGTCCTGGGATCAAGTCTCGCATTGGGCTCCCTGCTCTGTGAGGAGTCTGCTTCTCCCTCTGCCTCTCCCCCTGGCTTGTGCTCTCTCTCTCTCTCACTCACTCTCTCTCTCATTCACTCCCTCTCTCTCAAATGAATAAATAAAATATTAAAAACAAAGAAATAAATCATTGTAAATGGCAAAGTGACTTAGGAAGCCGACCGATCAGGATTGGCTATGGGGTTGGTAATGTGGGAGAGACAGGATGACTTGTAGGCTGAGGTCTGTGTAACCAGATGAAAGGGGTGCCCCTTGCTCGGCATGATAAGGGACAGGAGAAAACCACAGGTTGGAGAGGACCATGGTGCGATCGGTCCGGGACAGGCGAGTGAGAACTACCTTCGAAGAGTAAGATCAGAAGAGAGAGACGGGGCAGGGGCTGGAGAAGGAAGTGGAGTCGAGGAAGGCATTTTGTTTGTTTCAGTGGAAGAGAGACCTGAGCACTTTAAAAGCAACTGGGAAAGATCCAGTTGAAAGGGAGAGCCCGGTGCTCCATAAGAGGGAAGGTTTCACTCACTTGATAGGGTCGATTCTCTAGGAGGGGCAGAATGAGGGAGGACCCGAAGTACACACGGAAGTTTGCTCGCAATGAAAGGAAGTTCCTCTATTTTAACAGGAGATGAGTGGCCAGGGAGGGAAGACAAAGGAGTCCATTTGGCTTCAGTCTTTGTCCCAAAGTCTCGCAGGGGAATCCCTGGAGCCTGGAAGCCCCAGCCCTGCCCAGATGTGGGTGGTGGGCTCTGCGGAGGTGGTGGTTAGGGAGCCGTAGCTCCCTGTCTGTGCCGATCACCGGGTCCTGATATTGACTGAGTGCCCGTCACACCCCACACCTGTGCTTGCAACTTCACACCTGGCCCGCACAGCAGTCCTGAGCACCATGTTATTATTATCAATACTGTTTAAGAGTTGAAAAAGGAGGCTCAGGAAGGCTCGTGGTCACATGGCTAGTAAATGGCAGGACCCAAATCTGGCAGAACCCAAATCTCCTGATTCCCGAGCCATGGAGAGGTCCCGGCAGAGAGCCATTGAAGAGGCGGGATTAAGGAAGCAACCAGGCCCAGAGGCCCCGAAGACACCTGTGTATTCTGAAATTCCCTCTGGATGGGTGTTTCCCACCCCGGGGCCGGGGGCGGTGGTTTGCAATGTCTGGAGACCTTTTGGTTGTTACAACTTGGGGTGGGGAGTCACCCCTGGCACCCAGTGGGTAGAGGCCGGGGATGCTGCTAAGTGTCCTTCAGTGCACAGGACAGGCCCGACAATATAGAGGCCTGGGGCCCAAAAGTGCAGAACGCACAGCCTCAGAATCTCCCAGGTCCAAGCAGTTTCTCATTGCCTCTCTCTCGTCCCTCCACAAAAGGAAGTATCTTCATTGTTGCTACTGGTTTTTTACTCCTGCCATGTGTGCGTCACTGGAAAACATTCCAACAATGCCACTGTGTTTAAAGTATAAAATAAAATCCAGGCCTCCTCTCTTCCATCCTAACTCCCCAGAGATAACCCTTGTTACTGTAACTTTTAGTGAACAGGTTGAACACCACAAGTGGAAAACAACTGTCTTTCCCCCCACTCCCCCGCGACCTATTTCTTCTCTACCTCTTGGGTGAAACCTCCTGAAGAGCCACAACTTTTTTTCAGCCATTTTCAGAGAATTAAAATAATCCTCCTCCATTTACTCTCAGGGATTAACACGTCCAGTCCAGTGTCACAGATGAAAGAAACCCCAGACGTCACTGAAAGTTAAAGCTCTTCCCTTGTCCTCTCGTGGGCCTATCCGGCCCAGAGGCAAGGCTGCCGTGGTGGACAGGGGTGCTCTCCCTTGTTCCTCCATCCTGGTTGCAGAGGAGGCCCCTGTAAGGATGCACCATCGTTCATTTACCCAAGGATCAATTGGTGGGCATTGAGGACATTTCCAGGTTTTCACCTTCATAAAGAATGTTGTGATATCCTCCTACATATGCCTATCTATACACACTGGTTAAATTGTGTGTCTTTAGGATAAATTCCCGAAGTCAAGGTGCCAAGCTATGTGTATTTAAAACAATGAAACCTCTTTCCAGAATGTTCTCCACAGCAATCGAATCAGTCTATGGTCCTACCAGCAGAGGATGAGGGGGCCCATTAAAAGTCTGGGTCTGTATTTCTCTGTCTCTGTCTCTCTTTCTCCTGACACAGAGCCTGGCACATACAAAGAAGACTAGGCTGCATTACATATTGAATGAATGGCTGTTGAGAGTTAGCTGGGCATCCTGAAGCCCATGGGGAAAGTGTAAAATCTCTCCCAACTGTCTTCCTCCCTCCTGCGCCCTCACATTTCTATAGATCTAGGTGCTAAATTGTTCTTGAATCTGTCCTTTCCTCTCCGTCCATGACCAGTGCTGGAATTCAGGCCTCGCCATCTCTTGCCCCAGGGGAGTTCCTTGCTGGTCCTCCCATCTCCAGTTTTGCCATCTCGGATCCATTCTTGACCCCTCCAGAGGGAAGGCCCTGAAACACTATCCAGTCCACCTCCCTTCCCACCTCCGGAGGCCGGCTCCCTAGGGCCCACTCCACAGGGCAGGCTGTGGCCCATCTTCTCCCTGCTCCTGTCACATCTCCTGGGGGCTTCGCCTCCCCCCCCCAACCCCGCCTTACACTCCAGCCAGCCACACGATGCTGCCCACCTGCCTCAAGCACAGCAGGCTTTGGCTCTGCCCATGGTTCTCTCTGGCCGCGCTCTCCTCCTCTTCTTTTCCATGACCAGACATGCGTTGGTTTGTGGCTCTGCAGTGTTCATTCCTCTCCTTTTCCTAGATTCCTCCTTCTTTGCAGTGAACTGCCTGCGTCACTGGGGTAAGGCTGGTGAAATAGTCAATCCATGTGTCTGCCTGCTACCGTGGGAGCCAAAGGGACATAGCCCAGTCTAGCCAAGGAGCAGGCATAGGACAAAGTCTGATCACTGGACACTCTCTTTGGACTTTGGATCTGGAGCAGGCAGCATAAGAATAGAAGACGAGATCATTTTCATCCATTTCAGCGGCAGCGCCCACTTCAAACCATCCCTACTTCCTACCCCTCCCCTGCTCCGCCCCAACGCTACGTTTGCTTCTGTCTATACCCCAACCTGGTTCTCTGGCCTTTTCCTTGATTATGTAAGCTCCTTGTAGCCTACCCCCGATTCCTTTCTCTCGTCAGTTAGTCAGAGATGGTTTTTCTGTTGCTCGCCACCGTAAGGTTTCTGAGAGAAAGCCCAGCTCAGATGTCCCTTCCTCTGCAAAGCGTTCCCTGGTTCTCTGAACATTCTCGTAGCTCCCTGTGCAAAGTGCAACCCTACCCTAGGGTGGTTTTTTTGGTTTTTTGTTTTTTCTGTCCCCTCCACTAGAGTAAGAACTCATGTTGGTCCCACCATGGTAAGCTCAGTGCCTGATCCAGAGTCAAGCATTTAAGGCAACAAACACTGAAGGGCTAAACTCATGAACTGGTGGGTAGCTCCGCCCCTTGTCAGGGCCTTGGACAGGCTCTCGTCAACCCTCGGAAATGGAAACGGAAACGGAAACGATGTTAGTGGCTGCCTCCCTTGTGAGACTGGCTGGGAATAAGATGAGCGGCTTTCTGTTGGGGGCCCTCATTCTGTCTGTGCTGGGGAAGATGGAGTGGGAGGGGGCAGGGAAGCAGGCAGGGGTGGGGGGCGGGGAGGGGGCTAGCAGAGCGGCTCAGGTGGGAGATGACAGTGAACTGGATTAAGGCGCTGACAGTGGGAACTGAGAGGGGCAGGGGCTGACTGGGGAGGTCGTGAACCGAGCACTAGAAGTGAATATGAAACTCAGTTGCTTCTGGTAATTCTCAAAGCTTCTGGCCGTTTGAGATGGCTTCCCGCACAAGGAGGTGGCGAGGGAGCACATTGCGTGTGCACGAGAAGGACCGTTAGGGAGGGTGTCACGCCGTCTCCAGCATCCCCCTCCCGCCACCAGCCACCATGAAGGCTGCCTGGCCTGTTTTCTAAAGAGCTTCCCCAGGCAGCAGGGGAGAGAGGAGAAAGGGGGGGGGCGGCCACCCACACCACTCAGCAGAGGTGAGCTGAGGAGCATCCAGTCTTTTCATCCCGCGGCCCCCAGCCACTACAGGCTGCCAGGTGCCCTGTTTGGGATGAAAGCTTTTAAAAACCCATGTGTATGGATGGTCATGCATTCATTTTTGTTCATTTCACTAATACTCACTGAGCCTGGAGCACGCAATGCGCCATGGACCCTGATCTCAAGAAGCTCGGGAGCTGGCGGGGGAGAAGATGCGTAATCAGGCAATTAGGAACCAGTGTGAGCGGGAGGTAAGCACTGGTTGCTATGGGAACACGAGGAGAGGCCACAGCTGCTGTTCCTCTCCGAAGAGTGGTGGCAGGCGAAACAGGAGGCCCGAAGCAGGCAGACCTGCTTGCCAGGCCCAGGTCCACACGGCCTGGGAGCCTCGTCCGGCAGAGAATCTTCTGGCACAACGAAACCTATCACCTCTCTGTCCCTTCACTGCCTCCCCTAAGAAATGAGAAAGGGGCGCATGATACAAAGGCCAAATGAGACCCTGCATGTTTGTCCATGGCCCCTAGCAGATCGAGGCTATGTGGTCGGTGCTAGGAATTTTTTTCAAAACATATCTGTTGGTTGAACGTTTCCCAGGCTACCAGCCACCAGAGGTAGAGCTGTGAACAAGATGGACAGGGCCCCTGCCCTCACAAAGGTTATACTAATTTGAGAGGAGAGACTGATTAAAAAAAAAAAAATCACGGTGCAAGTAATTACTCTTGTGATGAGGATCATGATGATGCTACCAGAGTGGTTCAGAGTAGGAGTACGTTAGGGGGCCGGGAAGAAAGACTTCCTGGACGAGGTGACATTTCCGCGAAGATCAGGAGGAATTAGTCAGCAAGGAGGTGGGGACACTGCATTCCAAGTACGGTACAGCAAGGGGGGTGGTGTGGAAGCAACAGGGAGTCTGGTATGTTCCAGGCAAGGAGAGGAGGTCAGTGGAAACTGGGGTGGGAAGGCACAAAAGAGGTGGGAATGGGGGATGCGGGAAAGATGGGCGGGGCGCCAATGAATCCGAGCCTCTGGGCTGTGGTGAGTTCATACTGGATCCTAGGATGACTCCCAAGTGCCAATGTTACTCTGACTCCCGTAGCTGATCAACTTACCTGTCAGTACCTGAGGCGGCGCCAAGATCAAGGGGCTTGACTCAGAGCCAACTTGTAGAAGTTTCTGGAGTACAAAAGCTGCCAGAGCCCCTGGAAGATGTTTAGGCCCAAACTCTTATTTGGCAGGTGGGAACACGGGAGGCCCAGAGGCCCAAGAAAGACTTGTTCAGGGTCCCCTGACAAGCAGAGCTGTCAGATCTGGAACTAGAACCCAGTCTGAGAGGCCACCCAGGGCTTCAGGCCTCGGCAGAAGTTGGAAGGTGGGGTGGTTTTTGTTTTGGTTTTGGTTTTTTTGGAGATGCCATTGTCTCTCCCTCTCAGGGTAACCGGCAGGGTTTCCAGTTCTTTCTTGCCTTCTTGCACTTCCCCTAGTGTTCTTCTTTTCAAAAAGGCACATTTTCCATAACCTCAGCTCCTCGTTTGCTTATCCTCCACCCTTCTATTGTGAGCGGGGTAGCCAGGGGCAGGGCCTGGATCCCAGGCTGGGCCCAAAGGAGCTACTCCCGTGCCAGCGACTGATGTATCTCCCAGGCTTACACCCTGGCTTCTGCCCTCGCCACTCCCCCCAGTCATGTTCCATGAGCAAAGCTCTCCCTGATGACATGGTCACACCACTTCCCTGCTTTTAGCCGCCGTCTAATACCATCTCTCCATTGCCGAGATGAGAACAGTGAGGCCCACCCAGGGTCTGGCCCGACCCATCTGTGCCCTATGTTCTGGCCTTGTGACTCTGCCTTTCCCTACCCCCTGCCCTGCCCTACCATCTCCCAGTATCATTAGCTGGCTCCCTTCTCTCTCTGTTGATGGAAGCACAGACCTACCAAGGGTCGAAGGGAAACCCTGTGGAGAGAGGGTGGCCCAGGGCTGCCTGAGCAGAGGTTGCAGGGGGAAGGATGAGGGGGAGCCTGTTCTCTGCCTCTCTGGCTTAGCCGGTGTCACTTACCAGCTAGCCCTCTACTCACTCCTGCAGCTCGGGGCCAGGGGTTCAGCCATGGATAAAGTAAGCTGCTCTATGTCTCCACCAGGAAATGTCCCACTGGGTAGGCCTCCCTTCTAGTCAGGAACTGAGGCCACCGCACTCTTCCTGCCTCAGGCCTGGAAGTAGCCAGCTTTGGAGTTGATGCTCCTGGTCTCAAATTCCAAGCCCTGCCACCTCTAGCTGAGTAGCCGTGGACAAATCCCTTACAATCTCGGAGCCTCGGCTTCCCCAGTGGAACGTAAGCATTGCTACCTTACCAGCTAGCTACAAAGATTCAGTGAGCGAGTGTATGTAAAGGCCCTGGCGGATGATAGGGGCTTGACAAGTGTCAGTCTCCTCCCCACGCTCTGGGCTTGCCCCGCTGGCCCCACTCCCAGCAATCTCTACCTGATTTCTGCCAGAGATCCTTGGGGAGAGGCTGGGCCCAGATCTTGGCAAGAGCTTCTCGGCTCTGGGGAGAGGAGAAGGGAGCTGTGTCCCACAGTAGACAGTCCTAATCCCTGAAACTCAGCGGGAGGCACGCAATGTGAAGTTAAGCCAGGGGAAAGGATGAAGGGCAGGAGAGACTGGAGGGTTGGAGGAGGAGGCAGGTGGCTTTGGAGCCTGTGGGAAGTCAGGACAGCAGGGAGAGGGCCAGACAGCATGGGGGCCCACCGTGCTGGTCCAGGCAGTGCCAGACGGTTAGGAGAGACAAAGGAGGAGGCCTCTGGGCTGCAGGCTGCTTGAACCTCTCTGGATGACAGCTACTCTTAGGTTCTCCTGGGGCCCAGCATCTCTGTCTCATTGGGACCCATCCAGGCTCTAGCAGGAGACTCAGCCCAGCCCCATTCAGCTTCAGACATCCGGCCCCCCACCCCACGTCCCTGCTCTGACCCCACTACTTTGAGCCAGGCTCAGAGTTCGTTGCCCTCATTGTCTGTCTCCACAGCCAAACCCCTGATGCCCATTCTGATCAGGGTTTCATTTGGATCCATTATTACCTACCACCCAGACATCCCCAAACATCTCTGACTTAGACTTTACAATCATTCTTCACAAGGCATTCCCCTCTGTCTCCAAAGTCATCAGCATTCATTGTTACAAAGAGGACTTAACTTTAAGGCTCAGGATGCATGTGGCTGAAATGTATCCACTGGCTTCCCTGCCCCCTCCTGCAACCAGGAGCATGGCCAAAAAGATGCCAAGCAGGGGTCCAGTGAAGTCTGGGGCCAGGAGTGGCCCTCCGTCTCCAACTCTGGTGATGACTGAGTCCGTGGCCTGGATCAGAGCTGACTGTGTAGCTGGGATTAAGGCTGAGTTTGTGACCAGGTTCAAGACTCAGTCTGACCAGGTTCATAAGTTTCTTTCAGTCGCAAGCAACAGAGTTCAACTCTGGCTAACTTGGGCAGAAGATAAGACCGTATTTCAAAGATCCTGGGCTGGTTTTCAGAATTGATTGATTCGAACATGACTCAGCTCCAATCTTCCCAGTGTCTGTGTGTCTCCTTTTGAGTTTCAAATCCCTGGGAGAGGAGTCTAGTTGGCCCAGCATGGGTCAGCAGTCGGTGCTCCAGGATCAGTCAGGCTAGCCATGCTGCAGGGCCACACATTGCCCATGGAAATGGGAAGGGTCCCAGTCTCGGGGGAAAAAGCAATCTGGCATCATCTACTACAATTAAAAGGCTATACATCATTCGACCCGGCAATCCTACTTCCAGGACGTTATTCTATGGAAATGAAAACCCTGGCACCTAAGCACCTATAAATACAAAGACATGTAGCACAGCATTGCTCACCGTGTTAAAAACAACAACAACAACCCAGAGAATCATAATCATCTATCGGTAGGCTGATGGCTGAATAGATTATGGCAAATCCACAACATGAATACTAGGCAGCCACTGAAGATGAGTAATTCAAGCCCTACCAGTTGATTTCGGGGGGTATTATTTAGTAAGAACAGCAAGAAGTGCAAAAATCTATAGCTGATCCCATTTTAATAAAAAAGGACAGGCAAAAACCCATGCACACAACACACATATACACATACGCACGTACGTATACGTCTATCTGTATATGATTATTCACGTATAAAGAAAAACATAAAGTAATGAATACTAGGTTACTGAAGTAGGTTATGGGGAGCAGTGGCACAGATAGAAGAGGGAGACAAGTACACAGAAGAAAAGGCTGTAATTTTTTTAAATGCACATAGGATTTCGTTTGAGTATATCTAACATTCTATAGGCATTTGTATGTGTGTATATATGCGTATATTTCATATATCATATATATATATGAAATTAGCAGCACATATCTTACCCAGGTTTTCATTTGTGCTTTACTTTACTTAGAATTGTTTATCTATCTCTGTATTTTTGCCTGCCAGAAGATTTTGTTTTTATGTAATTGAGCCTTTTTCTTTTGTTTGCTCCTGTATGTTTTGTCAAACTTACAGAGGTCTTGTCTCCTTCAGGATTTTAAAAAACTTTCCCCCATGGTTTGTTTTAAGTACTTTTATAAATTCATATTGACACTTAAAGAAAACACCAATTAGGAGAAGATATTTGCAACTGTACAAATATAACCAACATCTGGTCTCTGGGATATAGAAAGAATTCCTAGAAATAAATAAATTGGTACAACCACTTTGGAAAATGGATTGGCAATATCTGCTGAAGTTGAGATGCTCCTATCCATGTCCTGGCCCAGTGAGCCCCACTTCCTGGAATTTCTGCCCTCGTGTAATCCCCTCCCCATGAGTGTGGGCTAGACCTACTAATTCGTTTTTAATAAGTAAAATCTGGTAAAAGTGTTAGGCTGTCACTCCTGAGATCTGCCTTGAAGAAACATTAAAAGAAATTCTTCAGAAAGAAAAAAAATGATATAGGTCAGCAACTTGGATCTACATTTAAAAACAATGGAGGATTTGAGAAAGAATAAATGGAAGTATAAATAAGATAAAAGTTCGCATTTTTCTTCTTAGCTGCTCTCACAAATAACAGTGTGTTCAAAAAAATAATAGCAGCAATGTAATGGATGATAATGGCTTATGGATAAGCGAAATGAATGAAAGCAATGTTATAAGGGACACGAGGGAGGAATTGGGAATACTCTGTTACAAGGTACCTACACTACCCAAGAAGTAGTGTTGTGTCACTTGAAAATGGGCTTGGATTAGTTGCAAATGTACGTTGCAAACTCAAGGGCAACCACTAAAAAATGTAAAAATAAGCAATAAAATTGAATTTATAAAAGAGAGGAGAATGGATTTAAAAAAAAAGAAAAGACCCAAGTATATGTTGTTTACAAGAAACCGATTTTAAATATAAAGACACAGAGAGATTAAAAGTAAATGGATAGAGGAAGGTATACACACTAACATTAATAAAAAGAAGGCTGAAGTAACTATGTTAATTCCAAACAAAGCAGATTCCAGAACAAGAAACATTATCAGGGATAAATCCGGGCATTACATAATGATAAAGGGTATCAGTTCAGATCTGAGAATCTGAAGAAAATAAATTTGCTCAATCTGTATGACATGTACATGCAAACGTGCATTTTATGCTCTACTTTTCTGTATATTTGAAATACTTTAAATTTTTTGATAAAAATGCATCCTTTCTTGAGTACAAATATATAGAGAGAGATTAGGTTTACTAATTGTGTTGCTCAGTCTGTCTATATCCTTATTTATTTTGTAGTCTGTTTGGTTCATTTATAACATAACAAGTGTGGTTAAGTCTCCCACTATAATTGAAAACTTGCTGATCTCTCTTCATATTTCTAACATATTAGCCTCATATACTTTGAAATCACACTGTTTGGCATAGAAAGTTTACTGACTGCATCTTTTCTGTAAATGACACAACCTGTTTTGTTCTCTTTAATGTTTTCCACTTTGAGTTCTTGATTTTTCTGATATTAACATTGTTACATGTCTCTTCCCTCCTTTCTTCCTTCTTTTCTTCTTTTTAAAATTCCTTCCTTCCCCTCCCTCCTTCCTCCCTTTCTTCCTTCCAGTATTTAACTGGCATATATTTTCCTTTTCTATATCTGCTTTAAGTGAAACTCATATAAACAGCATATAACCAGATTTCAAAAGAACAAAATACTTAAAATGAGAGTCTGCTTTTTTCTAGGTGTGAATCCACACTACATACTGATATATTTGGATTTATTCCTGCCCTTTTTAAAAATATCCTTTCTTGTTGCCGCCCACCCCACTTCTGCCCTTTTTGATAGATTGAATTTTTCTCTTTGTTCTACATATTATTTCTTTATACATACATTCCACATATTATTTCTTTACACATACATCCTATTTCTATTATGTGTTGACCCCTAATATTTCTTGTTCTTCTATTATGCATTTCCAAGAACAAAACTTTGCTATTGTCCCCATGTAAAGACATGGGGAGTCTTTACATTCGATGTAAATATTAAAGATACGTTGCAAAGTGCAATTTAAAAACAACAACAACAAAAAGAGTTCGGAGTTAGTAAAATTATACAAATCCAAAAAGTATAGCCATAGTATTTTTTTAAACTGCAGAGCGATTACCAGATCGTGAACAGGTATTGCGCTTCATGACTGATCATTTCTTTTGGCTAGAGAAGCTTGATTTTGTAATTAACAGCAACAAATTCTACTGTAAACAGTTCAATTGCTTCAATTACCAGGTTAAAAAAAATTACAACCCTAGATATATAGTTTCACATCGTCCATACTGCTGGTACAAACCATAACACATAACATAGGGTACGATATATTATTATAATTACTTTAGCATTGGAATTAATCAGAAAGAATGTGTAGATTTCATCTTTAAAAAAAACAGAACGGAAGGGAGTATGGCTAAATGTTTAACATTGTTAAAGCCGGCTGTTGGTTACATTTTTTGCTGTCCTTTTCAGTATCCTTGACGATTTCATCATTTAAAATGAAATAATGCTTTGGGGCCCACCCTGATTTGTCGAGAGCAGCTGCCGCCCCCGCCACATCAAGGGGGCGGGCCCCAGCGACGCCACAATCACTTCCTCCGCCGCAGTCGCCGCCCGCCCTGTTGCTGGCTGCCGGGGGAGGAGCTGGAGACCAGGAGCCGCGGCTCTGGCGCTCTGTTTGGCGGTCGGAGGTCCGAGAGCTCTGCGCCTCGCGAAAGCGTGCGGGTGTCAGGCCTGGGTGAGTGAAAGGCTGTTTCTTTTCTCGCTTCATCCAGACGGGGCGGTGGGACAGGTGGTCGGGCATGGGGGCGAGGATTCGGGGTCCTCTAGCGAACAGATTTTCAGGCTCGCCCCTCGGGAAGGGGTGGGGCGGACGCAAGACCTGATTGCAGAGGGAGGCCTGTGTCCCCCGACCTGTCTGGGGGCTCTGTCCTCCGTCCCCCAGCCCCTTCCGTGTGGCGCGGCCTCCACTCGAGTGGCTTTAACCGCTGTTTGGGAAGGGGAGTGGTGGTCGGGGCCCTCTCTTTCCTCCCTTCTTGGTCCCTTGGCAGAGCACTCCATGGCCTTTCTTCCCCCATTTTGCAGTTGTTTTGCTGAATGGTAAATTGTTAAGATTTTTAGGTAAATATATTATTGTTCCCAGGAAGATAATTGTTGTCGCAAAAAAACAAATTATTCCCAGGGAGAAACTAGACCCTCACACGCCTTTTCTTTCTTTCTTCTCCTTCCCTGGCCAGTGGTTTGGATTTGCCGTTTGAGCCGATAACATTACACACACACACACACACACGCACGCACGCACACACGCACACACACACACACGCCCCGGCCCTCATTATGACATTGCGGCCCCCTCCCCCTCCCCGTGTCTCGCGTGTGTGGGCAGGGACCTACACATACACGCATGCATGCATGGTGCGCGTGCGCACACGCACGCGGGCATACATACATACACACATGCAGCCCCCTCCCTGCACTCCCCCATACTCAAGATTCTGGCACATCCCCTTCCCCTTGCACACATGGACACACACACAGACACACCTTCTTGCACACTGTCACACCCTCCAGTGCCTTTCCTTCTCACTGCCTGCCACATACACACCTCCAGAAGCAGCCCCCTCCTTCTTGTGCCTCTGAATGCTCTGGTGAGTGCATACACACACACGCGTGCACACACACTCACACACGCCTTCTGGGGCTGCCTTAGCCTCTGCCTGCCACATACACACATAAGGACATCCTTTGATTGCTCGCCTCTCTTTCGTATGCCACATACATACATACGCACCCCCACACTCTCATTCACCCAACCCTCACAAATGCTCCCAGCCCTGCTCCCTGTCTGCTACATATGTGCACAGACAGCCCTCCTCTGCTGGTCCTTGCGGTGCGCACACTCACGCAAATCCTTCTCCAGGGACACCAAGCCCCCTCCCTGCTAGCCAGCTTCATGAATACACAAATTTCTCTGATTGCTGACCCCTGTTCCACCCACTGGCCACCCGCGCATCCCTCCCCTGTGCTGTCCCTCTCGTGGATGCCCTGGCTCACGCTGACATGTCTCCATTGTTGCCTCCCATTTTGCCGAACACGCGCGCGCAGACCATAGGCCACCCGTCCGGTGCCACCAGACCCTTCCTTGTCTGCCACGGACACAGTACACAGGCGTCCCTCCACAGAGTTGCAGCCGCTGCACATACAACCACACATGCACGTTCTCTTTCTGTCATGCTTACACACACCCCTCTCCTCTCGAAGCCACCCCCACCCGCGCCTGTCATTTTCCTACCCACATCCAGAATGGGTCTCATTCTGCCTGACACTAACGCCTCTTCCCGACACACCTGCCCCCTCCCCCTACAAACACAGGCATCTCTCCGCCGCAGCATGGCTGCCCCCCCTTCACCTGCTCCTCTCCTCCTGACAGACACGTAGGCACTCATGAACACGTGGGGATCTATATTTTCCATCCTATTCCAATTTGCATTTCTCCTGTCTGTCTGCAGGGCTCAGAAAAGACGCAGACACCCCATAAAATAACCGCAACAGTCTCTCCGCTTCCATGTTGGCAATAATTCCACAGTGCTTCACCCACCTTCCCCGGCGTCCAGTCACCCCCACCCCCACCTTCTGTCAGATTCTTCCCTAAGTCTGGCTTTCCTATCCGCCCAGTTTTGTAATCATTTTGCCAACATTAAAAATGTGTTCCAGGTCTACACCTGACAGTCACTGGAATGCTACTTCAGGCCTTAGAAGAAAGTGAAACTAATTGTAAAGGCCCCTTATTCTTTCTGTTACCTGCCTGCTGAAGTGGAAATAGATCTCCCTGCTCTTTTATTCTGAACTGATTTGACGTTCCCATCTCCAAAGCTTTGTGCAGGGAGCAGGAACCTTTCCACTCGAGCCCCAGCTGTATTGGAAACCCTCCTAAGTCAGAGCCATGGGTCAGGAATCTAGCAAGCCTGTATGGCCCAAGCCGGCAGGAGGGTATCAGTCTAATACAGGCAGGAGGTATGGAAGAAGGCATGCTTATGTCAGTTTCAGGCCATCCACGAGCCAGCAGGAAAGGATTTCCGGCCAGAGAAAGACGACGTCCGAAGTCCCAATGCACAGATCAGCCCCCAGTCAAACCACCAAGAGGAGCCGGTCACCATTTTCCATCCCTCGTCGTAGTTGGGAAGACAGTGAGAGCCCTGGAGCCGGCCTGAATGTTGATAATGAGGACTACTCCAGGTACCCATCAAGAGAGTACAGGGCCTCGGGTGGCAGAAGAGGAATGGCTTATGGACACGTTGACTCTTTCGGGGCAGATGATAGCGAGGAGGAGGGGGCTGGGCCTGTTGAGCGAGCGCCAGTGAGAGGGAAAACTGGCAAGTTTAAAGATGATAAGCCGTATGACCCAGAGAAAGGGGCCAGGTCTTTGGCTGGGGTGCCCCCGCAGTTCTCTAGCTTTAAGCGTGATGTGAGAGAGGAGCTTGACAAGTTAGACCCAGCCCCTGCGGCAAGATGCTCTGCTAGCAGAGCCGAGTTCCTGCAGCAAAATAGCATGGCCTCTCAGACATCTGCTGAAGGCAAGGTGGCTACCACTGGCGACAGCTTGGAGAGGCAGAGACGGGGGCAGAATTTACCTGCCCGTCCCAGCAGGGCTCCTGTGAGTATTTGTGGTGGTGGGGAAAACACCCCAAAGAGTGCAGAGGAGCCGGTGGTGAGGCCCAAAATCAGAAATCTGGCGAGCCCCAACTGCGTGAAACCAAAAATATTTTTTGATACTGATGATGATGATGATATGCCACATAGTACTTCCAGGTGGAGGGATACTGCCGGCACTGCGGAAGGTCGCTCGGATGGCCTAGCAAGAAGAGCCAGAGGCGAGAGTTCAAGTGGCTACTCTGAGCCGAAGTACCCTGAAGACAAGCGGGAGGCCAGGAAGGACCAAGTGAAGCCGGAGAAGGTGCCAAGACGCCGACGGACCATGGCCGACCCTGACTTCTGGACGTACAGCGACGACTACTACAAATACTATGATGAAGATTCGGACAGCGACAAAGAGTGGACCGCGGCTCTGCGTCGCAAGTACCGTGCTCGAGAGCAAAACCTGTCGTCCAGTGGGGAAAGCTGGGAGACTCTGCCGGGGAAAGAAGAGCACGAACCCGAGCAAGTGAGAGTGAGTGGCGGAGCGGGCGCCAGCCCCAGCGCGGGGGCCAGTGGGGGCGGCGGTGGCGGCGGTGGCGGCGGCGGCGGCGGCGGCGGCGGCGGCGGCGGCGGCAGTGAACTTGAAGAAATCCAAGGAGCATCTCTTCCGGAAGAGGAGCAGGCATCCCCAAGAGAAGGTGAAGTTCCTTGGCTCCAGTACAACGAAAATGAGAGTAGCAGCGAGGGGGATAATGAATCGGGCCAGGAGTTTCCGCAGCCCGGAGTATTCATGCTGGATGGAAACAACAACCTTGAAGACGACTCCAGTGTGAGCGAAGACCTCGAAGTGGATTGGAGCCTCTTTGACGGGTTCGCAGACGGCTTGGGGGTGGCTGAAGCCATCTCCTATGTGGATCCTCAGTTTCTCACCTACATGGCACTTGAAGAGCGCCTGGCCCAAGCGATGGAAACCGCCCTGGCGCACCTGGAGTCTCTCGCCGTGGATGTGGAGGTGGCCAACCCGCCGGCGAGCAAGGAGAGCATCGACACCCTCCCCGAGATCCTGGTCACCGAGGATCACAGCGCTGTGGGGCAGGAAATGTGTTGCCCCATCTGTTGTAGTGAATATGTGAAGGGGGAGGTGGCAACCGAGCTGCCTTGCCACCACTATTTCCACAAGCCGTGCGTGTCCATCTGGCTTCAGAAGTCAGGCACCTGCCCCGTGTGCCGCTGCATGTTCCCTCCCCCACTCTAAGTCCACCGCTCTTTACTCCTGGTCAGATGATTTTCCCCCTCTGAAACCCACAATACTGCAGGAGCCCTCTCAAAATTAACAAGTGAAATGAAACCAGTGATTCATCTACACCTGTTGATTCCTTGTGATTATTTCCAATGTGAAAACGGTTGTGTGCGATTGCATTAAAAATCACATTGTCTCTCTTAGAGGTTAGAAAAGGAAGACTAAAGTTTCTTAAGCGCTACTTGAGATTGCAGTAAAAACGTATGGTTTCTAACCTGAAAGTTGAAATAAGTTGCATTTGTTTTCTTCGGTAGACTATGTTGCTGTTAACCGTAACGTCAAGTTTATCTGTTAACTATGTCCGGAAGGCGTCATCATTTCTGTTGCATGTTATGGGTTAATGTTCCTGTAATTGCAGTGCCGTAAAAGCTTATTAAAGTTCTTCTTTTGGTTTTACATGGTATAGTGGAATTGTTTGGTTTTGTCTAAAATGGCGGTACTAAGTGACTTTATAATTGATCCCTTGCACCTGCATCTGAAATAGGGTTTTGTGGGTTGTTGTTTATTTTGTTTTGTTTTGTTTTGTTTTTTCCTGGTGTTCCCAACCATAGAAAAACTTGAGTGTCACTGGAAATGCTAACTCCCAACAACAGCAAAAAATTAACGGTGACGATTTCTAAAAGTAGGACTAAAGTGTATGATTGTCAAACTACTCTAGGGGCAAAGGTCACATAGAGAAGTACCCCGTCAGTCTGTGGGAAGGAAAGAGACAATGCAAAAACATGGTGAAAATAAAGAACAATGGTAGAAACAAATCCAAAATGAGTATGGGTCGGTGGGGGGGGGGAGGAGTTAAAAATCCCCTTTCAGGAAATAGAAACTCTCAGAGCTGGGCTGGTTCAGTTGGTAGAGCTTGTGACTCTTGATCTCGGGGGGTGTGAGTTCGAACCCCATGTCGGGTGTAAATAAATACAATCTTAGAAAAGAAACTCTTGAGAGAAAATGGGCACCCCCCCCCGATAGCAAACAAACCTCTTTGCTGACTGTATACCTTGACACAGTGACACGAAAGGATTAGAAGAGAAAAATATATGCCAGACAAGTGCTGTGACAAATATCGATACCCACTTACACAGAGTGAACAGGTTTTAACATTTGGCCATATTGGCTTCCAATCTGTCTGTCTGTCTCCAATAAACAGAATCTTTCGGGCACAAGTGAAGTTCCTCCCCTGTCATACTTACTTTCTCTTCCTCCACAGAGGTAAGCACTACCCAGGAAATGGTGTGTTTACTTCTCGTCTGTGTTTTTAGACATACGTGTGTGTATGTATATGTATATGTGTACATATATATGTATATGTGTGTATATATCCATAGCCAATATAGAATGTTTATGTTTTCTAAGTGGACATAATTGATAGAACGTATGTATGTATGTATCGTTTTGCAACTTGATTTTTTCACTGAGCATTGTTTTTGAGATTTAACCATTTTGATACAGATAGCTCTAGTTCATGCACTTTAACTGCTGTATAATAGACGTTCAGTTGTATGAATCATCACAATTTATCCATCCCCTTATTGGTGAGCGTGTAGGTTCTTCCCAGTGTTTTGCAGCAATGAATATACTTAAAAGATGTCTCTCTGTGCCCATGTGTGAGTTTCTCTAGGGCTAAGTACGCGGAGATGAAGTTCCTGGGTCTTTAGGCTTGGAGGGGAAATTTTGGGGTCCTTTGGGCTTATTAAGCATCTTCCTCCTCACCAGATATTGCGAAACTGCTTTCCCAAGTGATTGTGCTAATCCATGCTCCTACTGGCAGTTTATGGGAGCTGTTTTTAGCTCCAACAGCTTGGATATGGTTAATGTTCAACCTCACGGGCGATCAGTGACATATAAACTAAGAGAACAGTGAAACATACTGTGTCCATCAGAAAGCCATAGTTTTTCTTCATGATAATATCTAATTTGGGCTAGGAAAAAACCAGGAAACACAAGTGATAACAGCCTTGTTGGGGAACAGTTTGGGGAGTAGCTAAACTTTCAAGATGCAAAATGGCGCATGTCTTTCAGCCCAACTTAGATCCTTGGTGGTATGGAGCTAATACTGTACAGCAGTTAAAAATTGTATGTGCTGCTACGGAAAGATCTCCAAGGCAGACTGTTAACAAAGATTATATATACAGTCTGTACAGTCTTCATGTAAAATAAAACCTTGCATAACCAAACTATATATCATAATGCACCAAAGTATCTGGAAGGCTGCATACCTAACTGACGGCAGTGGCTACCTCTGGGGAGGGACAGGGTTGGGGGGAAAAAAGAGCAAGGAAGAGGACTTTAGATTTTTTTCACCTGCAATCATTAATTTGCTTGATTGTCTTACAGTGGCACTGATTTTCATGAATATTAACAAAATAAGTAAAATCAAAACAATTCCAAATTTAAAAAAAAAAGAGTGAGAGATGATGCTGATTCTGTCACTGCAAGTCCAGAAACATGGGTAGAAGCCACGGCAGTCCTTTGCTTCTTTGTCCCCCACAGCCATTGTGTGTGCACCCCCCTTGGCCTTCAGCCAGCACCTCAGCTGTCACGGGGAGTCAGAAGTCTGTGACCTTAGAGGGCTCTTGGTGGCTGGGCTTGTGGTTTGTGTCACATTACCCTTGGCTGTGCCCTGACTGGCACCACACCAGGGGGTATGGTAGAGGCACCCTTGGGGCCTGGTTATCTTCCTCCTTGCTCCCTTGCAGAGTGGCGGCCCTAATTTCCCTTAGAGACACAATCAGTAAATCCACGGAAGGGGCGGCGGTGGGGGGGGGGGACTCCTCTCTGGCGCCTGCAGCCCCCTGCTGGTCTTGGGAGAAGCCTGTCGCCACAGGGGCTCCGCTGCTAGAGGTGTGGCGCTCCTGAGGAGGGACAACCACACGGCCAGAGACCTGGGCCCCAGGCTCCGAGTCACCTGGGCTCAGGCAACTGGGACCTCAGTTAAGCACCTCAGACACTTGTGCCCAATACCTTAGGTCTGGAGGGGGAGGAAGTCAGAGGAGTCGGGGGCCACGAAGCATTTCCTCCGAGCCACCGTGGTGGTGGTGGCGGCGACGGCGGTGGCCGCGGTGGGGGCCATGCTGCCAACGCTAGAGGTCCAAAGCTCCTGTGTGGGATGCCCAGTTCCCCTTTTCCCACCAGTTTCTGATTCTCCAGCCTCCCCGACTCTTCCCTAAGCTCCTCCATGGCTTTCCAATAAAACCGTCTTGCTTAAATTAACTAGGGTTGGTTTCTGTTGTTTCTAACCAAGAATCCCAAATGGCACACTTGCCAACCCCATAACCCACTTTTGTGCCTGTTTCTTAGTCACGTGAAATACCTGGAATGGCAAAGGGTCAGGCAATTTCTGTTGACAACACAGTGGACCTGTTGTTGGCACCTGGAGCCCTGGTTCTAGAACAGCAGACCTCAAGGCCACTACACGGGAAGCGGTCCTTTTTGACAGTCGGTTATTTGGCATATTCATGAAAGGTGCCACCCAGCACACTAGACTTCTTGGTTTCTGGACTTGTTTCCTGGCTGTGGGATAAAGAGCCCCACATTGTGGCCACTGATTTGGAGTATAAACACCGTATCTTGTAAGACAGCACCCCAGATTCCTGAGGTGGTCCCCCTGGCTAAGGCTACAGCTGAACCGTCATGGATGGGGCCTTTCCTGGCTCGAAGGCACGAACTTCTCTTAGCCCTCCCTTATAGCTACAACCTTCTACATTTGTGCCTGCACCTCTGACCTGAAATGCCCTTTCCAGCCCTTTCCAGTCAGTTCTACCCATCCTTTAAAAAGTCCTGTTCACGTGCCAGCTCCCGAGAACGGTACTTTCTGACACACCTAGCTCCTTCCCTCTCTGGTTCCTATCTCTGTGAGGCCTCGAGGTCAGGAGCTCTCATTCCGGAGTCATCCCCATAGGCCTGGCGCTCAGTGCTTGCCTCAGAAGTATTCAGCAACGCTTGCGGACAGGACGGATGAGCTCCTCTCCCAGGGTAGGCGTGAGGCAGGGGTTGTGTTCGGACGACCTGGGAGAAACCATGGGGTCCTGGCCCAACCAGGCGCTTCGGAACCGGCCTTAGCCCCACTCCCACCCCTGGCTTCTGCCGCCCTGCCCACCCCCCACCCCCCCGCCTCCTCTCACCACCCACCATCCCATTTTCTGTTTGTTCTGCTGAGTTCCCCAGTGTTTCAGAGACTGTTCTCAGGCCCAGGGCCTGTAGCTAAAAAGTGGTGCTCCTCTTGAAGATGGAGAAATATGAGGCAACAACCGGCCTCCAGACACCTTTCTTTGTCCCGGGCTGAACCTCTGCCAAACCCGGAGCTGAGAGGGTGTTTGTCCATGAGCACTGGCCTGGAGCAAGCTTTCAGCCTGACTTGGCATTCTCATCTGCACAATGGGACTTTGCCACTAGGCAGGTCGCTGCAGGTTTCTGCTGACCCCTGCATGCCTCCCACCCTACTCCCTTCCTCCTAGAACATCAGCAAGGCTTCCTAATCCCTTACATGTGGATACGATTTCCCCCCAGACCCCTTCACATTCAGGGGGATGCCACTGGATCCTCCCACCAACCCTAGAAGGTGAACCGTAAGGACACTGAGGTTCGGAAAAGTGGTGAGCGTTCTGAAGAGACGGAGGACGTCTGCTTGGCCGGGGAGGGCAGCAGCCGTCCCGGCCCCAGTGTGGTGAGGAGCGGGTAGGGGTGCGGTACTCAGCGTCAAGGTCCAAGCTGGCTCTAGCTGGACTCCGCTCAGGTGCTCTGGTCACAGGCAGCACAGCCTGCCAGCTTCCCGGCAGCGTACTACAGGCCCAGGGGGCATCCGGACGAGAGGGCACCAGGCATCTGGTTGGGAAGAGGAGAAACAAGACACGTGATCGTAGAGGGGTTCTGCCACAGGAGCTGGGGACCGGGAGAAGGTAATGGCTTATAGTGGGAGGAATGTGGCTAAAGCAGGGCCTGGGAGCCAGCCCGAAGGAAGGTGGGGACTGGGCACCAAATGCATGAAGACAAATCTCCAGGGAATCCAGGGGAACTTAGCCCAAGGCGCTGCTCGGCCCAGACCATACTTGGATTCAGCGAACACGGTCCTGCCCATTCTGCACTCGGAGCTGAGGGTTCAGAGCTGACTGGGTTAATTCAACAGATATTTATTGCCCCTCCGCCTGTGGCGTGTTGGACGGGAACCTGCAAGAGTTGAATAAGGCTTACTTAGTCCTTCCCTCAAAGAGCTCATAGTCTAGTGTGGTAAACATACTTGTTTGTAAAGAGAGGATGGCAACCTTCGGTGGAAAGTGCTACACAGAAGCAAACACGGGGTGACGTGTAAGCAAAGCACCTGGCTCGCTGTGCTGGGAAGGGAAGCTTGTCGGAGGCATCCCGGATGGGGCCACTCTGAAGGCATGAATAGGCATTAGCCAGGTGAAGAAAGGGAAGGAGGGAGGTTAGGATGGGCCCTCTGAAACATTATCAGTGAGAGTGTCAATTGGCGTGTTTGAAGGGCCCTTCAGTGAAATGTATTAGCATTTAAAATCCGCACACCGTCTGACCCGGCAATTCCACTAGTAGAATTTCTCCTGCATGAGCAAAAGCACAAGGTTGTTTGTACAAGGATATTTATTGTTGCATTGTTTGTAGTGGCAAGAGACTGGAAAGCATTTCCATGTCCATCACTAGAGGCCTGCTTAAATAAATCATGGCTCAGTCATCAGATGCGTCACTAGATAGCCTTTACCCAGATGAGGCAGATCCACAGCTATTGCCATGTAAGAATATCCAAAAGCCGAGGAGTTATAAGAGGGAGGCATAGAACAGTGAGGACAGGGGCACCCGGGGGGCTCAGTCGGTGAAGCGTCTGCCTTCGGCTCAGGTCGTGATTCCCGGGGTCCTGGGACCGAGCTCCGCATCGGGCGCCCCGCTCATCATTGGGGAGCCTGCTTCTCCCTCTGCCCCTCCCCCGACGTGGGCTCTCCCTCTCTCTCTCTCTCTCTCAAACAAATATATCAATCTTAAAAAAAATTTAAAAGGACAGTGAGGACAGTCACCATGCATGTTTCACGAGAGATACACGCACATCTGTGCTTACCTGTACACAGAATGTCTCTGGAAAGATAAATAAGAAACAGGAGTTGAGGTCAGGAGTGAGAAGGAGCCTCGCTTTGTACCGTGTGCCCTTTTGTCCCTTTAGAGTTTGTGTGAATTAGATGGGTGGTTGTATTTTTGTTTTTGTTTTTGTTTTTAACCATGTGTATACGTGATCAATAGAGAGGGAGAGAGAGAGACACAGGGCGAGACTGCAGCAAGAGGACAGAGACCTCCGGCAAAGGGAACTGGGTGAACAAATGCACAAGGTATGAAATAGTATGGCATGTGTGTATGCCCCCTGGGAACAAGCAACGTTGGCCCAAGCGGGCCCTACTGGAAGCAGAGAAACCACAGTTCAGCTTGCCTCGTGAGGACAGGGTGTCGGGGCTGGCCCCCAGAGTAAGTCCACTATCATCTCCAAGATCTCCAGGTTGTGTACAAACAATGCAACAATAAATATCCTTGTACATAACAGATGATCAGGAAATCTACCATCACCTTAGCTGACAGTGGTTCTCTCAGTGGTGGGATGATAGGTAATTTTAATGTTCTTTATGTTTTGAGGGCATTTCTCGAATTTTCTTCAATAAGCAGGTGATCTGGGGGAAAAGATAAAAACAAAATCGGAATGTCATTGGAACACTGAGTCAAGCCTCTCAAGGCGAGCTCTTCCTGAGGGAAGCCAGGCAGGAGGGGCTAACAGTTGAACGACCAGGGGACCAGGGCGTTTGGAGTCAGACCTTCATCTGAAACGGTTTTATGCTAATTAACTGTGAGTGGTGAGCAAGGCACATACGCCCTCCGCCTCGGTTTGCTTATTTCTAAAATGGGACAAAAGAACGCCTATCTCATGGGGTGCTTGGAATGAGCAAATGAAATAACAGATGGACAAAACACACTCTAAAAGCCTAAGGTGATGGTTGTTGTTGGTTGTTACCGTTTCTACTGGCTTTTTTTTTTTTTCCGGGGCTGGAACAGCAGGAGCCCAGGATCCCCCAAAGAAGAAAAACCACTACTCCCTGGGTGGAAAGAATCACCACCACCACCACCACCACCACCACCACCGCCACCACCACCACCACACACACACACACACACACACACACACACACACCGTTCTCTCTTCAGCAATTTAGCAAGGCTGACTCCGGATGCCTGGGCCCCGGTCTGCAGAAAAATACTTAGTGGGAGTCCAACATTCCCTTTGGAAGTGGAGTGCGGCAAGATAGGGGAGGAGGAGGAAGCAAAATGTTTGCTATTTTTTTCTGTGCAATTGACTCTGCGGGCCGAGGCCCTTTGCTCACTGCTGTCTGTGTGCACAGATGGTGGCGGAGCCCCTCCTGGTGAAGGGCTTGGCTTCCTGTTGATCATGCCCACCCCATTCAGGCCCGCTGAGGAATGTGGGCTGGTCCCGGCTGGATGGGCTCAGTGTCTGCCCTGGCCCCTCCCTGAGCCCCGGCCTGACCCCTCCTCAGGCCTAGATGAAGGAGCTTCTGTGTATTGGGGCCCCGCCTGATTAGATATGGCTGCCACATTGACTCCTCCCTTGCAGGCTGGGCACCGGAGAAAGAAAAGCACGAGGCTTGCCCAGAGTCCTCCCAGCTCCGAGAGTGGCTTGCCTCAGAGCTCATCTGGGTTTGTGGGAGTAGAAAGTTGCAGCCAGTCTCTTTGTTCTAAGTGGACGAGTCGCAGAGTGTTGGCTAGGTTCAGGCCAGCGAGGGGGTGGGGGGCTTCCATGGGCCCAGTCCCCAGGGCTGTCAAGGGAAAGCCTGGAATATATATATATATATATATATATATATATATATATATATATATATATATACACACACAAATCTGGTGGACTTCAAATCGTGGTGCAGTGGCAGTTCTGCAGAGGTGGACCTTGTTTGTCACTCACAGGTGGGTAGCCCGAGGTAGCAGGTGGTGAGGCCCATGATCACCCCTTATAAGGGGTTCTTTGCCCTTTCCCGTTTTTTTTCTCTTCTCTGCTTCCAAAGAGCTGCTTGACTACTTCTCAGCTCTGGGCCTTGAGTGAGTCACATCACCTCTCTGAACCTCACTCTCTTCATCAGTAACACAGGCACGATAACCTCATGGAGCCACTGTGAGGGGGACACGAAGACATAGCGCGGTGGCATGACGTAGGAGACACTCTAGAAGTGGCATTTCCTTTCTGTATTTATTAAGCACTTCCTTTGGTGGAGCGCTGGGTAATCCAGAAGTGACCGAGATGGTCTCCGCCCCCAAGCAGTCTCAGGGGTTCCAGTCCCCTTGGCCTTTAGCCCAGCTTAACCTCGGGCCCTGCTTCTGACCAGGGGATTCCGGCCTGTCCCTGAGACCCCAGCACAGCTCAGGTCAGATGTCTGAGGCCCAGGCTTCCTCTTGCTGCCCCAGGCTCTGTAGCCTCAGCCTAGCCTCAGCTTAGCCCACAGCCTAAAGACAGTCCTCCCTGAGCAGCCTGCCAGCCTGCTACCAAAAACTTCCAGAAGCATATCGTGCAATTTTCACAACAGCTCTACAATGAAGGTGTTCTGATCACTAGTCTCCAAGATACCTGCTTTCAAGTCCCAGTGCTATCTTTCACATGCGTTGCAACCTTGGGCAAGTGCCTTCGCCTCTCTGTGCCTCAGCTTTCTCACCTGCCAGTTGGGAGTTAAAGAAGAGTCGCTCCGTTTTGAGGAGGGCAGTTAAGGTGCTGAAATGCTGCCTGATGCCCATGAAGCTCTCAATTCTTGTTAACTGCTATCCTCAGGCAACCGAGGCTCAGAAGGGGAAATGACCTGCTCAAGGTTACACGGCTGAGAAAGTGGCAGAGCTGGGGCCGTTACCTTAGCCTTCCTGACAGTAATGACTCTGCCACACTGTGCTCCCTACCCTCTGGATTTCTAGATTCTGTGCCTGGATTTCCTATGACAGGCCGCTGCCAGCTCATCAGGACTGTGTTGGATTTCCCAAGCTGACTTCTTGACAAGGCCATCACAAGGGCCTGCTGCCATATTCCTGCAATCTGACCCACTGCCCCCCACCCCAGGCAGGCCTCCCTCTGGGTTCCTATATAATTTGGTCTATCTTTGGACCCTGCCTCACTCCATACTTGAAAGAATAAAACTCACAATGCCAATACAGAATATCGTGCTTGCACCTTAAAATATTGACATTCAGTCCTTAGAGGTAGGTGCTCTGCTCACCCCCATCTTCCGTGTGGGGAAACTGAGGCACAGAGACGTTAAATGATCTGCCCAAGGCCACACAGCTCTAAGTGGTAAAGCCAGAATTCAAATCCAGGCACGCTAGCTACGGAGTCGCTGCTCTTAACCATTATCCCCCAGAAGGAAGAGTTTTAGAAGCTGGGTGGGCCAGTCAGCCCTCTCCCACCGCAGTGAGCCCGGCCACGTCTGACACAAAATTTCACGGGAGTGCAAGCCAGGCCGGATTTGTTCACAGCTGACTCCTCAACGGCTAGCACATTCCCTGGCACATGGTAGGTGCTGAATACATCACTGCTGAATAAGTGAATGAATGAATGAATCAATGAATGAAACTAAAATAGGGTGGGGCCGTGAGGAGGGAGAAAAGGGACAGACTGGAGAGATAAAAGGGAGAACTGAGCAGATTTGGACACTGATCCAATTGGGGGCTTGAGGAAGTCTTGGATGACTCCCAAGATTTTGGCTTTTGGGTGACTTGATGATGAGGTCATTTACTGAGATAGGAGCTCTATAGGATGGACAGAATGCAGGGGTGGGGAGAGCAGCACTGATAAATTCGGTTTAGGATGTGGAGTTTGGGGAGCTTTTGAGACATACGAAGCGATGTCCAGCAGGCTGTTGGATACAAGGCTTGGAGCTTAGAAGAGGCATTCGGGTCTTGGGCCCTGCCCCCTCCAATCACACTTGAAACCGCTGGCCCATTGGCCTTTACTCTTCCTACTGGGAAGGAAAGGAAGGAATCTTTGATGGTGGGAACGGGGGCGGGGTGCTTTTCTAAACCAAACAAACGCATACACAGTGCCTGCTTGTTGAGGATCAGCTTGCCGGGCTCTTGGCACATGTAGGCTGGCTTCCAGGGTGGACCCCCCCCCCCACCCGCCAGCCCCTGCCGCCTACTCCCTGCCAAGGTGAGCTCTGACAGGGCGACTTGTCATCTTTTCAACACCTCATTTTTCCCTCCTTACTCACTGCCCCGGGAGAGGTCCTTCCTGTTTGCACACCTCAGGGGCTAGGCCAGGAGGAGGAACAAAAACAGCCTTCATGGTGCAGGGGGAGGGGAGGGCAAAAGGAGGGGGCTGAAGGGAGAGGACGAGAGGGAAGAGCAGGAGGCGAGGAGGAAGGGGGAGGAGAAGGTTGTAGACCCACCTTCTGTCTCCCTTCCCTGGGCTCATCTCACTCACACACACACACCCGGGCTCATCACTCACACACACACACACACACACACACACACACACACACCCGGGCTCATCTCACTCACACACACACACACACACACACACACCCGGGCTCATCACACACACACACACACACACACACACACCCGGGCTCATCTCACACACACACACTGCACAGTGCACTCACTGTGTCCTGGAACTGGGGAGGCTGATTCCCAGGTCAACCCAAACGGGTCAGGATCCCAGCTGGGTTTAGAAACTACCTATCAGGTCTTCTCTGCCTCGCCCCCCCACCCCCCACCCCCCGGCCCAGAAACCGCTGCCTTGCCTTATCAGCAGCCAGCCAAGGCCCAAGGCCTCCTTTCCCAGCTCCCCCCGCCCTTTTTCTCTGGGTGTGCAGCCCCGCGGGTCTGCACCCCCTGGCCCCATGCCCAAGGCTCCCAGAGCCTCCCCCCCCAATTCCCGCTCCCGGCAGGACCCCTCCCGGGAGCCCCGCCCCCGTCAGCGGCCGACCCGCAGGTAATCCCCTCCCCCTTCCTGCCCCCGCAGCTCCAGCCCCTTCCAATTAGCGCAGTCTCGGATCCCCTCTGCTGGGAACGGGGCGGGGGGGGGGGGGGCGGGTGGCGGCCTCCGGCTCCCTCCCCCACTCGGCTCCCACGTGGGGAGCCCTGCTCCCAGGCCTGGCCGCCCCATTCACAGAGCCCTCCGCCATTGTCCGCGGCCTGTCACTCACGCATGGCATTAGCATTTCTAAAGCCCACTTCTCCTAGTCGCCGCTTTGGCTTCAGCCTGGGCCGAGGAACTTAGCCCTATAGAACAACTAACAATTACAACTAACCTTCAAGAGCACTTTAGAGTATATAATTCACGTTTCTATATAGCCATTTAATTTACTTCTCACAACAGCCCTTAGCAGTGGGACACTGACATCCCCGAGAAGTTTGGTGAGTTGTCCAAGGTCACAAAGTAATTTCTAAAGCCAAGATTTCAGCTCAGGTTTGTCTGCTGCCAAAGGCCACATTCTTTCCACTACACCACCTTGCCTCTTTGTCAGGCTGAGCTTGCTTCTGCTTGGCTGGGCTTTCTTAAAAGGTGGGCATGGTGGCTTGATGCTCCTGCAGAGGGAATGCTGAATTCAGCCCGCTGGGGAGGTCCTGGGTGGTTTCTGGGCTGCCACTAACCCAGGGATTCATGGGCGGTGACTGCTTCGGGCCACCACCTGGAGGACAAAGCCTGGTCCAGAAGGAAGCAGGGGGAAGTGGCCATAGGCTCCAGAACCAGATGCCAGGCTCATATCCCACGCCTGCCACTTGGCAGTGGGTTGGCCTTAGATAAGGGACTTCACTTCCTTGGCACCTACCTTGTAGGGTTTTAGTGAGCATGAAGTGGGCTAATATGCATACAAGACGTACGGTAGTGCTTGGATAGTACTACATGAGTCAGTTAGCATTACTCTGTGCTCATCCACAATGCTTCTGGGGTCAGGAGCAGCATGGCATGAGCAGAGAATGGCTCTATTATCAGAGAGCCTAGGATTCCATTTCTGGCTCTGCCCTTCACTAGCTGTGTGACTTTGGATAAATGCCTTACATTCTCTGGGCTTCCACTTCCTCAGCAGTAAAATGGAGATAGTAATTGTTCTCACTTTCCTGAGTTGTTATGAAGAGTACTATTTGCCCAAGGGTTTTCTCAAAAGGTAGACTAACATAGACACGATATGCTTTCACAATTATTCCTAATAATTCTGTACAAGATCTTACTCAACATCCGTAAATCCTTTTCCTCTTCCTGCCTCACCTCTGACTCAGGGATACCCCCCCACCCCCCTGGGCTCCAGCCGCTCTCCAGATCTCTGTCTGATCTCCTCCTAGACCATAGTAGATAAAGCATTTTCTGAGCTTGCCCACTGACCCTGAGTTGCAGACGATAGAGGACACACGGGATTCTCCATGTCTCTACCCTGTTTTCCTCTGGGAGGGGAAAATAACCCCTCACATGCGCCCAATACAAAGTCCATTCCCACCTATTAGGCATGGGACCCTCCTCCTCCCCCACAACTACTCTGGGCCACAGTAGGGCAGGGCAGACTCTGTTTGGTCCCATCTGACAGCAGGGGGTGCCAAGTCTCAGAGGAGGGAATAATTTTGCCTTTAGCTTCCATAGCCAGGAGCTTAGACCAAGTCTCAAATCAATGCCCTCAGGGGTAATGTCCAAGCAAAATGGGCCCTTTTTCTGTGTTCTGGTACCCATTTGCAAGGTTTGACACCTACAAGTGCGTGTGTTGGTCCATCCCACCTTCAGAAACAAAGCCTTGAATCACCAAAGAAAAAGCATTTCGTGAACTGGAAGTAGAATCCCTATTTTAATTCTACAGATATTTGACCTTGGTGATAAGAAGGTCACTTTACTCCAATGGTGACCTTAAGCAGTCAGTATTTTCTTCAAAAGAATCATTTGAATTGGGACAGCTGGGAGGCTCAGTCGGTGAAGCGTCTGCCTTCGGCTTAGGTCATGATCCCGGAGTCCTGGGATCGAGCCCTGCATCGGGCTCCCTGCTCAGTGGGGAGCCTGCTTCTCCCTCTGCCTGCTGCTCCCCCTGCTTGTGCTCTCTCTCTCTCTCTGACAAATAAATAAAATCTTAAAAAAAAAGGAATAATTTGAATAAGCCAACATTGTTCCAGTTGGGTTATACCTAGTCAAAATCACTTGGAAACTCCTTGGTTTCCTAAAATCTCCAGATCAGAACCCTACTAACAACATTTCCCTAATGGCTATAGGGTTTCCGTTTAGGCCAGTGACTCAGCTGGGCCAGGAGTTGGGGTGCGTGGAGGGGTGAATTACAGAATTCCCAAAGGTATGTGTGGTTGGTAAAAGCATATTCAATAAACCTATTTTCTCCCCCTGGTGGTCTAACCTCCAGAAAGTGAAGCTTATATCAAGATCGTTTTGGTTGGTATGGGATACTCAGAACATGGAGGGAGGGTGTGCACAAATGAAGACTGAGAAGCTTTTAGCCAGCTGAGTTCTCAAAAAAGGTAAAAACCGACTGCCTGGCATACCACTGGGCTCACTTCTGCTCAAACTGCTCCTGTTACTGGAAAGATGACCTGACTCTCTGCACAGATTTAGGAGCATGTGACAGTCCCAGGCCAAGTCCCAGCATCTACTGGCCGTGAGAAATGAGGGACCAAGCTCCACATAACTGGGGATGTTTCCAGAAGAGGCAGTAGAGACCACAGCTTTACGTTCTGGAGAACGTGAGGCTCTACTGGTGCTCATCATCCTTCTTGAGAGCCTCACCATTTTCTGGACGTTTTCTCTACTGGGGACTGGGTACCGTGGGCATGTAGGGGAGATAGGAGGAGTGTGGAGTAGGTAGACAGGAGTAGAATGTTCAAGGTGGAAGGGTCTTTAGGACAATCCTCTTGTACTATCCAGAGAGGGCAAGGGGTTCCTCAAGCTCACCAGTGACCTGACATCAGCACCAAGAGTAGAACTCAGGTTGCTGAACTCCCAAGTCAGTACCCATTTCATCTCCTCCACGCAGTGCACCAACCTCACCCTGGAGCTATTTTACTTATCCTCTGTACCCGGGGCTCCTCCAAATCCACACTCTGCTTCTAGATCTGTGTTGTTTAATACTGCAGCCTCTCGTGCCCTCTGGGCACTTGACGTGTGCCTAGATGGAATTAAGATATGCTGGGAGTGTAGGGGCGCCTGGGTGGCTCAGTCAGTGAAGCGTCTGCCTTCGGCTCAGGTCATGATCCCAGGGTCCTGGGATCGAGCTCCGCATCGGGCTCCCTGCTCAGAGAGAGCCTGCTTCTCCCTCTCCATCTGCCTGCCACTCTGCCTACTTGTGCTCACTCTCTCTGTCAAATAAATAAATAAATAAATAAATAATCAATCTTGGAGAAAAAAGATATGCTGGGAGTGCAAAATACATACTTGGAAGATTGAGTGTGGGAAAAAGTAAAATATCTCATTAATAGTTTTTCTATTGATCACATGCTAAAATGATACTACTTTGGATACTTTGAGTGAAAGGAAATGTCTTATTAAAATGAATTTCACTTTTCATTTTTTTAATTTTTTTAAAATTTTATTTATTTGACAGAGAGATACACAGCGAGAGAGAGGGAGCACAAGCAGGGGAAGTGGTAAAGGGAGAAGCAGACCCCCTGCTGAGCAGGGAGCCCGATGCAGGGCTGGATCCCAGGACCCTGGGATCATGACCCAAGCTGAAGGCAGATGCTTAACGACTGAGCCACCCAGGCGCCCCTAATTTCACTTTTTAAAAACACTTTTTAAAAAACACTTTTCAAACTTAGCTACTAGAAAATTCCACATGTGGCTTGCATAATATTTCTATGGGACAGCACGGTGCTAAATCTCCAGCAGAAGTGACCAGGTTGTCAGTTCTGACAAGAGGGCCGGGACAGGGCAGGGCAGGTAATGGAGGAAGGTCCCAGCAGACATCAAGAAGCCAAGGTCCAGGGCACCTGGGTGGCTCAGTCAGTGAAGCGTCTGCCTTCGGCTCAGGTCATGATCCCAGGGTCCTGGGATCGAGCCCCACACTGGGCTCTCTGCTCCGCAGGAGCCTGCTTCTCTCTCTCCCTCTGCCTGCAGCTCCCCCTGCTTGTGCTCTTTCTCTGTGCCAAATAAATAAAAAAAAATCTTTAAAAAAAAGGAAGAAGAAGCCAAGGCCCAGCTTGACAGCAGGAGGGCTGTGAGCCCAGGCTCAGTGGCTGGGCAGGAGGAGTCAGGCAGATGGGTGGTATCTAGTAATGAGACTCTGATGGGAAGGTCGTGGAGGCAGAGCCACAGGGCATGGGGCTGGGAGGCCTGACTACAGTCCAGGGAAGCCTGGGCAGTAGCCCTTGAAAGCAGTGATTACATGCTGAAGGCCCCAGTCTCTAGACTGGGCTGCATTCCAGTTCTGCCACTTGCTAACTGTGTGACCTTGGACAATTTACTTCACCTCTATTGCTCAGGTTCCTCATCTGTAAAATGAGAGTAACATTAAGAGTTCCTATGTCACAGGATACATGTCAAGCTCTTGGAACAGCGCCTGACAGAGTCACTACTCAAAAGGCGTTGGTTAGCATTATTATCATTACCTGTCAGGGAAGCAAGCTGGGATCATAACCCTCTTCTAGCATCCTTCTGCATTCCTAGGATGGGCCCAGATTTATGGGGCTAGCTGTCAGATCTGGGCTACCAAGCAGAGGTACAAGCTAATGAAGTGAAACCACTGACAGAAGATGCTGACCCTCAAACCAGGCGTCCAGGTGAAGCTTCAGCCAAGGTTGGCGATCGGGGGCCTGGGTGGTGGCTCTGTGGCCACAGCTGCGGTCCCAAAAGGCTGCTGGCCCCGGAAACCAGGCAGCTCAGCCCCACTCAGGTTCCCACTGCCCTTTCCGGGACCATCCCTAGATAGGAGAGGCTTTGTCCCAGCCCTGCCATGCATAGGGATTCTGGGCCTCGGCCCTGCAAGGAAAAATCACATGGAGACATATAAATCCCTCTGTCTACAGCTTAAATAACAAGGCCCAGTTCTTGCTGCAAAGCAAGAAGCAGCATTTAACTGCTCCAAATGCTGCCGTTTCTGTTTGCGCTTGTCTCTAGGCTTAGAGTGACAACACTCCATTGATATTCTCAGTCATGCCCAGCGGTTGAGCTCGTCCTCCCCTTGATAATGGGGTTGCAGCCTGGGTCCGGCCCAGGATTCTAGTTGAATCCTAGAAAGTATGTCCTGCTCCCCTCCCTCCTCCTCCGCGCCACGTTATGAGGCCCTGCAAATAGGAAAGCGCAAGGGTCAATAGTAGACTTGGAACAAAAAGGATTTAGGAAATACTTTTTAATATCTGGCCTAATCCAGCGAGGTGTGAGACACTGGAATAGGAGACCCAGCGAGGCTGAGATGATCCAGTCTGAGGAAGGGAGTGATTTCTGGCCTCCCCAAGGCTGATATTTCCCCTCAACTTCAGAAGTGGGAGAGAAGACTTGCCCATCTGTTTGGAATTTACTGCAAGAAAAAAGAGAGATGGGGAGGGAGGGAGGGAGAGAGAAAAAAAGAGAGAGAGAAGAATGAGGAGGATGTAAGTGTGTGTGTGTGTGTGTGTGTGTGTGTGTGTGTGTGTGTGTGAATGACTGAGAGAGAGAGGAAGAGAAATCATTCTCCTTGGCCACCATCTCCCCAAACCTATTCCTTTGCATTGACCCTTAGCAGCATTGGCATGAACACCAATAGTCAGGAATTTTCGAAGCCCCCTGGGGCAAGGCCTTCGAGAAGATAATGTGCCATTGGTGATTGCCAGCTTGGTAGTCTTAATGGTAGAGTGTGGCTTGGCTCGTCCCCTAGACCCAAGTGGCAGAGCAACAATCACCAGATGCTTCTAGAGAGAGTATATGTATATGCACACACAAAGTGTGTGCACACGTGTGCATGCACGTGTGTGTCGTGGGGGACGTCTCCAGCCGAGCCCCGTCGGGAGCCCACAGGACACCCAGAGACAGCCTCAGCAGGTTTGACGAGGTGGCAGGCAGATCAGAGAGGAGGCAGGAACTGAGCTGAGACCGTAACAGGGCTGGGCACGAGACTCGTGGTGCCCTCGAGAAGGCCTAGCCAGTGGCAGGCTGGAAGCTCTGTTGTCAGAAACAAGGCCACTGGCCTGGTAACCTAAGCCCGGGTGCTCGCCATGTGACCACACTGTCCACAACCAATCGTGGGTGTTTGAGCCTGGCAAGGGGAAAGGGGGAGCACTAGTAGAAACCTCCTTATAGGGGGCCATGGTTGCCAAGCAAATCCAGAGACTTCCAGACTTCAAGGAGATCCCTCTGGAGAATATGCCCAGACCCTAGGTTCGAGCTGGGGTGAGACAGACCGAGAGGGGTAGGGGATCCGCTTTCCTACAAAATGAGAACACTGACAAAAGGGAGCAATGTGAAGTGAAGGGAGCATTGGCTGGGGAGCAGGGAGGCCTCCATGTTAGATGACTGAGCCCAGAGTCGGATCCACTCTGAGACCCTGAGCAATGACTTCCCCATTCTGGGCCTCGGAGTCTCTATCTCTGAATGGGCAGGCTCTAAATGCCAGGCCCGATGAAGCCAGGGCTCACTGAGTCAAGATATATAGATTCTCTTCACGAGTGCAGACATCTTTGAATCCTTCACATCTGAGACTCAGTGGGACCTCCCAGAGCAATCATCCTTCCAGGCACACACCCCCTCCCCCCAACGACTGCCCCATCTCAGACCGGAATCTTCAGGAACATTATCTTCAGGGGAAGGGGTGAACTATGCCCTTACCTCTCCCATATCACCTGCACCTCTGGAAGTCCTTCCTGTGTCTCCCTTTTATCCCTTCTTTATGTTAGGGCTCGCCTGAAAGTAGTGTCTCTAGGGTCCCATTTCTAATTTCTTTTGTTTCCCCCAACCCAGGAGAGGAAGAATCTGACTGCACATCTGTTTGGAATTTGGGGGTGGGGGGAGGGAAATGAGGCAGCTCGGCTTCTCCTGCACTCCATGAGTTCCAGGCTGGGGAGAACCGGTGAGAGCCGGGGGCCTCCCTGCGCCAACCCCCCCCCCCCAGCCCCCCATGGTCCTTGTCAGCTGCCTTCTCAGCCTGTCTCATCTCTGAGACAAACAAACAATCAGGAGGCAGACCTGAAACCTTTTGCCAAGGCGGCAAACAGCGTGGCCGGGCTCCGGCCTTAATGGGCCCCAGCCCCGGCCTGTCTGCTCCCTCCCGGCCTGCCTGCCTCCAATGTGTTTCTGATTTGTACTGAGCTCGCGGCTCTGCCACGCTGAATGTGGCAGCCGCCTCAGCCCCGCCTCCCAGGGATCCAGGGCTGGGAAGGTTGGGAGAAGCCAGAAGCTTGGTGTAGAGGCCGGGGCAGGAACTTCTGAGATGTATACGCAGACGTGGCCGGGGGACGGGGGTGGGAGTAGGGATGGATTTCATCTGGCTATAAACAAACATGCTTCTCATTTAGGGACCTACGGGTGCCAGTCACCAGATCCCCCTTACCCATTTTCCAGAGGCCAGGCAGAGCGAGAGCGGGGATGGTGCTGCCGGGGAAGTAGATTGGGCTCTTTTTCGAGGAGTGCCACCCTCAAAAGGTGGTGGGGATTCTCCGAGGACGGGAAAGGCAGAGGTGGGCATGAAGAAAAGGAAGTTCCGAGAACTCTTGCCTCCAGAAGTGGCGTAAGGGTGTGGAGACAGGACGTTCTGTCGGCTAAATAACTGAGCAGCGGGGGGCCAGGGAATGCAATCTTTCCGACTCCCCTTGCCCAGTCCTAGAATGGGAGAATGTGGGGTGTCATGGGGCCATTTCCCGTAAGCCTGTGTGTCCCAGGGAACAAGTGACCATCAAGGAGGCAGTCCCTGGGGCTGGATGGCCTGGCCCTGGGACACTAAGGGAGTGCATCATGTTATTTTTGCTCATTTGCCTCACACACCTCCCCTTACACACATGTAGGCGTTTCCTTGCACATTTGGGTTAGGCAACCTGGCACATTTTCCTTTGCCCTTTTGGCCCGGCCCTCTGTTTAGAGATCCCACCTGTGTGTTCTGGCACGCTGAGGAGGCCGGCTGAGGAGACAAAGGAGGTGGCCACTTTGGGGCCAAAGTGGTTCTGAATGTGCTGATAAAATCGGTTTTCTTTCTCGTTTGCCCCCCCATCTCTTGCGGGCCCTTGAGCCATGGCTTGCTCTCTCCTGGATCTCTTTCTCCCTGGAGCTGGGGCTGAGACTGGAGTCAGGGTCAGAGTTGAGTGGAAGCAACTGGCTTCGCTCTGTAGCTGTGACCAGGGTGGGTGGAGACATCCCTCAGGCCCTGGCCTTGACAGTCGTCCAACCACTGCTCTCTCAGCCTGGACCCAGCCTCCAGCTGGGGCTTGGTGGCAAGCCGGGCCCGGAAGGTAGTGGGGTGCTAGGCCAGCTGGGCAAAAAAGGTGAGGGGCCGTGGAGAAGCTTGGGTTGTGTTCACAGCAGAAAGCCCTGTGAGCGGACGGGGCCAGGCCAGGCCGCTGAGCCGCGAGCGTGTTCCATCCCCTCAGCCTCCTTTCCAGAACCCCATTCATGGGAGTGTGGGAGGGCGGGGGAGCAGAACATCCTCAGGAAAGCAGCCCCTGGGACCCTGTGGCTTTGTGGCTATTTATTCCTCCTCCTGCTTTTTCTTAAGCCCTAAACGTTTCTCACAGTGTCTAGCCAGTTCCAGTTATGTAAGCAGCATTGTGTGTTAACAAGAAAAATATCCAGTGGTGGTGTGTGGAATCCAATGGCCTTTGTCCCCCAAGCCACCCAGTACTTCCCTTCTAGCTGAGGCCAGGCCCCGCTGTGAGCTGAGGGATGGAAACTGTCTTCATAACCATTGCCTCTGTCACGGGATGGCACATGTATGCAGGGACCCTGTGAGTGTGTGTGTGTGTGTGTGTGTGTGTGTGTTTGCGTGCACGTCTGTGCGCGTGGTGCAGTGTGTGGGGAACACACACCTTGCCCCGGGCACCTTTGGGGGCAAGGGACACCAGGCTTGACCTCAGCAGTGTCAGGGTGGACAGCAGGGTTCTGGCAGACGCCTCCCTCCTATAGGCACTGTCCGGACTAACAGCCAGGCGGCCCCTCCTTGGCTTCCCCAGAGAAATTCGCCTCTGCTCTTTCTGTATTCTTGCTCCACCCTTCCTGGTTTCCCCAGGGCTCTCCCAGGGCTCTCCCGCGGGCCCGGAAGCCACTGAGTCAGAGGCTGAGGGTGCTGTGGTAGAGGCAAGAGAGACAGGCAGCTGCTGGGGTAAACTGCAGGTTGTCCAAACCAGCTGAGAAAAGCCCGAGGCTGAGCTCTGCCACCAGCGGGCTGCCGGATGTGGCAGGGGGGGGGGGGGGGATACTCATTCCCGTTCTGAATCTCAGTTTTTCCATGTAAAGCATGCGGTGGGTGGGGGGGGGGGGGGAAGAGTAGATTAGATTGGCTATGAGGGGGCACTGAAGCCCAGGCCGATGATGAGCCAGGGCCCCACCTACTGAGCTCGGCTGAGCCGGGAGACTGTGCCTGGGTGACCGGGTATCGCGAACGGTGCCAAAGGGCTCAGATTCTTTTCTCCAGGCAGCAGTCCCTTTAATCCTTCCTCCAGCCGCCAGCCACATCAAGCCGGCCCCGGCTGTGAGGGGGGCTCAGGCCCAAGCTTCCAAAGGGAGACAGAACCCACTTATTCACTGGCTCGTCCATTCACCTATTTCTGTTTCCATTTAGCCATCACGGACGGAGACCCGGGGTGTCAGGCACTGTTCAACCCCACCCAGCCCGAGAGACTTATTATCTTCGTCCCTCTGAGGTCAGAGGCCTCTGCCTGGCCTCTCCTCAGCTCAGCACCTTCTCCCCCAGGCTCTAGGAGCTGCCCACCCCTCCCGCCCCTACCCCACCAGGGCCCAGGCTCCTGTCCTGTGGCCCCTAAGCTCGCACTTTCTGGCGGCTGCCTGGCAGCTTTTTTTTTTTTTCTAGGACAAGTCCCACCTCGGCCGGAATAGGCCTCCAGGCCTCCACTCCTGGGCTTATCTTTTACAGGCTATTTAGCCCTGTCTCCTTTTCTGTCCTGTTCTCTCTCCAAACGTTCAAGATTCCTCCCCTTGCTTGCTTTGCTTTATCTAAGGTGTGGCTGGGCTCCAGGCCTCCCGGCGGAGCCTTCTGGATCCAGCCTTCAGTCATACAAACACTGCATACACACCTCCCAGCTCCGTGGCCCTGAGCCTCCCAGACCCCCATGAGCACCTTCAAACCCAGCTCTTCTCTACACAGCTGTGGGCGGGCCTTTCCACAAAGCAAGACCCCCCGGGGGGGGGGGCAGCCAGCAGGGAGGGGCCTGTGAATCAGTAGGGGGCTGGTTTTGCTCTGGGGCAAGGCTGGTGGAGGGGATGGGGGGGTGGGTAGGTGCTGGGGAGTGGGTATGGAGGAGTATGTGTCAGGGGACTGCCAGCTGGGGTATGTGTCAGAGTGAATGGGCCGGTGCGTGTCTCCATGTGTGACCCTCCCAGCAGCCGTCAGCCTGCATTAGCCTACACATGGCTGAGCCTGCACGTGGGCACGAGAGGCAGCAGGGTACGAGGGAGGGTGGAAACAACAAAAACAAAACAAAACACTAGCTGCATGGGCAGAAGAGGTTTCTAGTCCTGCCTCTGCTGCCAGGTTTCTAAGGCCCTTCTTCCTCTCCGAGCCTCAGTTTCTCCCTGTGTAACTTGAGAGGGCTGAACCGGAGGTCTCGAAGGGCTAGTCCAGCTCTAACATGCTCTGGTTCCTTTATGTTCTATGTACTGGGGCAGGCTCAGAAACTTCCTTTCTAGGGAAAGACACGACACGCAGAGTCACCTCTAAAATATCGATGAAATCTTAGACCCTTCTTCTTGTCCTTGGTCTTCCTAGAGTCAATGCAAGGGCAGAGGTGGAGGGGAGAAGGGCTGTGTTTGAGAAACATCTGCCAGTTCAGGAGGGCGGCAGGTGGGGGGGTGGCGAGGGGAGGTATCCCGGGATGCTATGCATGCACAGACGCAGAGAGGAGGCTGCTGGCGGGAGTGCGAGGAGCCCAGGCCTGCCCTGTCACCACCGCCATTCCTCCAGGATGGCCTCAAGGGCGGTGGCGGTCTAGCGCAGGTCGGGCCTCTGTGGAGGCCAGCAAGCCCTGTATTTACCCGGAGCATGGGTGTTATATTATCAATAAAGATAGCAAAAATTGGGGCACCTGGGTGGCTCAGTCAGTTAAGCGACTGCCTTCGGCTCAGGTCATGATCCTGGGGTCCTGGGATGGAGACCCGCATCAGGGTCCCTGCTCAGCGGGGAGCTTGCTTCTCTCTCTCCCTCTGCCTGCCACTCCTCTTGCTTGTGCTCACTGGCTCTCTCTCTCTCTCTGTCAAATAAATAAGTAAAATCTTTAGAAAAATAGCAAAAATTTCTGAAGGTGTTTTGATTCGCACTTTCTGTGGGAGTTTAAGCATGCATGTGTTATTACTGTTTTATTGGGAATGGCTTATGGGGACTGGCGGGAAAAATTATAGGAGGCTCAAATCTCCCGTGCCAGCCTTGTTACCACCACAACGGACCCGATTTTACTCCTGACCTTACCATAGCTTCCCTGGATGACCCTGGGCAAGTCACTCCCCTTTCCTGTGCCTCAGTTTGCCCATCTGTCTGAGGCTGGAGGGACTGGTGAGGGGGCTGGTTTCCACTGTCCCCAAAGGGCCAACCTAGCCAGCTTTCATAGGCAACAAATCCACCGCTTCTCCCAAGACCTGGAGCTGTGGAGGAACTGCAAGAGGGAGGTCAGTTCCATTCATATTCCAATGAAAACAAGAGGCTGGGCTGGGAAGCACACTTTCTGAGTCTTGATTTGAGGTCAGAGAGGTGAAGGGCCTCGCACAAGGTCACAGAGCAAGTGGATGGCGAAGCCAGTCCAGACCAGGTCTTCTGGGTCCCAGTCCAGTGCTCCACCATTGTCCCCCACCCTTACACAGCTAATTTACCTCAGGGGGTTCTAGGAAAATGGGGGGGAATGAAGAGCGCTCTCGAGATCCACAGCTGGGTCTGAGAAGGTTAAATTCCCAGCTGGAAGCATTCAGTGAGGCCTCCAGAAAACGGGCAGTCCTTACAACTTGCAAATAAGTACTTCAGGCCACAGGAAATGATCCCAGACCACAAGGCCCCAGGATTGCACCAGAACAGTCCTGACTGCGTGTCAGCCAGCGTGTGGGAGAGGCAGCCTGGGGTGGGGCGGGAAGAGGCATCCTACAGACCTCGGCCTTAGGCCCAGCTCTGGGATTCTGCTAGCTGAGCAAACTCCGGCCAGTCACCAGCCCCCCAGCCCCATTTGTAAACTGGTAATCATAGGCAGTAGCTCCGCCTTGGGTTGCTGGATGACTAGGTGGACTGGCAGACAGGCAAAGGCATTGCGAACCATAAAATGCGGCTCAGGCAGGAGGGACTGTCCTGTTTGTAGAATGGCGGCTTGTATGTATGCCTGATTTCTGGGTAACTTCAGAGGAGGTCGCCCTGGAGGTGCCATGTTCCAGGGCCAGTGCCTCCCGTTTGGAAAGAGTGGGGAAAGCGGGTGATTATTCTGTGTGTGGGGGGTGGTGAACGGATGTGCCCCTGAGGTCAGAGACGGTGGAGCTGGGGGCCTGTGGAGCCGCCTTTCATGTGGGGGCTAAACGGACGGGTCCTGAGGGCAGAGCTGAGGCCTGCGGGCACGAATGCCATTCCACAGAGCCCCCCACATCGCCGAGCTGGCCGTGACCACAGCAGCGCATGGGGGGACTTGGGGGAGGGGGGCGGGGCTTCTGGCCTTTTCTCTGGGAAGAATCTCCTTCCAAGACTGTCCCGGCTAGAACACAGGATTTCCATTTCAATGCTCGCTGGCAAGCTGCCCTCCCCAGAAATCTGCTAAAGGCCCACGGAAAAGCCTTTAAAAACACACTAATTACAAACAATTCCTCAGCTTCTCCTGATTTCCCTCCACGCGGCGCTGGGGGTGGGGCAGGGCGGGCTCGGATGGGGAGGGGTCACTAACTGGAGGCTGCAACTTTTGTGTGTGAAAACCCCACCGGAGCTCTCTCGGCCCGGAGCACTGACCTAAGGGGCTCCTTGGGCTCCCGCTTCCTTCTGGGTGCCCAAAGGCCTAGCGAGGCCTGGGTGGTTGGGAGAAGCCATGAAAGCCTAGAGCGGGTGACTGGGTCTCCCAGAAGCCTGCTGTAAAGGGGGCCCGCACAGGAACTTCACGGGGCACTGCCTGCCCTCACCCAGCTAGGCCTGGACACCAGGTGCCAGCCTCAGCCCTGCCCTGCCCCATACTGCCACTGGGCCCAGTAAGCCAAGCCCCTATAGCCTGTCGGCCATGGCGGTCATTGTTAGATGGGTGAGAGATGGATGGATTCCCTAATTTCTACCCGTGGCCCCTCAGGGAGGGAGTGGGATGTCAGGTAATGGTTTCTGAGCTAAGTCCGACAAAGCTCTTTCTTTATAGTGGCTCTCCACAGTTCTGGCCTAATCTGGGAGAGAGCCTGGGGCATCTTGGCTAAGGTTCGGCTTGCTCACAGCAACCCAGCAAGCAGGGCCCCAGCCCTGGAGGGGTCATTCTGGGCCTTTAGGAAGCTGAATGAAAGGAACGCCACTAATCTGTTCTGACTGGCCTCAGCTCATGTCTTTGTTCATGAAGGGATGCGGTGCCTTGGGAGAAGGGGGGGCACTATTTCATGCCTCTCAGGCCTCTGTCTGATAATAACAATAATCGCCAGCACGCAAAGAGCAGGTACTCCGTGCCAGGAGCAGTTGTAAGCACTTGACATGTATTCCCTCTTTGAATCTTTGCAACCAGCTCCACGAGGAAGAAACCAAGGCCCAGAGAAGTGACTTGTGAGGGGCCAGCTGGTTGCACAGCCGCCAGGTAAGGAAGCCAGGCTTGGAACCCAGGCGGTCTGACTCCAAAGGCCTAACCACTGTGTCGGCCATGATTGGCACCTGCCCTCACGCCAGCCATTCCACACACGTCCTCTCACGCACAATTCTGTAAGGCACACGCCAGCGTTTCTATCGTGCAAATGGGGCAAGGAAGATGTGACAGGTTTTTCTCAGGGTCCTACAATCAGGAAGGGCCAGAGGGGTATTTCAAAACCTGGCTCTGCCTGCTTCTTCACATGCCGCCTTCCCTCCAACACCTTTGTCACGGTTATGCGGTTACAAGCATTCTAAGAATTCCGATGCAATGTTCTAGCTGTTGAGCGCTTACCGTGCAGGAGGCATTTGTCTGTTTTATTTGTGCTATCTCATTGGAGACTTGCACCTCCTGTGTGAGGCTGGGGGTGTCATTCCCTTCGGCAGATGAGGACACCGAGTCTTAGAGACCTTCTATTTTTGTCTCTCCTCCCTCTAGGCAGGACACCCCCAAGCCACTGCAGCACTCACATGCCCATTTCTTTGGGTAAGAACCCTCTCCAGCCACAGTCAGATTCTCCTGAAACGTCTAGCCAAAAGGAAATGGGGGCTTGTTCAAGACATTGCGTGTGGGTGCAAAGTCGGAGTCCCAGTTCTGAGCTGGGTGACTTGGGCTAAGTCGCTGCCCCGTCTGAGCCGAGGCTGGCTCACCGCAGGTGCGTGAGGCTGATAAATGACAAAACGGGATGGCAAAGCATTTTATAAACTCTGGAGAACCGTGCAGAGGTGAGCAGCATTTCTGGGACAAAAGTACTCATCTCTGGGTTTCCATCTCTAGCATTCCGGTGTGACCTCATTGCACACGTGTCCAGTACATGCGTTGGCACCACTATTGAGCCACACATACCAGCACCAGTAAGCTTCAGACAGACGGTTGGGAGATTGTCCTTGCCCCTGAGTTGTCTCTCCTTCAGGCAGAGCGCATTCGCTAGTTCCTTTAAGCCCTTCCTTCAAGATTTCAAGACCCTTTCCTCCAAGGCAGTTAGGTAAAGTAGAAAGATCCTGGGGTTTGGAATCATGCAGGCCGGGGTTGAAACCCATGTGTTGCCAGTTTCTAGCTGTGTGATCTTGGGACATTGCCCTTACCTCCCTGAGCCTCAGTTTCTCCATCTGCAGAATGGAGGTGATATTCATATTCTCCGACTGGTCCGAGTCTCAAATGAAAGGTCCTGGGCTAGGGGCTAGGGAGGCAGAGCTAAATTAGACTCAGTCCTTTATATCAAGTAGCAGAGGAGGAAGGTCAAGCAGCAGGCAGATGGTCTCAAGTGCCATGATGGAATTTAGCCAGGGCTCTAGGGGCCCAGAAGAGGGCCACTTATCTTAGTCTCGGGGGAGAAGGTGGCTTCACAAGGATGCTAATGTCTGAGCTGGTCCTTGAAGAGGGAATAATAGCTAAGAACAGCTAACCCTTATACGGCACTGAATACGTGTCAGGCACTATTCTAAGTGCTTTACAAGCATGATCTAATTAACAAGCACGCCCTTTGAGATGCATACAACCTTATGCGATAAAAACTGTTGATATCCCCATTTCACAGATACAGAAACCGAGGCACAGAGAGGTAAGTGACTTGCCCAGCTGGGCAGCCAGACCCCTGAGATCATGCTCTTAACCACCGCACCAAGCTGCCTACGTGATTAGGAATCTGCCCGCTAAAGAGGAGGCTGGGAGGGCGCCTGTGTGGCTCAGTCGTTAAGCGTCTGCCTTCGGCTCAGGTCATGATCCCAGGGTCCTGGGATCGAGTCCCACATCGGGTTCCCTGCTCAGCGGGAAGCCTGCTTCTCCCTCTCCCCCTCCCCCTGCTTGTGTTCCTGCTCTGTCTCTCTCTGTCAAATAAATAAATAAAATCTTTAAAAAAAAATTTAAGAGGAGGCTGGGAGTACTGAGGGTGACGTGAGGAGTGTGGTACATGCCGGGACTAGGCAATGAGGTGGGTAAGCAGGGTCCTTGTGCATCGGGCTGAGGAACTTAGACTCGACTCTGGGACGACGAGGAGTCACTGGTGGATTTTAATTGGGGAATTACATGCTCAGATTTGTCTGCAGAAAGTCTCTCTGGCTGCAGTAAGGAGGCTGGTCAGAGGAGGACACACTCTGGCGGCAGAGAAATAATAAAGGCCTGAATCAGGGCAGTGTTTGTAGGGATGGAATGCTTGGGATGGATTCCAGAGCTATTAAGGAGGTAAAATTGGCAGGTCATGGTAATTAATTAGATGTGAGGGGTGAGGGAGAAGCAGGAGCAAAGGTTTCTAGCTTGAGAACCTGGGTGGGTTGTGGGGCTGCCCCTTGAGAAGTGAAAAGGGCAGAAATGTGGTCCCTGAGTATAAGTTCTGTTTGGAGTGAGGTGGGTTTGACGTGTCCTCAGAGACGACCACTAGGGAAATACTGATACGGACAAAGCTCAGGAGAATGGTCCAGGCTGAGGTGACATTTGGAATTCACTTGCCTAGAGGAGGTGGAAGAAGCCACAGGAGTGGCCAAGTGGGCCCAGGAAGCATCTGTGAAGAGAGGCTTGCAAGTGGCAGTTTGGGGAGCCCAGTCTTTAAAGGGGCGTGCTGAAGACGAGAGGTCCGGGGAAGGGACTGACAAAGAATGGTCAGAGAAGTAGGAGGAGAACCAGGAAAACCACAGCTAAGTAGAGAGTATAGAATTTGGGAGTAGAGATTCTCACGAAACTGGAGGTGGTCATAGATATTTCGTGTGGCCGAGAGATCCTCGGAGTTAAGGATAGAAAACCATCCACTGAGTTCTGTAATTAGATCTCTAGGTCAGGTGAGAGCCGAAGTAGGGATGGGAGCCTGACAGCAGGGGCCTCGCGTAGCAAGTGCAGGTGAAGAAGTAGGGACAGGCCAGCAAGGACCCTGAGAACAGGAGATACAGAGCTTTAGCTAGAGGGAGACACAGGGTCAAGGGGGAGCCAAGAGCACATGATGGGATAATCAGGCCCTTCCCTCCCGGCTTCTTTGCTCTCTGCCCACCCCCCGCCACCCCCAACTTGGGTCTTTGCCCTGGGCATGCTGGGGTTTGTCAATGCCTTTCAAAGTGCCGGGCCCTCCACCTCTCCTCAGGCTCCCTCAAGTCTCGCGGCAGTAACCTCCCTTCGCTTGGCTCTGGAATAAGCCCCTGGGAGAGCCAATGAGACAGCAATTAGACCAGTTGCAACGGCCATCCGCTCACATCTCTGTGCCAGGGCAGGCCTGCTGGCACCCTGCCAAACTCTTCTGGGCCAGCCCCACTGCCTGGTCCTCCTCCTGTGTAGGCCCCATGGACGCCATCTGCCGAGGAGCCTCCAAGGGGCTGGAGGCTTGGGAGATGGCCTTGCTTATCTCTCCAGCCTCTGCCCCAGCCGGATGTCTGTGCATCCAGCAGCCAGCTGTAAGCCGATCAGCCCCAGGACCGGGCCAGGGCCCAACCAGTTTCAGGACAAGGAAGGTGGAATGAAAGTAAAAGCGCAGGATCAGGGTCCCCTTCCCACACCTCCACCCTTCACTTCTTGTGGGACTCAAGATGACACCCCCTTACCAGTCTCCTGGGTCTCCCCGTCCACGAAACTTCAGAGGATTCTGGTTGGTTCCTAGAAATAAATCTGCCATTGTCCACGGGGCTTGTCCTTTTGGGCCTGTGGCATCTGCTTGCTGTGTTCTGTGGCTGTCGGGACCTGATTTTTCTAGGGTCTCTTCAGCCTTGGCGGGAAGACTTCATCACCTTGGGAATCATCCATGTCCCATCACTCGCCCCAGCCACAGCACACTCTTCTCCTTTCCTGTTTCACATTGCCCTCGATCGCAGCCCCCCGCCTTTGACTTCATCCTTTCCGAGCTGGTGCATTTTAGAGTATGAAATGTTCCTCTATCTCAACAGCGTTCGCTAGAATGAAGGCTATGGACACCCCAGTCTACTCTACATTGGAAAGACCCTCCCTCCCTCCCTCCCTCCCTTCTTTCCACAAACATCTCAGTGTCTGGCTCTGTCTGGAGAAGTGTATCAGAGATCACTCCTGCCCTCATGGACTCACCATCTGGTGGGAGATACAGACATGGCCACTGGTAATTCAAATGTCTTAGTTAGGTATCATGCTGGGGGATTGTTCCAAGTACAGGGAGGGAGTGTGAGGGAGGCAGTGACAGAGTTCTCACTAGGCCCCGGGGAGACTTGCAAGGTTAGTGTGGAAGGCAGATGAAGCAGTGTGGGAAGAGACCCAATGGAACACAACGGCCTGGTATTGTTGAGGGATACGGCTTGAGTTCTGGGCACCTCTTATGATATAGATGGGGGACACTAAGCTGCGGAAAGAATGTCCTCCCCCAGGGTTTTACCCTCGTGAGGTGGTGGTGAAGAAGCAGGGGAGAGCTCCATGAGCCACAGGTTGAAAACTGGGGTCACCGCGGTATCTATGGGTGCCAAGGGCTCCTGGGCCCGGTGGAGATGGAATGGGGGTGGGCTGGAGCCGGGCTGTGGCTGTAGGGTAAACCGGTACCAGAAGCGTGAAAGCCTCAGTCTTCTCATCTCTAACATGGGCATAATAGCACCTACTTTATAGGCTTGATGTGTGGGAGAAATGACATAATGCCTATAAGAGGGCATTGAAAATGTGAAGCCCTGTGTCCATGGGAAAGATCGTTGTGATCGGGACCCCTCCTCTGGCCCCCAGCTTAAAAACTACCACCCTCAGGAAGCCCTCCCTGCTTCTTGCCAGCTGGAAGGCATCACCCCACTTCTGACCGCTCCGTGTAGAGCATCCGTGAATGCCTCGAAGGCCGAGCCCATGTCTGATGTCTCTCAGCATTGTCAGGGCCTAGCCCTGGGTGGCTTCCTTGCAGATCAAGACTCACATGCACTTATGTTCTGCCACATGCACACATGGCTAAACATATGAGGCTGGGCAAAGGTCCAGGTACCCACACTTGGAGATGCCCCTGTGGGTACAGGTGTTCTCAGGCATGCCCCACGAATGCCTGCATTCACATCTACCTCTCCCCTGTGCACAGTCCGTCACCAGGCACGTGCGTGCGCCCTTCCAGTTGTCCCCCCATGAGTCTGCTGGGCCCAATACCACCAACTCCAGTTTGCAGATGAAGAAAGTGAGACTCAGAGAGGTACCCGCAGCCAGAAAAGCCTCCTATGGAAGCCCCGCTCGGCACAGGCTTCCCCAGGGCATACCCTCAGCACCGTTTGTGCACACAAGCCTTCCTGGGCTGACTGATTTCTGTCCCACATTGGACACCAAAAGGCACTGGTTTCATCCTGGGAAGCCCTCACTGAACTGGTCACTTGCTGTGACGGCATTGCTGCTGGTGGGAGTGGGGGGTCGGGAGGATGGGGGGTCAGGTGGTGGTGGAGTTGAAAGGGGGGAAGCCTGATCAAAACCATGTCACAAAGGAGGGGAAGAGTGGGGGAGAAAGAAAGAGAGAGAGAGAGAGAGAGAGAGAGGTGTTTCCATTCACAAAGAAATCATTATGGTTAATTTAATTCATTGTAGCGTTTAATACAGAAAAGCTTTTCTACAGAGACTGGGCATCAGGCCAACATTTATATATAAATGGGTTTTATTTTAAAAGCGAATGCAGTGAGGGGGATACACTAGGCTTAGCCCTCTCATTCCCTCTCCTCTTTCTTGAGCTACCTTTCTGAGCTTGTGTAGATGAGGAATTGGGTCTCCCACAAAGCAGGAACCCCCTACTCCCCACTCCTGTGGCCCAGAGTTTCTCTTATTTCTCTTACTAAGACTGTTTCCCCTGCTTTCTCAGGACCTTACGGAAACACCAGGCTAGGCCCAACTCAGAGGTTGCGTTGAGAAATTAAAACCCTTGAATGCTATCCTTGAGATAGCACTTAGAGATCACTCTACCCGTCCTCATCCAGGACAGGCTCTTCCTGTGGCACAGAAGCTCAAAAGAGGGGAGTGACCTGACTGTGTTCGTACAACCTGGTCCGTGCCAATGGCACAGCTGGACCTCAGGCCTTCTGTTTCTCAGTCCAGCATCCCAGAAGGTCAGCCCCCTGCCCTGTCAGCTCTTCAGTGGGCACCCAGCATTTTGGGAGCCTAGCCCTGCTTCCCCCTGCACCTGACTCAGGCCCAGATCTACCCTTCTAGGCTGTTTCTCATGCCTCTGAAATGTTCCCTCACCCCCATTACTCCTAAAACTCTAGCCAGTTAATCAACTAATTCACACCGTGGTGTCAATGGCAAATAATAACTTACTGTAAAGAGCTCATGGTGCAATTTCAGGCTCTCTGGGCTTCTCGGAGGCTGGAAAAGAGTTGTGGGGGAGGGGGAGACCTGTTAAGAGCCCATCTCATTATATTACAAACCATTTATCCGGCATCCTGTGTTGCCACATATTCATGGAGTGCTGCTGGTCTGGGATCACAGCATATATATTTTTTGAAGATTTTATTTATTTATTTGAGAGAGAGAGCGTGCCCACAAGAGCATGAGTGGGTGGGGGGGTGGCGCAGAGGGAGAAGCAGACTGCCCACTAAGCTGAGCAGGGATCTCGATCCCAGGACTCTGGGATCATGACCTGAGTGGAAGACAGATGCGTAACTGACTGAGCCACCCAGGCGTCCCTGGGACCACAGCATATTGATGAATACACTGCCATGGGTTGAGTGGCACCAGCTCTTATAGGTACATGTCCAACGAGGCCCCTGGATTTACCTGCCCCCTTTTTCTTCCCAGGCCTTCCTTGCCCAGACACACCTGGTCAGGCCCTTTCCTCCCCCCTAATGTAGCCTGGCCCCCAGAGCAAAGGAAGCACATAAGATGAGGGGCCATGGCCCCAAAGTGAGCTCTCTGGAGGGTTGGCTTCCTTCCCCCCTGTGCCATCAGATGCCAGCTTCAGCTTGCAGGGCTGGGGTCCATGTTCTTCCCGTGATTGAACTGCCCACACACGGTCTCATCATGGGGTTTGTGTAACAGAGTTCTAGAAAACTGAAGTGACGTGCCCAGGGCCATGGTGCTAAGACACAGGGGATTTGGGGGTGGACATTCAAGTCTGGACCTCACAGCTGATGGAAGCCCCCCATCCCTGGACAAAGAGGACCAGCTCAGGGGTTCACCAGTGTCAGGGGATGGAGCTTCTGATGCAGGCAGGAGCACATAACCTCTTCGGTGGGCCTCCTTGAGCTCCCCACCAGATCCCCCAACTCCCGTGGGGAGGGAGCTGATTTGCCCAGCAGGCTGAGCATGAGAATGAAGCCCAGACTCAAAAGAGGGAGCTGAGGCTTGGCCCCAGCCCTCAGGCCCCTAGAGGGCCCCTAGAGAACAAATAGAGGGGCTCTGGAGGCTGGCTTCCAGGCTGACTTCCAGGCCCTCAAGGAGGCGAGGAGTCCCCGGCAGCCCTCCTGTGCATCCCCAGGTTTCTCAGTGGCCTGGCTGGTATGTGGGGTATTTGGGGTTCAAGCCCAGCACAGTCCCACATCTGGATCCTGTTAGCTCTCCGCGTTCCTTCTTGGCCAGGAAGAATGTGTGCAACGCCGGAGGAGCTGCGGGACTGCGGTCTTGCCGCTCGGACGGGGCTATCAAAGCCGAGTGGCGGGCAGCCGGCCCCTGGGGAGGGGCTTCCCAGGCTCTCCATCCTCCAGCCGCCACCGCCGGTATAGCTCCAGGGTGGAGCAGGGCCCTTGCAGCAGGCGCTCGCTGCTGCGGAGGAGCGAGCCAAGCGCTTGGGCTGCGCCCAGGCAGGCCCCGCTGCTTCTGATTATCGGCTCACCCGCTGCTCTTGCCCCACCACCCTTCCCCCTACAACCAGAGCAGATGGGAGCCACCCAGATGCCATCCCTACCTTCCAAAATGCAAGGCTCTGGAGGGGAAAGGGCCCTCCGCCCTAGTCGGGGCAGGCAGAGCTGACCTCTGCAGACCTCTACCAGCTTCAGAAAGGAGGCACTATTCGTTCCGTTCCAAATCTTCCCAAAGAGTCTCCTCTCTGAAGAGCTCCAGCCACAACCAGCTTCAGTTAGAGGTAGTTATTACAAAATAACACCGAGGCCCATGCAGTCTTTTATAGCAGAGCACAGCGGTTACAGGGGAAGGTTCAGGAACCAGGCCACCTGGGTTTGCAATTGGGCCCTGCTCCTTCTTAGCCCTGTGACTTGGGGCAAGCGACTGAGTCTCTCTGTGCCTTAGATCTCTTTCAAACCTTCCGTAACTTCACAAGAGCAAGAGGTCCCTGGGTCACGGGGTTGCTGGGAGGCTTAAACGCATTAATACTCATAAAGTGCTTAGAATAGTGCTTGGCACATAGTGAGCACCCAGTCACTTATTATTGTTAGAGTTTATGTACATCCTTTGACTCACTGGAGCGTGCAGCAACCCTGTGACCTAGGGGTGCCCGTAGGAAGCTAGCGAGGGGAGGGCCTTACCCCAGGTCGCATCACCAATAGGGGCAGGGTTGGGACCTGGCAGGTGTCTTTGCCCTGTTTCTTTCCCACCGCCTGCCATGGCGCACCCCTCCTCACACTGCCCATGGTGGCCCAGGAGAGCAACAGTGGGAAGGAAATTTCACCCAGGCTGAGATTTTCCGCTTTTTTGCCACACGGCTGATGGGCCACGGAGAACAGGTCAAGCATTTCTAAGAGTTGAGTCCAGAGAACTGCTAATCCCTCGGGGCCATGGCTGTAGAGAGAGAGTATAGACCTCAATGCCAGTGGCCAAGATCTGCCTGGGGCCCCGGAAAGACCCACCCAGGGTCCCCCAAGGCTCATCTCGCCAAATTGCAACACACCAAGTGGGAGTGAGAAGCCAGGAGTCCACGATGCAGCTGAGTGCCTGGCAAGGACTTGTGTCCTGATAGTTGTGCCCTGGCAGGCATGGGGTAGGGGGAGGACGGAGGTAGGAGTGCCACCAACGTAGCCGACTGGACACTGGATAGCAAGCAGCTCAGAGGAGCAGAGGAGGTGTAGGTAACAAGGGAACCCGGGAGCCCACCCTCTGGCCTTTTATCCCCTGGGAAGCTCGCGGTGGGGGTCTTCCGCAGCCACCTTCCACTTCCCCTGCTTTTCAGGCCTCTCTGCCTGCTTCAGTGCTGCTGGAGGCGGTAGAAGGCAGGGGGGCAATGGGAATTGGAGGAGTCCCTCCTCTTCTCCCTCAGGGGTGAAGTTCTTTCCCAGGTCCTGCCCAAAGCCAAGGGATCCCGGGCAGCCTTGCAGGGAGAGGGTGGGAGAGCCTCCACAGAATGTGACCACAGCTCGCCCTGCCTCTGCCCACAAGTCAGCTGGCATCAAAGGCCTCAAGCACCCTTTCTAAATTGAGCTCGGAGATTTGCTGAGGATTGAGTTCTGGAGGCAAGAGATAGAAAAGGAGGGAGAAGAGAAAGCCAAGAGGATGCTGCTGATAGAGAGCTCTCAAGGCAGATCCCCGAGGGGCTGCTCAGACAGCACCCGCAGCTCCTCCCATGCCACTGGGGGTTGGGGGGGCGTGGGGAGGAGAGCACAGCCGGAATCCTGGGTTCAAGTCCAGATTCGGCCACTTGGTAGATGATGACGCTGCACAAGTCACTCCCTGTCTCGGAGCCTCCAGGTCCTCATCTGTATATGGAGGTAATAATGCCTGTGTCTCAGGGCCGAGGTGAAGATGGTGACATGTGGAAAGAGCCGGGTATGGGGCCAATCCTGAAGTGGTGCTCAGCACCGACTCCCCCACAGGCCCCATGCCGCCATTGCCCATACCCTCAGCACAGACAGCTTTTTGGGTCGGTGTCCTAGCTTCCCTTGTCATGGTCATTTGTCATTTTGGGGCTGCCCATTCCCCGCCCCTCTGCCACCGCCCCACCCCCGCCCCACAATGGCATCCTGATTTTTTTAAAGATTTTATTTATTAATTTGACAGAGAGAGACACAGCGAGAGAGGGAACACAAGCAGGGGGAATGAGAGAGGGAGAAGCAGGCTTCCCTCTGAGCAGGGAGCCCGATGCGGGGCTCGATCCCAGGACCCTGGGATCATGACCTGAGCCGAAGGCAGACGCTTAACGACTGAGTCACCCAGGCACCCTGGCATCCTGATTTTTTAAAAAGATTTTATTTATTTGTCAGAGTGAGAGAGAGAGAGAGAGGGAGGGAGCACAAGCAGAGGGAGGGGCAGAGGGAGAAGCAGGCTCCCCGGTGAGCAAGGGAGCCCGATGGCCTGATGCGGGACTCGGTCCCAGGTGAGATGAAGGCAGACGCTTCACGGACTGAGCCACCCAGGCATCCCGGCATCCTGATTTCTTTTGGAGAAATTACCTCTCTCATTTTATGTTGTCTTAGTAGGGGTAATCTAAGGCCACTGCTTCAAGTCCAGAGGTCAAGGGGGCTGACGCATGACTGGAACTCAGCCAAAAGGATGCTCCCTCTTCAAGCAAGAGCCATGGCAGAAGGGTGGGCCCTGGCCACACAGGTGCCTGGCAGCGAAGTTGTCCTGGCCAGGCCATGCTGGTTACAAGACAAGGACTGTACTGCCTGTGTCTTTGATGCTCAGAGCTTCCCTGCCTTCGGCTCACCCTCAAGCCTGCTTCTCTGCCTTCTACTCACTCTCAGGTCTGCTTCTGCAGCTCCCATGAGTTCTGAGAGTGCCCCTCCAGGAGCCTCGGTACAAATTTCCTTTCTGCTCCAGGTGACCCAGTTTGGTTTCTGCGTGTGCCCTCCAAACCCTCTCCCCTCCCTCCTTCACCAGACCGAGGGGGCAGACTCCGTCCTCTGGTCTACCAGTTCCCCTGTCAGTGCCCAGCATGGTTCGCAGAGCACACAGTCACTTGCACACTCCCGGCCCCTGACTAGGGAAGGAAGCTATGCTTTGCAGATGCCTTCAGCTGGGAGAGACCCTGCTTGGCAGGCGAGGGAGGAAGCCATCTGGTGTGGAGGCAGGGGTCAGGACGGATGACTTCCGGAGGCGTTTGGGCACCTCAGCCACCCTCGGGAAACACATGTTTAGTCCTAGCAAGGGCCTGGCCCAGAGCAGGCACTTTCTAATTTCTTGTTCGTGCCCGGTAGTTTTGCTACTGTTGCACCGAGAAGACAAGGGTCAGTAAAGAAGCATCAGGCTCCCGTCTACAGGCCAAGGAAAAGCCCGAACTTTATTCTACGCATCTGCACACATACATAAGTAAACGTACAGATGTAGAACTGGCTGCGTTCGTCACAAATCGGGTCCTACTCTATATGCGGGCATGTTTTATAACTTATTTTTTGGTCTTAGCAGTGGGCGTGGGGCATCTTTCCATTCTGCGTGTGTCAATCTATCGTAGGCTTTTGAACAGGCTTGCTGGATCCCCTAGTATGGAATAGTTTATTAAACCAGTCCCCTATCGATGGCCATTTAGGCTGTATGCAGTCTGCCGGTCTTCTGTGCGCTACGATTTTACATATATCACTGTGCACGCGTGAGTCCTTCTGTAGGATAATTACCCAGGAGAGGAGTGCGGGCTTAAATAGTCATATGGTATCTCGTTACAACGCTGTCCCCGCAACTAACTGTAAGCTCTGGGTGCACTGGGAGAGAGGGAGATAGACAAGGAAGAGATGAAGGAAGTGACTATGGAAACATTCTGACTTGCAGGTAGAATGATACTTATTTTCCACCTGGTTTTCCCAGGGAAAAGCATCTCAAACCCGATTCAGGCCTTCTGAGGACACCAGGCACTGAATCGAGAGCCATCTTTCTGGACCTCTAGATCAGGCCCACAAAGAGGCACATCGCAGGAGAATCCTGGCTTGGTTGAGCCAAGCCAGGAGCCAGGAGCTAGGAACCTCCCTCCCCACAATGAGCTGGGCCAGGTTCACAGGCAGGATGTCTGAGTCTTGACTCCCCCCTCCTCTCCATGTGGACCCCGGGGCCTGTATTGCCTCCAGCCTGGGTCCTTCCTCTTCTTCCCTGTTCGCCTGCCAGAGACCAGGGTCTCATCCCCGCCCCCCTCCACCAGGGCTGCACACTTTCAGAAAGCACGCTCGGATATGGTACAGGGCATGGGGTCCAGAAAGCTTGCAAGGTACAGAGCCCACTGGCAGCACCTGAAAGGGGGTGGGTGGAGAGGAGGCCAGAAGCTGGGGATTTTTCCTTAATAACAACCTGGTGCCCCAACTCATTGGCGACTCTGCCTGCCTGTGAGCTGGCTTGCCCCTCTCCCTCCTCCCTCCTGGAGGAGCCTTCATCTTCAAAGCTTTTTGGGAAACAGTTAATTAACCCCCACAGCCCTACTACCTGCCCAGAAGCCTGCTGATTCCCTCATCTCCGTGGGGGCGGGGAAAGGGGAGGGCCAGTGAAACTGAAGCCTAAGAGAAAGGGTGTGGAGCTGGGACCCAAGTGATCCCAGGCTCCCAGACAGGGAAGCAGCTTTCCCTTCCCATTCCCCAGCCCCGCCCCTCAAATGGCTTGTGGGACCCCCACCAGGTGGGGGGGGGTGGCAAGCTAAACAGGGACTAGGAGTTCAAGAGCTTCTCCTCCAACACAGTTTATTTTGGATTAGTCATAGCAGCTCTCCATGCCTCAGTTTCCTCATCTTTAAAGCAGAGATAGTAATAGCACTTAGTTGTCAGGGCCCTGGGAACCATCGAATGGGACACAGGAAGAGCAAATGCTGTGGGAATGGTATGTCCAGATAACAACTGAAACAAGGAGCATCTGGGAGCTGTCTCATGAACGGGGGTTGGGGGGCGCTGAGTGGAAGAGAGGGGTCTGGAGGGGGCAGTGGGACCCCTCGTGCTCGGTGACCAGGGGCCGCTGCCCAGCACTGGGAAGGAGAGAGGGGCTGGAAGGGAGGAGGGGGCGGAGCCTCGTTTCCTGGCACCGTCTTCTCTGTCCTTGTGTTCACCCACTCTTTTTCTGCTCCAAGTTTTACACACACACGCACACGTTTACCTCTACATTCATGTGCATATATATACACAGACAAGCCCGCGCACACACACACACACACACACACACACACACACACACACACACACACACAACGGCACACAAAGGCGCAGGAACAGCCCTGGAGGATGTCTCGTAACTTCCTATATGGCTATGCACACAGCATCCAGCCTGCAAAGGTGCCCCCCGCTCCGGTGTGCAAGGTCCACATGAAGCCAGGGAGGGACAAACAAGAAGTAGGTGGTGAGCTGAGTTGCAAATGAAAGGGCCTCCTTAAATAAGCCTACCTTTCCTGCTCTTGTTCAACCTGACTTCCCTCCACACTTTGTGTCTCTTTCTTAGGGCGAGTACCATAATTCTCCTTCCATTCCAGTTAATTCTCCATATGTCCTGTCTTTCCTGTGAGGCTGGAAGCTTCCCAAAGGCAGCACCACGGTTGCTTCTTTCTTGTTGTTCCTGTTCCTGGTACCCTGGACATTAGCGTGTCCTGTGTGCCCCGATGGTGCCATGAGGGGAGGGGGTTCCTCTTCACACCCCAGTGTGAAGTCAGCCTCATCTTCCACATTTCACACATAAGGAAACCGAGGCTTGGAGTCGGGGGGGGGCGACTTGCCCCCCGGTCGTGCAGCTAAGGAGAACTAGAGCCAATGTTCCTGTCCCTCCTCTTACGCCATGCTGCTTCTTCTTGGGGAGTTTCCAGGGGGGCTCCCTGGGCTGGGCGCGGAAGCTGGGTAGGGCCAGCACCTCTCCTGGGGCTTCAGCGAGAGCAGACAGCAGCCTGACCTGGAGGCCTGCCTGGCCCTCGGATGCCTGCCGCCGCTGCGCCTCTCCTGGGCAAGGAGCTCAGAGGCAGCGGCCATCTTGCTTGCATGCCTGGAGAGGCAGGGGGCTGGGGAGGAGAAAGGCCCAGAGAAGGAAAGTACTGGCCACTGACAACAGAGCCGGGAACAAACCGGAACTGAGCCAGACCCCATGCGGTGAGCTGGGAGAGGCTGAGCCAGGGCCAGCTGCTGCCGTCACCTGCTTGGGCACAGGTCCTAGGGTCAGGAAGCGGTGCTTATGGCGCCAGTGAGAAACTGAGCCCCCCTGAAGCCAAGCCAGGGGGGCTGGGCCGCTGTGGCCAGGCGCTGTGGGTGGAAAGGGGGCAGCCTGGCGCCTGGTAGGAGGGGCAGGTGAGCAGCCCTCACCCTAGAGGAGGAGGGGACTGGAAGTCCAGAGCAGGAGGCTTGTTTCTCTGGAAGGGAAACCTTCAAACACTAATTGGTAGTTGCAAGTAATTAAAGTAATTTACTCAGATTATAAAGAAATTTCTTAAGAGTGATTAAGCAACTCTGCCTGTGTATGGTTGTTGGTAATGACTTCCCCAGGGGGATTAGTACACTTGGTAGGGTGTAATAGGGATGCTCACATCCGATGGGTCCTGATTCCTCGGCGTCGGGGGTGGGTCATGGAAGCTGGGGGGTGTTGGGGACTGCTGAGATTCGCTGGCGGAGACAGACCGCAGGCCCGAGGGTGCGCAGGGCTCCGGTGAGTGCCGGGCGCACTCAGCCACAGACCCACGTGTGGACATACTCGAGTGTGCAACATACACTGCTATCACACCCAGCCCTTGACCTGGACCTGGACATGCATGTGTAGACGTTCCCCCAGCTGCACAAAGAGACCCCTAGCAGTCAGGCCCCTATAGACACAACAAACCGTATACATCAGTCTTCTGCAGGCCTGGGCCCCCACACATCTCGGTGCCGTACCCACAGCTAGACACTGCAGGGATTGCTCAACCTGCTGAGGCTGAGGAACACACACACGGTCTGTGGGTGTACCAGGGCAGACACATATTTACACAAAGAAATACACATCCACAGATGCCGTGACACATGTGGACAGACACATGTATACAATCACACCGAGCTCCAGATGTCTACCTTGACCTAGACAAATGGAGCCCAAAATACATGTAGACGCAAACCCAACGTACGGAACCAGAGCCTCGTGCACAACTGCAAATCCACCTAGATGTCCAGCTGTCATGTATGTACACACACACACACATACCACACGCACACCACACACACACACACACACACACACACGCACACTGTTTTGCAGGGCACTGAGAGCTGCCACCCAGCTTCTTAGGATATTCAGAAGTGGCTGAGTCAGGACGTAGGTGTCCTCCGGATCATTGCTCTGTGGGTCCCTCACCCATCCCCTCCTCCCCGGGTCACAGCATGTGAACTGGAGGCGGGTTGGAGGTGGAAGGAGAAAAGAGCATGGGCCAGAGCTGGGGCATGACTGAGATGTGCTCCGAGGAGCCTTCAATGGCCATGGGATGTAGATAACAGGGCCAAGTCTCTGAGCTCAGACCATCACTTTCTAGACATGGAACCTATTTCCATATGTGTCCCTTCACGTATCTGACACTTAGCTTCCTCGTCTGCCCAATGAGGATAATAATGAATGCTGTCTTCCTCCTCGGCAGGTTTGTCGTGCGGATGAAAGAAAAGAACCAACATGGGAGTATTTTGCACGCAGTAGGCCAGCAGCAGATGGGAATTTCCTTCCTCTGAGCCTTGGGGGAACTGCCTAAGCCACCCCTTAGCTAGGGGAAAACCTGCTCCGAAACCCCCTGCATAAAGTTGGTGGGAAGTTGGCTCTGCCGTACTCTCTAAGGCTCTCAGGGGCCCAGATCATTGGCCCTCAAAATTGGCAAGTCTCATCAAAAGCAGTGAGTGGTCCTCAGGCGCCACCTCTTACTCACTGAATAACTTTGGGTAGCTCCCTTCCCTTCTGTGGGCCTTGGTTTCCTTCTCTGTTTCCCCCTCCCCCGAGAGGGAAGGGACAGGGGGAAGGGATGACCTGGATGATCCTTAAGCTCCCTCCCAGCGCTACCATTCCAGGGTTCATGTAAATGACCCACTTGAGTCCAGGCGAATGTGAATGATGGAATCGTGATGCCTATTATTTTGCCCTGAGAGGGTCTCTGCTACCCTTGGGGCCTATTGATGGTGAGGAGGGATGGGGGTGGGAGCTGAGCGTGAGGGCGCCTTGCTGGGGAATATAGGAGCCCCAAGCCCAGGCATAAAAGAGGGAAAGAATGAAGCAATGTCCATGGGACCATGGAAGAAAAGGAGTCTGGGAAAGGCTTCTGAGAATGGCTGCCCCAGCTCCATTTCCATTTCAATGAATGCCAAGGGCAACTGGAACTCTACTCTCTTGACCCTTTGAGGCTTCCCCACAGTTGTTATTCTGGTGACCATTCCCCGCCCCCCACCCTATGCCCCCGCTGCTGGTTTCTCTGTCCGGAGTAGCCTTAAAGTCCTTAAAACACAAAAGGCCCCAGGCGAAATTGTTGCAGGGACAGCAGGGAGGAGAGATGCTGGGGACAGTGTCCGATGGGCAGGGGCAGAGCAGGTGGGGCTGCTGAGAGGTAGAAAGAGAGCAGACCCCACTGCTTACAGTTTGTGGAAGGAAGGAGAAGTAGGCTCCTGAGGTGCCAGGCCCCAGGTACTGTGGATTCCCAGCTCCCTTCTTGCCCCCAAAGGGCCTAGGTCTACTCACCACACTGCCCTTCATTTGGCCACGTTGATTCTAAAATTTATTGAGTAGCCAGGTGCATGGTACCCTCCCTGGCGACAAGTATATACATTCTCTTGCTTCAGCCTCTCCATAGCTCTGTGAGGGCGGGGAGCAGCCTCTTTGAATCTCGGCAGGTATTATCTTGACAGTGGCAGAGAATTCTAGATGCCCTGGTGGAGCTTCACCTTGAATGAAGCCAGGCCCGTTGTCAGTCATTCCTGAGCCTAGGGCCCTGACACCTGCTCTCCTGGAACCAGAAAGGGCTCTGCTGTAAATGCTAGGTGATCTGCTCCTGGAACCTTCTAGAGAGGATGCTGCCCCCTAAATCTAGGGCCTCAGGTTCCCATATCACTTGCCTCTAGGTCAGAAACCTCAGTCTCTCCAACTGCAGTTCTCTACTCCTTCTTATCCTGCTGTCAGGGAGAGGGAGAACAGCTGGTTCCCATCCTCCAAATAATAAGCCTGCCGTGCAAATCGTTTTCTAAAATCATTAGGCCACAAAGATTCTATTCAGCTGCAATGTTTGTACTGGCCCCGCCCTCATTTCCCAGAGACTGGAAGACATTCACTCACAGAGACACTGGCACAGAGACACACCTGAGAGACGGAGAGATCCCAGGTCAGAGGCCCGTCAGATTTTCCCAAAGAAAGAGTCAGGAAGACCGTCCCAGAAGAGCCATGAAGCCCCCCGCCCCCCAGCCCAGAGACCCAGAGCTTGGGAGGGATTTGGGGTCTTTGCACTTTTTGGAAGGACCCTGAGCAGCTGTCTAATGCCAGAAGCAAGAACAGGGCTGGACGGAAGCCTTCCAGTTGCCCAGCCCCGTGCGAAGAGGGGAGAGAAGAGATGAGGGGGTGTCCCCTGCTCTTGGGGGGCCTTGCAGTCTAGTTGAGGAGGCAGCACCCACTCAGACACATACATTGATATGCATGCCAAGTTAAATAATACCAGGTCTCCTGACAACCATGCAAGAGACATCACAAGATGACATACGCTCTGTGCCAGACAGAAGAGCTTGGGGAGGAAGAGCCAGAGGACCAAGGAGAAGGGAGAAAACACCCAGTGTCCTTTTCTTGGCCATCCCTGCCACACTTGCCCGAGGCAATGGGGAAGAGCCACTCTCCTCTCTCCCGGCTACTGAGAGGTCATCACCGTTTGGCATTCTGGGAGACCTCTCTGTTGACCAGTGCCTAACCTGTAATTGTCCCAGTACGTTGGGTCCAGTGGTGGTAACTCAAGGCTCTTGAGGACCTAGTCTCTTACTTGGGGTTGTTTGGGTGCACAGAGTGGGTGAGGTATTGGGGAAGGCCGTAGTCCCCCAGTATGGTTCAAAGGGAGGAAAAGGGACCACAACTAGTCATGGAACTTTCCCAGACGAGGAAACGGAGCCACGGCAGAAGGAAGGGACTTGAGCATGGGCACAAAGTTGAGAAGAGTTGGAGCCTGGACTCCCACTTTGATCTGTCTGGCTCCAAAAACCCTACTTTTCTCACCTCCCCATAGAATAAGTGGGGCTGCCCCCCACTTATCCCCCCCCCCCAGAAAACCAGGTTTGCATCACTGTGCAGTCGCCAAGGCAGGAGTGACTTCCTTCTCATGGGCTCCTGCATCACTTTCTCTGTCCTGAGGGACCTCAGGCTGCCAGCTCAGAAGGTCTCAGCCTCCCGGGGAGTCAGAGGCCTGCCCATCTCACTCCCAGAAAGGTCTCTTGCCCAGGAAGATGGGGGTCTGTCTTCCTGGGGACAGAAAAGAGCCTCACCAGCCTCTCCTGGTGATCCAGCCTCGTGTCCCCCAGCAACTACAAGATTAGAAAAATGAAGCTCATGAGTGTCTCTTTTGCTGGAGACCAGGGTGGGGTTGAACCTACTCTCTGGCCCGGCGCAGCATCCTGTGTCGACAGGCCCCCAGAGAAGTCATCTATGTGGTCTACCTTCCTGCCTCCTCGGAGACCTAGCTGAACGGCTGTCCCCAGGACGGACCTCAGGAACCTGAGCGCTCGGATCAGCTTCTGGCCAGGGCGATGCTCTCAGGGCAGACCGGGAGCCTACAGAAGGTACCTTTGTTCTTAGAATTGCTGTGGAGAGCATTTCCCGCATCACCGAAGATAGCCACCTGGAGCCCAAAGCTCTAGCCGCTGCCACCGCCATGATTTCTTCTACCCCGATCGTCACCGTTGCCACTTCTGTCACCATGCTCACCGACTGAATAAAAGCCGACATCACTGTCCTCACCTGCCTCAAGTTTCATGTACCACCACCGTTGTCACCAACAACCACCAACGTTGCCAGCCATATTCTCCACTCTTAGCTCTTCCACCGCGTTCTCTGGGAAATACACTTATTTAAAAGCCTAAGTGTCATTGCTCCCCATTCAGAGAGGACACTAGGAGCCTAATCCCTGCCCTCGAGCCAAAGACTGATAAACTAACCTAAACACGGGCAGATGGGACCCATCAAAACTATCCTTTAACTAACTAACATGCTATTGACACGTTTGGGAGTGTCCGCTCAGGGCAGGGGCCAGAACTTTTCCGAGGTGGAGGAAATGTGGGACTCTGACTGGGTCAAGTGCTCTTCCCCTGGTTGATCGGGGCACTGCATGGCTGGAGGCCCCGCTGCAGGCTGAGGGAGGGGCGGGTAAAGAAGGACCATGCATAAAGGCCAGTGGGAAGGGTGGGCAGGACCCAGGAGAACCACCTACTAGAAGTATAGGCTAGGCCCGGGGGTTGACGGTCCCTGAAGCCTTGAAGTTCGCTTGCTCCCACGGCTGGCTCCCATGAAGACCTGTGCCCACATGTCCACGGTGAGGGGGTGACTCATGCCAGGCTCCAGGGCAAGGTGTGAGAGGCAGTCTAGGACATGCCTTCCAAAGACTCTAATAGGGTGTGTGAGCATGTGAATATGAGAGGGGGAGAGAAGAAAGACAGAGAGAGAGAGAGAGAGAGAGGGAGGGAGGGAGGGAGTTAGGGGTAGGGAAATATGTGCCCCCTTATTTCTGAGCAAATCCTGGGTACCGAGGGTAGTAGGATGCCAGCTTCAGGCCAGAGAGGGTAAGGGGCTCCCTGTCTTGCACCCCTGGGGAAAAGCTTTGCAAGCCCAAGGCACCTTAGTAGCCTCCTTCACCAGCCGCTGCTCCTTGAGCTGCCCTCCTCAATTTGGTGATGTCCAGAAGAAGAGGGAGCTGGTGGTGTCCATTCTCCATTTATATGAATGGAAAATGGCCTCAGGGATCCTTTTACCCCACCAATAGTAATGAGCTTCTTCCTTCTCTCTCCTCGATTCCAGTCCTCTCTCAGGACAGGGCTGCCTGATAAAATCACTGTCTATTTACACACTGATGGGATGTCTGGAATCTGCCTTAAAATAACCCTTGGCTGGGGAGTGGGTGGGGATGGGAGTCAAATAAGGTTGGCCATGAGTTGATAGTTATTGAGAGCGGGTGATAGGCAAACACATGGGGGGCTCCGGGAACTCTTGTGTCTACTTTTACATATATCTGAGATTTTCCGTAATAAAAAGTTAAAGCAAAACAGAACAAAGCAAAGCAAAAACCCTCAAACACCACGTATGTATTGAGCTGAAATCATACTTTCCAGTGGTTTCCACCCACAGATCCCAGATATGCCTTCTCGGACCATACAGACCACCCTTGTTCCCTCTGCCCCACGTTGGCCTTCAGCTATTTGGACAAAAGCATGGTCTTTGGAGCCAAGCAGATTTGGGCCGTGTGCTGGCTCCGCTTTTTCCTAGGAGTTCCTGCAAGTTACTCTACCTCTCTGAGTCTGACTCCCTTAGGGTCATTGTGGGGGTTCCATGTCTGTGAAGCCCTCCGCATAGTGCCTAGCTTTCGAAGTCGGTGCTCAATATGATCGAGCCTCTGCAGAATGTTGCTATTTTAGGCCAAGGCTCAGGATCCCCCTTGGACAAGGTAAACAGCGCTAGTCTCTGCGACTATTTCTCACACATTGTGGTTCCCCAGCCTGGGTGACCTGCCCTGGCTGTTTATCAATGTGCCTTGGCAAATATGGGGCCTAGGATCCGGCCCCGTAGTCCAGATGGTCTGGACGCGGAGAGTACAGTAGGGCTATTACCTCCCTGCATCTGGGAACTGTATTTCTATTCATACAGCCCGAGATTTCATTAGCTTTTTTAGCCACCACGTCACACTGTTGGCTTCTGTGGAGCTTGTGGTCAACTCAAAGCCCTCAGTCCTTTTCACACATGCGGCTGTTAAGCCCTGTCTCCCCAGCCCCCGTATTTGTGCAGTCAGGCTTTGACTCTCAAAGCAATACTTTCCGTTTACTCCTGTTTGCATTTATCTGGCTGGTTTTGGCCCCGGGTTCCAGCCTGTTGAGATTTTTGTTGTGTTTTGTTTTCATTTTTCAATTCAACATATTAGCCGGGCCTTGCAGCGCTGGGTGTTGGGACGTTTGGTGGTGCCCAGGCCTTCTCCACCCTCCTCCGGATCACTGGTAAACTCAATGTGCAGGATGGGATGGAGCCCAGGGCCCTGTGGGGGCATGCTAAATAATTCCTTCCTTGTTGACATCAGTCAAGGCTCTTTCAGTTCTTTTGTTTTTTTTAAAGATTTTATTTCTTTATTTGAGAGAAAGAGAGCATGAGGGAAGGATAGAGGGAGAGGGAGAAGCAGACTCGCCACCGAGCAGGAAGCCCGACGCGGGACTCGATCCCAGGACCCCGAGATCAGGACCTGAGCCAAAGGCAGACGCTTAGCCGACTGAGCCACCCAGACAGCCCCAAGGCTCTTTAAGTTCTATTATTGAGCTACAGGTGCACCTCGTCCAACCTTTTCCAGTCCACCATTCTCCATCTTGTTTACAGGAACACCGTGAGGGTCCTTGTCAGGGCTTTGCTGCACTCCAGAGATCAACAGAGTCACAAAATAAAGTGAGGCCTAACGGGCCCTGGCCTGTTCGTAAGTGAAGCCTTGCTTCCTCATCTCTTGGCTTCATTTGGAGGTTTCCTACCAACTAGCAACTTCACAATTCTCTGGAATTTTGTCAGGCTCCCAGACTGAGCCAAATGGCCTGATACCACCAAAGTCTACCTTTCGTCCCTGTTTGAAAACCATTATTATATTTGTAAATCTCCCAGCCTCCGTGAGCTCTTAGGGTCATGATGATGGTTCTGACCTCATATCTGCAATTGCCTCCAGGACCCTGGATTTGCAGATGAGATCAGTGGAAATGACAACGAATGCATTCAACATCACTGGCTGGGCACCGTACTGTGCTGGGGTCGAGTGAGATGCCAGTCCTCTACTCAGCAATCTGCCTGTCCCGTTGGAGAGGTGAGACACACCAACGGTCCTAATAAAAGGTAGAAAGTGGCAAGTGCCAGTGAAGATGGACGGATACGAGGTTGAGAGGTCTGGAGGAAAAAGAGCTGATGGGCAGCAGAAAGGCAGCCAGGGAAGGCTTTGTGGAAGAGATCACTTTGGAGCTGGGCCTTGAAGCACGGGCAGGATTCGGATATGGGGTGATGAAGTGGAAGACTCCCGCGGCAGGTGGGAGAGCCCAAGAACAGGCATGGAGGTGGGGACCTCCCTTGAGCTACGGAGCACAAACAGTGAGTGATAATCGTAGTAGTTGCTATTTATTAAGCACTTATTACTGTGCCAGGAACTGTATTAAGCACTTTACATACATTAGCATGGCCTCACAATGCCCACTCTAAGGTGGGTACCATCATGATCCTCTTCATTTTACACGTGAGCTAATGGAGGCTTCGTGAGATGAAGTGAGTTTCCCAGGGTCACCCAACTAGGCAGGCCTTTGAAGGCAGGGCTGTCTGTCCCCTCCTATCAGCTCTGTCACGGTCCCCACCCAATTAGGCCTCAGGGTTGGCATCCGGATCCTCTGTAGCTTCAGGGACCAGCATTTTGGGGTCTCTCTCACTCTTACCTTGGCTCATAAGAGCAGGTGGTCCTCACCAGGAGGCTTCCCTCTGGCCCCATGGGCCTCAGGACCCCAATCCAATCTACTGCCCTGCCATCTCCTCACTTGACAAAGCCTGCCCTGTCCCCTCTTTTTCCTTCAAAATGAGACAGTAGGACATAAGCCAAGAGCCCTCTCCAGCTTTGGAGGTGGGAGAGCTGAGTGTGTGATCTGGAGCTCCCAGAACAGTCTTTATTAGACTGCACATTGCAACTCATTAGCAAGTCACGCCACCGATTTAGTGAATCTTGACTGGGATTCTAAAAGAATGAAATGGAGTATCCCATGCAGTAATGATAAGTATTGTTTCCCAGGACATGATTCCATTTTATATATCCCTGTTTGTACACATACACACATATACACACACTACATATGTATACAGATACATATATGTCTATGCACACGAGTTTCTTTGTTGTACCAAGCTTGCAATTAAAAAAAAAAAAAAACCCTCGAAGCACCACTGTGTGGCCTAGCTGTGTGACCACGAACAAGTCACTCCCCCACTCTGGTTCTCCCTCTTCTCGCGTGGGATATAGGTACAGTAATGCCTCCCTCTCTCCTTCATGGCTAAGGGTGAGGTCTGCGAGACATATCTCTGGAAGCACCCTAGAGACGGGGAAGAGCGAAGAGTGTATGCCCAGGAGTTACTATTCTAACAGTTGGCAAAATCCCCCTAAGCCTGCCCTCTCATGATTCTGTTTTGGCATCCGGCGTGGAATTTGCCGGGGCCTCTGCAGTGTGGAGCTCCTGGACTGCGAGTGGAAAGGCCCCAGCAGGGCTGCCTGGCTGCCCCCACCCCCTCCCAGCAGGGCACCAAGAGGGGCAGCCACGAGGTACTCGTCCTGGCTGCGGGGACAGCAAAACCTGGGCACCTCGTCAGGGCCGCTGCACCCGGCCTGCCTTTGTTTCCCCGGAAGGTGGGGCTTTGCGGGAGGCCCAGAGGGCAACTTCCGGAGGGGCTGAGCTCGTAAGCAAAGTGGACCAGGAGCGAGGGAGGGAGGAAGTTGCAGAATCTACAGCCCGGGAGGAGGCCACAAAGACCATGGGCTTTGGGCACAGACACCCCCGAGTCTGAGGCCCTGCTCCACAGCTTTCAAGCTGTGAGGGTATCAGTGAGTCCCTTGGTCATATTAAGGCTCAGTCTCCTCGTCTACCTTGCAGAACCGTGGCGGCAGTGAGCCACCACACAGAAGGAAACAAACGGAGCCTTTCCGGGCCCCCCTGAGCCCTGCCCTGTTTCCCCCATTTTACTCCAGCGCAGCGAGCGTCGAAGAGATGTCTGCACACGTACGCGAGTGCGTGTGTCTGTGTGGGTGAGGTTTGGGTCCAGGCGGGTTGGTGGCAGGGTGCAACAATATTTCTAACCCCTCAGTAAGAGTGGCCTCCATCCCATTTTGTCTATCATCTCCAGACAACAGTTTCATGCCAAACTCGGGAACATCATTTCTCTCCCTGAGCGGCAGTTGGACAAAGCAGGATCGGAGCCCCGGGCCCTCTCATCAGGATGCTGAGCGGAGCTCGGGGAGGTGTGAATGTGAGGCCCCGGCACTGGTCACTGCCCTCTGTGGGTGGCACCACTGTGCGGCCTCTTCTCTGAGTGGAATAAAGGAGGCTGTGCCCTGCTCAAGGCCGCCCAGGCCGCCCAGCATCTGAAGCCTTGGGGGGCAGGAGGGGACAGGCCTAGGCAGGTGGGCTCGTGTTCCCCTCAACTTCTACCCTTAGGCTGCAGAGCAACTCCGAGGCGGCGCATGTGGACAGATGATCGGGCCCAGGCCTGGGAATATGCAGTGTGTGCTTATCGAATCATCCCTATTCGCGATGGAAGAGACGCAAGTTGGCGCAGGGTCCCGGTCTGGGGGTGGGGATGGGGCAGAAAATGAGCAGTGAGCTGACTGCTTGATGGGAGAGGCTGGCGGGGGCAGCGCCCCCTCCAGGCGGCCCTCCTGGGCCCTACCTGCCTCTTCCAGGATAGTTCTCAAGGTGGGTATCTCCACGCTGCCTGGAGAAGCGACTCCATTTCCCACCCCTCCCCTCGTCTTTCTGCAGCGTTGTGTTCCTCCTCCTCCTCCTCCTCCTTGAAGCCTGCTTGGCTGTTGACACCTCAGAGATATTTGTAGATCACTATCTCAGGAGGCCGTTGGCCTGACTCATCCCTGAGCCCAGCCCTGTCTGCTGGCTCCTTTCATCTTCTCCTCTCAGCCAATCCTTCTTCGCCCTTAATCATTTTCTCTCTCCCTCTAAATGCCCCCCAGCGAATCTGGCTCCCCACTTCCCTGCCTGTTCTTTACTTGGGAATTCCTCAGGGTAAACCCATGCTGCTGTCTGCTGGGGCAGCAAAGGCCCCTGGAAGATGCCGCAAGGCCTTGATTTGGCAGCCCCCACCCCCCCACCCCTGCTTGCCACACCAGTTTGGACAAACGGCTTTGCTCTGCCGGGCCTCAGTTTCCTCTTCTGGCAAATGGGCAGCAATGATGCCAGCCCTGTCACACGGGTCTGTAGTGAGGAGCACGATGAGATCATGCCCATGAACAGCCCTTTGGAGACTCAGCGGTGGTGCCCTTGGACGGGACTGGCTAGGACCCGAGAAGAAGCAAAGAACGCACTTGTAGTTACTTCGAGACTCCCTTCAGCCCTACCGCGGGCCCCACAGTCCTGCTTGCTGGCTTGCCAGCTCGTGCTCTCTGCCTCTCTCTCCAGCCCTTCTCTGTCTTGGTCATTCCGCTCCCCTGCTCTCTCTTTGCAGCTCTCCGTGAAGAATACCGTGCCTACCAGCTGTCCGGCCAGCCTGGGCCAGTGCCCACCATCCCCCGAGGGAAGGAGCCGGCATGCTGAAGGCCTCAGACCCTGAGACCCCGGAGAGAGTCCAACTCTACGTCCAGAGAGCCCGAGACATGAGAGGGGCCTGGGCACAGGGACTTGCCCCAGCTTCTCCCCAAGTGCCTGGGCCGCAGTCGGGCTGCCGATGGCATCGGGGGTGTGGATTGGCTTGCATAGAATTCCTGTTATTCTCACAAACCAAACTAGTCCCTGATAATTTCCCTCTTCAGATCTTGTCCCTGTTCCACTGAAGGCCATGCCTTGGGCTGGCCTGGGCCCACTTCCCTTCTCTGGGTCTCTGTGTCCCCATCTGCGCAATACGAGGGGCCGGGCTGGGACAAGGACGAGGGTCATTCCAGCCCAAACTCTCTGTGTTGCCTGACAAATGCCACCCTGTCAGCCATGTCTCCCAAGAGGCCCCAGGAGTGTGTCTCCTGGGGGCCAGCTCGGGGTGGCTTCGCTGTGATAACCTTGAACCTCAGCAGCTCTGCTTTCCAGTAGGTCTTCAAGTAGGTCCCTCACTCAGAGAGTCCATATAAGTGTCTCAGAGGAAGAGAGCCACCGGGCAGAGGCAGGCGTGGGTTCGCAGAGGGCGGCCTCAGGACCGTGAGAGAGCAGGCCTTCTCCCAGTGGTCAATGGAGGCAGAAAGTCCTGGGTTCTAATCCCAGAAGCTCCTCCACGGACACCCTATGGTCCTGGACCATTTACTTCCCTCTCTTAGACCAAGTGCCATTTTGTCATCCAGAAAATGGGGATAAAAGAGTCTTGCCATCACAGAATAAAGAAAGGAGTTGGCGCGAGCGCTTGGTACCAAGCCTGCCTCATCAGAGATGCTGCAAAAGATGGCTGTCTTCCTTCCCCAGTCTTCCCTGGGCGAACTTTCCCGGGGCCTGCCTCTTTCCCTCCCTCGCTCCTTCTCTGTGCTGTGAAAAGCAGCCACAGGCCTGGCCCCTCTCTGAAGCATGGCCAGCCAACTGGGGGCCTGGGGTTCACACTTGGTGCTTCAGCAGCTGCTGAAAGTCTCTTGGGAGCCACAGGAGGGAGAGAAAGGGAGAGAAGGCGGGGGCCGGGGCAAGACAGAGACAGAGCGGTAGAAAGAGACAGGTAGGGAGAGAGACAGCGAGAGAGAAGCCGAGAGACAATGACAGAGATGAAGGAATGCCATAGAGGCAGACACACTCAAGGACCCAGGAAGATGGACAGACGCCTGAACAGGTTGGGCGAAAGGCAAACAAGGAGCGAAAAAGGCAGGGGCCGGGAAGGGAGGCAGAGAGACAGGGCAACAGATGCACGCAGAGGGAGAAGGAGGCAGGGAGCGAGGTGGACAGTGGGATGGAGAGGTGCAGAGAAACAAACAGAGGCCCACAGCGAGAGAGTCCAAGACAAAGGGAGAAGGAAACAAAGGCAGGAAGCCAAGGCGGTGGAGACCTAGAATGGGAAGAAAGGGAGGGAGGAGGGGGAGGGGCGCGGGAGGGGAGGGAGGGAGGAGGGGGAGGGGCGTGGGAGGGGAGGAAGAGCGAGTTGTTAGTTCAGGGCTCCGCACAAGGCTGACACAGCACATTCTCTACACTCTCCTCTCCCTCCTACTGCCGGCCTCCAGCTGCCCCCATCCCTTTCCTTATCACCGGGCCCTTGGCTGGGGAAGGGGCCCTGTCCCCTGCCTGTTCCTCATACTCTTCTAGGCCAAGGTTAGCTAGGGCGGCCCAGCCCCTTCCCTACCTTCTTCCACCTCCTCAGCAGCCTGGGGCTCAGGTGGGGAGGAAGCAGGTGACCACCCCAGGGAGAGAGGCTAACATTCCAACTCCTCAGCAGTCTGCAGAGGAGGCTGAAGGGGGCCGGGGAGGAGGCTGGTCGGCCTCATTCATTTGCAAGCTCCTTCGGTACTTTCATCTCCTGGAGGGCTGGCCAGGGCCTCAGGGCTCTGAGGTTCGGGGCCAGACTTCAGGCTTTGGCCCAGAATCACTGGGGAGTCCAGCCCCACCACTGACTCTGCAGCCACCCCTGGGAGCTTGAGGCGGCCAGCTCACAGCTTCCTAAATGGAACCACATCCCATTTGCCCCAAACCAGCATGTCAGATCTCTAGGCCTGGCCTTTGAAGACACTGAGGGGGCTCCAGAACGGAGGGGGCAATGGTTTGGCCAGGCAAACCAAGCAGAAGTCACCAAGCCCGCCTCGCTCGTGCAGCTGGGTTCTTTAGGAAAATGAACAAGATCTAAGTCCTGGGGGGTAGGTTTCCTTCTTGGGCAGCTCCTTGCCTCTGTACAAAGTTTACACCCTGGCAGGAGGGAAGAGAGGGAGTCAGGAGGGCACGGAGTCTTGGCCAAGGTCTCACGTGGCTGCTTGCGGTCCTGCTGCTTGGGATATTAGGAGTAGGGGCAACGGGGACAATGGGCAGAGATACAGAAGACCCAAGTCCAACATTGGCTTCGCCCACCCTCCTCCAAGCAGACATTTCAAGATCCTGAGGAAGGCCACTCCCTCCCCACCGAAGGGAATCAGCCGGCTGGGATGTGGGGTGCCGAGCTTACATCCTAGCTAGGAGGATCCTTTGAAGGAACTGGCATTCTTTACCCTGTGGGGACGGGTGGGAGGCATCGTTTTCCTCTTCAGACATCTGAGTTGCTGCCGTGGGGCAGAAAGTTCACAAAAACTCACCAGGTCCATCCTTGAGGGGAGGGGCCCACCCGAAGGCCAGGGCAAACTCAAGGCGGGGGTGCGGATCATGGTACTCTTTCAGCCACTCAAGTTGACCCCCACTAATAAGAATTTAGAAAGCAGAGTAGTCCCGAGGAGGAAGGGACAGGGAGACAAACTGAGACTATTACTAGCAAATCCCTGTTTGATAGCCAGCCTGGGGTCTAAGAAGGGAAAGAAGCAGAGCCCCCTGGGGCGGGGGGTGCACAAGGAGGAGTCCCTGGCAGGGCACTAGGTGAGAATGAGAGGACGTGGCCTTCAAGCCTCCTGCCACCCTTAACACTCTGAAGCTCGAGTGAGACAGTTGATAAATGGACTAAGAATCCTTTTTTTTTTCCAGTTACGAACAGCCTCTTAAATACAGAGGAACAAAGTGTGGAGGGGGTTTGGGAGGATGGGTGACACAGGTGAAGGGGATGAAAAGGGACAAACTTCCAGTTATAAAATAAGTAAGTCACGGAGATGGAAAAAAAAAAAAGTACGGTCTAGGGAACATAGTCCATTATATTGTAATAACATTGTTCGGTGACAGATGGCGACTACACTTATCATGGTGAGCATCGAGTAATGTATGGGACTGTTGAATCGCGATGTTATACACCTGAAACTAATATAATATCGCACATCAACTCTACTTCCATCATAACGACAAGGAAAGAAATGGATCAAGAAAGATAGCAGTCCTCTGGGCTACAGAGGGCTGCGTGCCCGGGGAACTCCCTGGCTCTGTTCTTCGGTTTCCTCCTTGCCCTACTGGCCAGCTCCCCCTCTGGGAGACTCGTGTTGGGGATCGCCCCCCAAGGTGTGCTGGAGCCTAGGGGCCCCTCACTTGGGCTCCTCACCAGCCCTTTCGGTGGGCTGCCTAGTCTTTTGCGGGCTCTCATCCTGATTTTTCTCTGGGTCGGCATCTAGGGATTTCGTTTAAAGAGGCAGAGGTCAAGGTAGCCGCAAGTCAGTCCAGGCTGGGGCGGGGGTGCCGAGGGTGACCAAGCAAGTCCACAAACTACCTGGAGAAGTGGTGCGCAGCCTATCCCTGGAAGTCTTTGAGAAAATGCTGTTTGACAGGTTCCTAAATGCAGTGGCCTCAGAATCTGCAAGGGGAAGGACCATGGATCTGTCTGGGCCACGCCAAGCAGGTGTCTCCTGGGCTGGGGCCAACTGGAAAAAATACCCACTGGGCCCTGGCTGGCAGCTCCGGGAGGCCCTCACCCCAATTCACCTGCTGAGGCTGACTCCAGTCCGAGCCCAGCCCCACCTCCTGTCTGGCCAGGTGCGGCAGGGTGGGGTGCCCGTGCTCAGACCTGAAATGAGGACCACATGGCAATGTGAACCCCACCCATGCAAGGGGCCTGGCTGCGTCCGAGTCCAGAGGAGCGTCTCTCACCCCTGGGGCCTCTCCCCAAGTGGGGAAGGAAGGGGGCTGGCGGCCATTCCTTTGGAGGCTGTACAGGTCTTTTTCTAGCCCCCTTTTCTCTTTTCTGTTTCCCTTTTCCCTCCGAGCCCTGGCCTGGTGGCCCGGGCCCTTTCTGCCTGGTTGGACTGATCCCCTCTTATCTCCGCCCCCATCAACATTCCTCATTCCAGCTTCCCCATCCTGAGCTGGGACACATACCTGAGGGGCAGATCAAAGGCTCACAGCTGCTCTTGTCAGCTCCCATTAGACCGCAACTGAGAAGGAGAGCCCACCCTGGCAGGCCGCCCTGGCCCCTTCACCCTGCCTTCCCCATCCTGGGCTTTCAGAGGCCAGCTCATCCCAAGGTGGCACCTCCAGATGCTGAGGGGGCCCTGCCCCTGCAGCCCCTTCCCCCTCCTCTCTTCTCTGAAGAGGAAAGAATGCCTCAGATCCTGGCTGGGAAGCAAGCCTGGAGCCCGGGACCTGGGCAGACCGAGACAGGCCGCCGCCTGCACAGTGCAAACCCTGGTCCCTACAGGTTTGCTAAGGTCTCTGGGAAGGGCCGGCCCCGGTCCCAGCCGTCCTGCCAGAGGTTCCACCAGAGGACATGAAGGCCGAGAACCCCGCTCTACAACTGCAAGGCAGGGCTCACAGGAGCCTCAAGCAGAGTCCTGGGCTTTCTTCCCAGCTCTAGCATGCCAAGGGAACCTTCCAGGCCTTTGTGATCCAGCCCTGGTCTCCATTCCAGCTGTGCTGGTCCTCCCGGAACTTCCCCCAAACACACAGCACATATTTCCCCCGCACCCCAAGTTTTTGCACTCGTTTCCCCACATGCTTAGAATGCCCTTCTCCACCCGACAAAATCCTATTCTGCAGGAAGAAATTGGATGCCAAGCTACGTATATACAATATTCCTTTATATATATACATGTATATGTATGTATCCTACAGATATAGGTACATAAGAATAGAAAAGGTACATTAAAAATGACTTATGCTTGTTGAGCACTTACTACATTCCAGCACGATCCTAAGTACTGTATGACTTACTGAATCTTTGTAACACCTCTACGAAGCAGGTACCGTTATTATCGCCATTTTACAAATGAAGAACCCAAGGCCCAGAGAGGGACAGCATCTTGCTCAGCAACACAGAGCTGGCTCCAGAGCCCATGCTTTGAGTCCTCACGCTCTGCCGCCTCTCATTCATGCAGCTGCAGCAGGAGAAGAAGCTTGGGGGCTTATGTGCCTATGTTAACAGTAGCAGTCTCCATGGGGCAGGTTAGGGGTGATTTTGAGGAGAGAGCATGTTTGCCACATTCTACGGTGGGTGTGGATTTGGAGAAGGGAGAACGTGGCATTAAGCATGTGAACTCTGGGGTCCGGGAATCTGGGACCAAGTTGCAATTTTGCTGCTCACGACATGAATGAACCGGGCTCCTTTGCTATTTCTTCTGGGTCTCCATTTGGTCATTGGTCACCCAGGGATGGTAATGACACCTATTTCTAGGATTGTCATCTTCATTAACTGAGATAGTGAATGAATAACGCCTAGTTTGAGGGAACCAGAAAGTTCTAATGTTTATAATCAAGGAAGGAGACTTGCAGAATACCACAGCCAACAAAGCTCGGGACAAAAGTTACCTTCCCTGGGAAGGCTTTCTCCTTGCCACACTCCACCCCCGACTCCTCACCCCACTTCAAAGAGCAAACCACAAACCCATTTTTCTACCCTTAGAACACCAGCTGGGGCTTCCAGGGTCTCAGCAGCAGGGGCCACAACACTGCTTTCTAATCATTGCTTGCTTTCCCAGGACGCACTACGGTGCCAGACCCAGAGGGGCCTCATTAAGCTCATTCATCAAACATTTCTTGAGCACCTACTGGTGTGTGCTAGACCCTAGGGATGCACCGTTAGAGAATATGCTGCCCCTGCTCTTGGTGAAGGGAACTCGTGGTCCAGGGTGGGAGACGGACTCAACATCGTTGATCATAATATATTACTAACAGAGGAACGCATTCCCTCAGTCATTAACAAATATTTATTGAGTGCCTATTATGGGCCAAACACTGTTCTTAGAGGCTTATCTGTGATCATCCCCCTACTAATAATCCCGATTGGAAGAATAAGTAGAGATGGAAGTAGCTGAGAGGCAAGAAGGCTTTGGCTTGTTAAGGCTGGGGGCGGGGGGAGAAGGGTGTTTCAACAAAGGCATCGCTAGGGGAAAGATGCCAGAGGAATGTGTTTGCACCCTCGGTCCCCACAGGCTTGCTAAGGACACCCCCACAGACCAGTGCTTAAAAGTAGATGTCCCCTTCTGCCCCCCTCCCCCCCCCACCCCGTGCCCCTGTGTCCCAGGAAGAAGAAGTAAGATATACAGGGGCTGCTGGTGCCTCTGTGGAGCTGTGAGTCATTCAACCCCTGTGGAGCAGGGAAGCTAGGGGTGAGGGTGATGAGAGTAATGCAGAGAGAACAGGCTAGAGAGGGAAATAGGGATCAGGCCCGGCCTTGTGCCTGCAGAGTGGGGACTTCCTCTTGCTGGCAGAGGAGAGTTCCCAGAAGGTTTCTAAGTGACATAATCGGATGTGTGCTTCAGAAGTTTCACTGGGTGTGTGAGGAAGATGAGCTCAGCGTGGGTCCTGTTGACTTTGAGGGGCCTGCAGGAGGCTCAAGCTGGTGGGACAGGGCTGAAGCTCAGGGGAGAGGGCTGGGCTGGAGGCCTGGGGTGGAGATTATCAGCGTGAACATAGATCTGGAGCAGAGAGAAGATGAGCTCATGCAGGGAGACTTGGTTGCATGGAAAAGAGGAGGAAGGACCGAGCCTTGGGCCTTCTGGCATCCAAGGAACAGGAGAAGAAGAGGAGCCAGCCAAGGAAACAGAACAGCTAGAGAGCTAGAAGGGAAACCAGGAAGTCGTCGGGGAAAGTCAGTGAATTTAGAATAGGAGTGACCAAGGTCCACTGTTAAAATGATCCCCTTGCTCGTGAAGAGTTTTTCTTTCAAAGATTTTATTTATTTATTTGTCGGAGAGAGAAAGAGAGAGAGCACAAGCTGGGGAAGTGGCAGGCAGAGGGAGAAGCAGGGAGCCCAATGCGGGACTCGATCCCAGGACCCCGGGATCATGACCTGAGCTGAAGGCTGATGCTTAACCAACTGAGCCACCCAGGCGCCCTGCTCCTGAAGAGTTAAAGGCAGAGAATCAAGCAGAACATTTATGAATAAAACAGTAGCTATAATATAGATTCCCGTCCCCCCCCCCCCCACACACAAATTCTGATTCAGTCAGACTGGGTGGGGCCCAGGAATCTTCATTTTCAACCAGCATCAAGTGATTCAGGAGAAGGCATCCATGGCATTTACTTTGAGAATTGCTTCCATCTCAGGGGCAGGTAGTGAAAGGCAGAGGGTAGGGAAGATGCTCCGATGGCTTGCCCCCAGCAGGGGGCGGGGTGACCAGCAGTGCTCCCCCACCCAGAACATTCACACCCCACAGACTTTTCTCTTAGAACCCAGGTGCAGATCCGGAGCCCAGCCAGGAGTAAACTGAGCTTCAGCGTGGAAAATATGGAACCAAGATATCTGGGGAGGGGGTGGGCGGGAAGGGGAATAATGCAAACCATGCAGATCTGCCTGCGAAAAAGCAAGGGAAAGGGGGCCAGGGACTGGGGAACAGCAAATGAGATAGGAGCTTGCAATGTGATATAGTAGCCCAATAAAGTTGGCTTCTCTCTCCTCTCTCTCTCTCTCTCTCTCTCTCTCTCTCTGTCACACACACACACACACACAGACACACACACACACACACACACACACACAGAGACTGCACAGGGCCTGGCTGCTGTAGCACAGAGCGAAACCAGAGGATCCCTGATCCCCAACCTCAGCTTTGCTGGGACAATACCTCAAACCTCCCCGGCGTCACTTCCCATTGAGAAAGAGGGGTACTGAAAATCTCAGGGCATTGCTGTGGGGCTGAGACAGGGCTATCAAACAAACAGGACTCCAGGGTTCTATGATTCAGGCAGCCTGGATCCTAGTCCTAGCTCTACCACTAATGGGCTGTGTGGCCTTGGGTAAGTCACTTAACCTCTCTGGGCTTTTACTACTGCATCAGTAGGATGGGGGAGATAGGGGCTAGATGATATGGGCCCTCGAAATTCTAATAGGTGGGAGCTTCCAGGACTGGTGGATTTTCACCTGTTTTATTCTGACTCTTCTGCAGGGACAGAAAGTGAATTGGGTGGCCTAGCACTTACTAGGTACTTCCTTCGTGCTTGGGACTGTGCTGAGAATTTTATGTTCAGTCAGTTGTTTCAGTTCCAGTTCCACAGCCCTGTGAGGAAGGAATTATGGCCATTTTACAGGTGAGGATATTGAGGCTTTGGGGACCTGGCCGTTGGGTCTGGAGGCTGGGGGAAGAAGAAGCAAGGTCTCAGCCTCTGTACACACTGCCCCCCAGGGTAATGCATCCTGGGGATTCCTGTATCTCATACTCCCAGGCCCAGAGGTTAGCACCCTCCCAGCAGCTTTTGTCTAACTGATTGGTCCATTGCTCTGAGAAGCAGCCCTTCCCCTCCAGGCCCATGGGTTCATACTTCCCTACAAGGGCTGGACACATGGCTGGCTACGTAGGGGGAAGGAGGGCACACATGACTTGATAAGGGGCCAGCCGGGTCTTTGTAATGTCTTTCTGACATGCCCAAGGGAACCGGCAGCTGCGGGGGGGGGGGGGGGGCCTTGTGTGAGGTCTGGGCACAAGGGTCCTCTCTGTCAGCTTCTCCTTCACCTTGATCCATCCCAGAAGTCTAACTCTCTTGACAGAGATCCTCCAAACCCACCTAATGATTGCCAGGTGGGAGTGGAGGACCCGGGGCAGAGACTGTCAGGACCCCATATCACCCCAGCTCTAATTGGCTTCCTGGCAAGCTGGGGAATGACTGCCCTCTCCGAGCTAGGCCTGGCTTCTCTCAAACCAGGACACTGGCCTGGCCAGCCAGGCCCAGTCAGCACCCCCATTCTCCTGGCAAACCCTTCCCCGTGGGCTTTCCACTGAGAGGAAGGAGACCCACGGTCTGGGTCTGGGGTCCTCCTGGCATGCCGGCCCTGGCCCAGGATTCTGGGCAGCCAACAGGATCCCGGGGCTTAGCTGCCCTTGTAGGGAGCCCCCTACTCAGAGCCATACCTGACAGCCTGGCTGGGTACAGGGATGGGATGTGGGACTGCCCAAAGTCAGGCCCATTTCCTCTCTTCTCTACTCTTGCACCCCTTCCCCCTTTCTCTCTACCATACAAATCCCCAAGTTCTTCTGAGACCAAAATTAAGGCCCGATTCCTACAAACTCAGCGGTTGACCTTGCCCAAGTCAGTGGACCCTCTTGAGGTCTCAGGGTCTTTTCTAGCTGGGGCATACTGTGATGCTCTAAGTCTATTCTTGAACAACTCTGTAGTCATGACTTCTCTCTGCCACAAGAAGGGAAGTGGAGTCCTTGTCAGCTGCAGAAATCAAGTCCCAATTCCTTAGCTTGGTATTTGAGTCCTTTGGCCATTTGGCCCTGCTTCTCTCCCATAAAGGCTCACAGTTGCTTTGGACTCCTCACTGTTTCCAGAACACACCAGGCCTTTTCCCATGGCAAAGCTTTTGCTCGGGAACTTCCCCTTGCTTGCAATGCACCCCCCCCCGCCTCCACTCACTCCCACCCCTTTAGCCCTTTGCATCCTTCCAGGTCCACCCCAAGTGGGAAAATGAAGGGCTCCTTCCTTTGTCCGCAGGGCCATTGTTAGTTCCTGGTTAACTCTGTCGCTATTAGAATGTCTCCTGGAGGGTGAGCATAAGTGTTTGTTGAATTGTAACCTAAGAAATACCTATGATTGCACATCCTTCACATAGGGCCACCCCCTTCCATATAGTCAGCACAGCTAAGTGTTACTTATATCCCATTAACTGCTCAATAGAAACGTCTGGGTTGTAGGGAGCGCTAATGATCTGAGTTGGAGATCCAGGCAATGTCACTAACTCTCTGCACCTTGACTTTGGGCAAGTCCTTTTGTCTCTCAGCCTCTTTTCTTGTCTGGCAGGCCGTGTAGCAAAGTGATTACACTCACAGACTCTCGGGCTAGAAGACCTAGGGGCAAGCCACACCTTTTTCATGTTCTAGGTCTGTGATCTTGGGCAAGTTACTTCATCTCTTTGACCTTGAGTTTCTTCATCTCTAAAAATGGGGGGAGTCGTGGTGCCCGCTCACGTTGTGAGTGTTGGGTTAATAAATGCCAAACACTCAGAGCTCTAGTAAGTCCTCGGTAAGTGCTAGCTGCCGTTATTATCAATCATATTGGTGGCTGTCAAATGGGGTTCAGGGTGCCTGGCAGTTGGGGCAGGAGTGTGTATTAAAGGGATGAAAGGGGGTTTGCAGGCTCCTCATGAAAATGAACTCAGAGGAACTCCCGGGACGGGCCAATGCATGGAGCCTCAGCCACCGGTCTAACAGCTCCCAGACTGTCCCAACCACTCTCTCGTGTGATCTCTACAACAGCCCTTTGCCAGGAGGCAAAGAAGGGCTTGGGAGGCTTGTTTTCCTGGTGATGGAAGTGGAGCTCCCAGGAAACGGAAGTGACTTGCCTAAGGTCACGTAGATAAATATGAGCTCAGATCTTCTGAGTCCCAGTTCCCGGAGCTGGAAGGACCACTCGTAGAGGAAAGAATCTTCCTTACTTTTCTACCTACTCCTTCCACCTATGCCAAGTTCCCTCCCGTTCAGCAGAGATGCCCATGCCAAGGCCGGTGCAGGGCACTGAAGACTTGGAGGTGGAACCACACAGCCTCGGCCTTTGCCATCTAAGGGATACAGATGCCGGAACCCAAAAGTGCTGGCCCAAGAGCCCAAGAGCTGCGACCACCTGCAATGCAGCCACATAGAAAGTGTGGCAAGAACACAAAGGAGGGAGGACCAGTGGCATTTGGGGGCAGAGGGAGGCAGGGGGCCTGAGGGAGAGAGCGTGTGGGCAGAGGAAAGACGGTATTCCGAGCAGTGGGTCAAGCTCCTGAGCTGGCAGCAAGGTGTTTGACCTGGAGACGGGGGGTTGGGCAGCTGCAGATGGTGGCTTAGCCCAAGTGTTGGTCTGCCGTCGATGCTCTGGCAGAACACCACCCCAGCCTCCTGTTTGGGCTCATTCATCCCTGGGCTGGCCACAGCAATAAGTGGGACAGTGAGCTGTTAGCAGAACGGTGTCCTCACTGGGTCTCTGCAGGGAAGAGGTGAGGAGCGGGCAGAAAGCAGGACAGGGTAACTAGCTAGAGCAGGGACAATGTCGAGAGTAGGTGAGGCTGAGTCATCTTAGCTTGTGGAGCCCTGGGGGCCAGGAAGTCTCTGCTCCAAGCCCCCAAGCTTCTCGGTGATTCCCGGGGGTTTTGCTGAGCTGACAGGAGAGCCTTGACCTAGTCAGGCTGCTGGCATGTGTCAGGCCCAGGGCCCAGGGGTCAGAGATCACGCAGAGCAGGCAGGCATCCTGGGGTAGGGGGTCTGAGGCATCCCATCTCAGCACTCGAGAGCAAACCCACTCCCAGTCCCGAGTTCTTAACCACACGGAAGCCTACCCTTCCCACTTGACATTCATTATCTCCATGCAACCTCACGCTGACCCCATGACTTACGCCAGTGCTGCACGGAAGGCTCAGTGGGAAGGGACCTGCCTCAGGTCACATAGAATTAAGAGGTGGCCTGTGGACCCCCCGCTCCCTCCCTGCCTGTGCCGAGGTGGCCTCCCATGGCGAGCCTGCCAGAGGCAGAGCGCTCTGCGGCTCTAGGTATCGGAGAGGGGGAAAGCTGACAGGGCCTCAAGGGACCCCCAGTGGATGCTGGTGCTAAATTGGGAGAGAAATGCCTCGTGTGGGCCCTTGCCTGGGGGCGCCGAGCAGCCCAGTGGACAATGTCCTGGGCAACGGCTTGACAACCCAACAGACACCGTTTATACATGGCTGTTTTCTTCTCGCTTTTCGTCAGATAATGTTTATTTCTCTTCTTGATTATGAAAGGCACACAGGCAGGCCTGTTTCTTGAAAGGGCCTTTGATAAGAGCCGAGGGCAATACATGAAAGAGCCGCTCCGTGAGGGCCGTTCTGCCAGCGCCTATACGCATGTGGCCCGGGTGGGTTTTGTTTTGTTTTGTTTTGTTTTGTTTTGTTTTGTTTGAGACGAGATGAACAACCAGTGGAGTGGACGCCTGCCATGGCCCATAGACTCTGTCACCCAAATCGCCATTCTTACGGTGGCGCTTGTATTCCCTCCCTCGTCAGGCCCTCACCCCTCTTCCACTCAGGGGCCGGGCCCTTTCCAGACCTCCTAAGGCCCCTCGGCACTCTCACTTTGAGTGGCTTTACCCCCCAGTATATCAAATATATGAAAATGCACCCACATCCCATATTAAATGTAATTTTTCCTATAAAATGTTTCAAAGGATTTTTATAATTCTGCTTTTGAAATGATTTGCCTATGAGTAACTCGTTTCATTCCCAATTGGCCATGATTTCTTGGTAATCATCGTGCATACTTGGGAATTCTTGCTAAGTGAGGAAATCTAACCAACAAATTGTTTTCAAATGTAATGAAATTTTTAGGAATACTAAATTTAACAATTAATGAGGTCGAGATTCGATTACATTTTGTAGACACATAATAGAACATTTATTAATTCCAATTCTGCTGTTTTCTTTTCATATTTTAGAGCCAATAAATTTTCTTGGGGCTCACACGTTTTCGTAGGCCCCTGGAAAGCTTGGAGGCCCTGGGTAGTGCACCCACAGTGCCATGTGGAGAAAAGTACCCGGTTGCAGAACTTCGTGAGCTTTCCACCCAGACGGCTGCAGGAGAGAATGAGACAAAGAAGCCCCCAAGTTAGTCACAACACTAAAGGTAGCTCCCAGGTGTCTTTAATAAGAGAGTAATGTGGACTGCTCCATGTTGAGTCCTTCTCACCCCCTGTCTCCCAGAATGGTTGTCATGATTACTTCCGTTCCCCAGGTCAGGAGACTCGAGCTCAGAAAGCAGAAGGCGCTTGCTCGGGGCCACACGTCCAGTGAGGGGCAAACGGAGGATTTATTTTTTTATTTTTTTAAGATTATGTATTTATTTATTTGACAGAGAGAGACACAGCGAGAGAGGGAACCCAAGCAGGGGGAGTGGGAGAGGGAGAAGCAGGCTTCCCGCCGAGCAGGGAGCCCGATGCGGGGCTCGATCCCAGGACCCCGGGATCATGACCTGAGCCGAAGGCAGACGCTCAACGACTGAGCCACCCAGGCGCCCCCAAACGGAGGATTTAATTCTCGATCCCATTAGCTGCCCCAGTGGGCTGGCTATAGAAAGCCAGGGCTGAAGATCGTAGGGAGGTGTGCTGCGCATGACAAGGAATAAATACTAACTCTTCCTCTTCTCGTTATCAGAATATTTCTCTCCCGGAAGGGATCTGCAATTAAAAGGATAAAAAAGATACCCTATTCTACCACTTGCTAGCTGTGTGACTTTGAATAATTCACTTAAGCTGTCCGTGCCTCAGTTTGTTCACCTGCAACAATGGGCCTACTCAAAGAGCTGTCAGGAGGAGTGATGAGTTAGGACACGCAAAGCCCCTAGCGGAACGCCGGACACACAGTAAATGTTCAAGTGGTGATGGTGGTGATGACGATGATGATGGTTATTCACTGAGCATGAGGACCCAAGCCACCTACTCTGTGAACCCGTACAGAGGAGTCGCGGGTGGGGATACTGGGGAACAAGGAGGGCAGTGCATGGGGACGCTGAGATTTGGGCTGGAACTGGGGCCTGCACTTGCAAAGAAGAATCTGATCTCGCAGGCTCGGAGGGGCCGTAGACACCAACTGCCACCTGGCAGGCCTCTGGGACTCTGCAAGCAAGAGGGGCTCCTTCACACTCAGAGCTGGCCGAGCTATTTTTAGTGATGACAGCAGCTGGCCTCAAGGCCCTCCCAGCAAGCCTGGAGGAGGAAGGTGAGAAGAAGGGAAGGGGAGGTCCAGAGGGAATATGAGGGATTCTGTTTGCGGCGGCCTGCCCCTCTCCTCTGGGGCCTGCAGCAGCCCCTGGGCGCGCACACTGGCCAGGCCATCATGCGAAGGTCTTCCCTCTGTGCAATCTCCACCCGGAGCCGGGGTGGGGGGTGGGGAAGGCCCAAGAGACATTCCCATCCCTCCCAACCCAGCTCCTCCTCTTGCAGGCACCCCACAAATCTCTTTCCTTTGCCTGCTTCCAGCAGCTCTGAACCAACAGCTCTGGATAAATACTCAGGACCAGATTGGAAGGACCCCAAGATCTCCTCTTAGGCTACAGAGGCCCTAAGAAAGGGAGAGATGTGGCCCCAGTCAAGCAGCCAGTCAGTGGTGGACATGGGACTTGAACTCAGAGATACTGTCCCCTAATGCAGTGCCTTCACCTCTGCTTCACCCTGTAGGCTCAACGTGGGTGGCCACATGGCCTTGGGCAAGAACCAACCCCTGTGGGTCGTGTGTGCATGCACGTGGTGTGTGGTGATCCTTGGCTGAGTGAGGGGCCCAGCCTGAAGGCAGGCTGCTGCAGGGGCAAGTTGGGGGGCACCTCACATTGGCTCCCCAAGGGCCCAATGCCATGTGGTCAAGTGCATTTTCTACAGCCTCCCAGCTCCCATGCATGCACACATGCACGCACACACACACACACACATGCTTTTCTGACATTATCTAGGCTAGGGATCGCCATGCTGCATGTGCAACCAGTTTGCCTATCCTCTCCGAATCTAGAGACGGTTGAAGCGATTCTAATTACAGCCTGCATTCCTGCTCTGTCTGAAGGCTTTCCCTTTTTCAAACGGTCTAGATTTTTTTCCCTAGCACTTGGCTCCCTTGCTCCCCCCCTGCCTGACTCCCCCCAACACACACCTCATTCTCACGCCCCTTCATCTCCTCCCCCTTTTCTGGATTGGATTGTTCAACTTCAGCTTGATTTTCTGCTGTCTGTGGCTTGGCAAGACTTAAGAAAGCCCAGTCTCTGTTTGTGTGTGTGTGTGTGTGTGTGTGTGTGTGTGTGTGTGTGTGCGCACAGGGTATGGGGAAATACAGACATGTGTGGTGTTTCGGGGCTTGTGTGCATTATACGTATGCATGGGTTATGTTTGGGGCTACATGTGAAAGTGCACGCCTGCATACGTACATCTTTATATGCACGTGGCATTTTGGTCACATGTTCGTGTTGTGGGGGAGTTTGCGTCTCTGTGGGCATGCAACGGAGAGTATTAAGTCATGTGTGCCTGGTTCAACAGGTGCTTATACACTTTGCTTATTTGGGGTTGGATTTCTTCTCCTGCAGCAGAGACGCTGCCCCCTGCAGGTTACAAGGGAGGCCTACAGAGCCTCCCCTGGTCCCAGGTCCTAGCTCAACCCTTGGCCTCTCCACCTCCAGCCAGCAGGCAGAAGTCAGTCGCTCAGGCTCCCCAAGGCCTCTGGCTTAGTTGATGACCACTTCCTGTAAGAAAACCTGATCTATCCCATCAGGATTCCCACCCCCGTTTACCTTAGTTGCCACAAAAGCCACCCGGCTTTAATCCCTATATTGTTCCATACGCACTGCCAAATTTGGGCCTCATCTTCTATTCCTTCCAAGCTCCAGTACCCACAGGCCACTGTCAGCCACGGTTCCCCTCCCCATTCGCTCAATCTCGTATGACCATTTCCTTCCTTCTTATGCCCCAGGGATACTCCCTCAAGTGGGGGGGGGGGGTGCTCTGTTTTCCTCCCATACACTGCATACCTCTGGGCACAGAGGTGGGATAATGTCTTCCTTGTTCCCCATGGCTGCTTCCAGGCTATTTGTCTTCCCCTTTCCAGAATGCTGGCTCCTCCCAAGACTGCCTTATCCCTTATGTCTCCTCGAGGCTGCCATCTTTTGATCTTCTTTGTCAGCGCCCTCTGTTCGCGGAGATGTCAGTAGGTGGCCCACTGACCCCTCTCCACTCCCTAATCCTGGCAACGTTCTTGGCGACTTCTTCATTAGCACAGTTGACCCACGCACCACCTTGGCTTCTGTGTTCCTAAAGTACCTCACCTCCGACAATCTGGTCTTCCACCTCATCTCAGTCTCCCATTCCCACAGCCACACACTTGACCTTGCGATCACTATTAACTGTGTCACTTTCAAAATCTTGATTGCAATCAACCCACTCTTTGAACCCACCCCCTATTTCTCCTTCTTATTCCCTCTAGTACCCTGGTTCCAACAATGCTCTGTCTTCACTTAGGCCTCCCATCCATTGATCCTACGACTATGTCCTTATCCACACACTCGTCCAGCCTCTGTCCCCTCTCTTCTGCTCTCCTTTATCATGGGACCTCCCCAAAAGGATTTCTACACTCCATGTCTCTGCTTCCTTCAGTTCATTCTCGCCTCTGGCTATCCCGATGGACTTCCGTCTCCACCGAAATTGCTCTTGCCAGGATCACCAATGACCCTACACTGACAAACCCAACAATCTGTCTTGACTTTTGGACCTCTCAGAATCATCTGCTATAGTTGACCACTCCCTCCGGGAGCCACGCTTTCTTGGTTGCTGGCTTTCCTCTCATTTTGCTGAGGGCTCCATTTCTGGTTCTTTTCAGGCTCCTCCTCTAAATGTTGGAGCTCAGTCTTGGGTGCTCCCTTCTTCTCTACCAGTACATTCTCAGTAGATGATCTCATTGAGCCTTATGGGTTTAAACACTGTCCATGTGTCAATGACTCCCCCAGATTTGTATCTTCAACCCTGATCTCTCCCCTGAATCCCATGCTTATGTTTTTAACAGCCTGGCTTGGTGGGGGACATCAAGGATTCTTTCGCAGCCATGGCATATTTGAGATCCCTGCCTAGACATCCAAGCGGAGGTATAGAGGAACTTTCCATTTGTAGTGGGAAGAGCCCGACATCTCCACTGGAATCCAAACTGGCATATCTAATTACCAAGTTGATATCCGCTTCTCTCTGTGGCCACCAGCCTCATGTAGGCCACCCTCGGCTCTCATCTGGACTCATGAAGTAGGGCTCCTGCTTCTACCCTTGGCCTTCAACAATCCACTCTCCTCGTAGCAGTCTAAAACACAAACCCAGTCACGTTCTTAAACATGCTTAAAACCTTCTAATGGCTTCACCCCACACTTGGACTAAGACTCAAACTCTTTCCCATGATTTATAAGGCCTTAGATGGTTTGATCCCTTTCTATCTTTCCAACTTCAGTGCATAGCCCTGTTGTCCACCATGTTCCATTTCATCGCAGTGTCTTCATGCTTCTTGTTCTTTCTCCTGCAAGCCCTTTCCTCTGCTCCTCACAGGGCGGGCTCCCTGTCAGTCAGGTCTCAGTCCAGGCATCGAGGTCCTCCCTGACGACTCACATCACAACAAGCCCTCTTCACATCACAATTACATAAACCTGGCTTATTTTCTTCCCGGCTCTTGCCCCAGTCTGGAACTTTCTTCTTAGTGTATGCTTTGCTTGGTTACTATCCGCCTCCCCTCTTGCCAGATTCATGGACTTTAGTCCATGAAAATACAGGCTTTGCGTTCTTCTTGCTGCACTTCCAGTGCCTTGAAACAGTGACTGGTGCATACCTGGTGTCCCGTACATGCCCATGGAAAGAATATGCAAATACAGATTCATTCAGTGGAGTTTTCAGGAAGGTAGAGGACCTGCTCCATGTTGACAAGTGCATGTGTAAATATGTGGGGGGGCATCCACATGCAAGGAGGAGGGAGACTTGGGGTGCCACAGCACTGGGAAGTCAGTCCCGGGCAGGCAGGGCAGGCTGCCGATGGAAGCCCGCTTCCCCTCCATTGATTGCATTCATACCAGGGATTTGGAATGAAGCTGGTTGGGTCATGGGTGGTAGTTCAGGGCAAGTTTTGTACAGATTCATTGCTGATAGCCAGAGTGGGGCAGGCTGAGAAAGACAGATCGGGAGAGAGACAGGCATCCCCCTGAGCTGGCGTAAGGGTGAGCCCCAGGCTGCAAGGGTGAAAGCAAATGTTGGCTACAAGGGCTGTAGACCTGCCCCTACCATCTCGGTTCTCCGGGCTTGCATCACCCTTGTCTGGGCCCTGCATCTTTGAGACAGGGGTGCCTCTTCCTGCAGACATCACCTCTCTTCCTTTGGGGACAGGCTAGGTTGAAGTGTGCGAGTAGGAGTGGGAGCAATACTGGGTCACCTTCTTGTTGCGTGGTCTTTGGCAGTTTACTTCCCCTGTCTGTGCCTCAGTTTCCTTTTATTTTTATTAATTTTTTAAAGGTTTTATTTATTTATTTGACAGAGAGAGAACAAGCAGGGAGAGCAGCAGAGGGAGAGGGAGAAGCAGGCTCCCCACTGAGCAGGGAGCCTGATGCGGGACTTGATCCCGGGAACCCAGGATCACGACCTGAGCCGAAGGCAGATGCTCAACTGACTGAGCCACCCAGGCGCCCCTGTGCCTCAGTTTCCTAATCTGGACAACAGGGCTATGCACTGAAGTTGGAAAGATAGAAAGGGATCAAACCATCTAAGGCCTTATAAATCATGGGAAAGAGTTTGAGTCTTCGTCCTTAGTTCCTAATAAGGCCAAGATAATTGCTAGCTCAAAGGGTTGTTGTGAGTAATGAAGCAAGGAAAGGCATCTGAAAGTGGCTGCTAGTAGCTGACGCATAGTAGGTGCTTGGTTCGGTGGGCTGACTGGAGGCCCACAAGGCAGTCCTTCCTTCTCTCAAGTGCTTTGTCCACAGGGCACACGTTTCCTCTTCAATTCTGGCATTGCCTTTAGGACAATATAATTTGAGGGAAATAGAGCTGAGATGGAGCCTCAGGTCAGAGTGGGTCACAAACTGCGCACATGTCACCCTGGACCTCATCATTTGAAGCCTGACCAGGATCCGGGGCTCTGGGAATAGCTATTGCAAAGCAAGTATGGGTGAATGGGTCCTCCAGTATTTTCCATTACCAAGTACATTGGTGTGCCCGCATGGGCATGGGAAGGCAGGCAAGGGAAGAACACAGGGGGGAAAAAAAGAGTTGAAATACCCAGGTTTAGATTGTGGCTCTATCATCGCCTGGCCTTGGGGCCGTGGCTCATTCACTTCTTCTCCTTCCAGAGCTTCGGTTCCCTCAGCCTGTCACGTGGACATATTAATGTCAGAATGAGATAGAAGGCGTGAAATATATGGCCATGGTAGGTGCTTGGTGGATGATAATTGCATGCCATCTCCACAGCTCCAGAGGCATCTGTGGAATCAGGAATTCAGTTTGGGGTGAGAACATGCAAGCCTTGTGAGCTCCAGGAAGAAGGGCACAGAGACCTGGAATTGGCCACTCAGGGGAAGCAGGCGGCAGAGTTTAATTCAGGAAACAAGTGGAGGTCAGGCCTGGGTGGGGAGGAACTCCAAGGGAATCGGAGGGCAAAAGAGGGACGGGACTGGCCCAGGGTCACGGATTCCGGTTCAGGCAAGACTAAAAGCCAGACGGCCCGCCTTTCCAGCTGTGTCTGAAGGGTTACCAGGCCACTGTCATGTATATCCATCGGCAATACAGGCAAAGGCCGTGGGGACGGAGGTTTCATCTAGGATGGGAAGCCCCGATGGCTTCATAGTCTTGCAGGAGGTGACCCCTTTTTCTATTGCGCTGGGAGAACTAGAGCTTAGGGCACTCCTAGGGAGCAAGCTCTCAGCTCCCCATTTTAGCCCAGGCCACTGCTGCTTCCTGGGCCCCAAGCACCTCCTCCAGGTGCCCCCTGCTTGGCCTCAGAGGCCAGGGGAGGGGGAGATCAGGGTGACAGCTGCTGGGCCATGGGCTGGCGGACGCCAGGGCGGGGGTGGGAGTGGGGGAGTCAGCCCAGAAGAGGGCCAGCGGGCAGGAGCATGAAGAGGAAGTTCACAGTCTGCGGCAAATGGATTTCAAGGCCCTGTTAAGTGGAAAAGCCTCCAGGAACGTGGCAGAGAAAGGCCCCTGTCTTTGGAGAGGGGCTGTGGGGTGGGGTGGGGGCGTCTTGGCAGGGGGAAGCTGAGCTGCATGCCTGGTGTGTGATGGAAGGAGGTGGTGGGGAGGGTGGACAGGGGCAGCCAAGTGAGGCTGGGGCCTTGGGATTGACGTCTGGTTGGGGGCGGGCTCCAGTCACAGCTCCAGCTCCAGAATTCAGGGACCTCAGGACTCAGTCTTGGTTCTCCGAGACTGCAGAAACTCAGGGTGATGAGAGATAGGACCGACTTGTGTCTCTCAGGCCCCAGGCCCATCTCTGCAGCCAACCCCCATGGTGACACTCAGGGCTGGGGTCACACGGGATACAGAAGTAGGTTTGATCTAGGAAGGGACGCCCTGGTTCTTGCCCTCACGGAGCATATGGTCTTACAGAATGATCATTGTCAGGGACACAGCGCTTTACAGTCTAAGAGACACTTGCCTCTTCATTCCCATATCACAAGCCTGTGGAGTAGGGTGGAGAAACCAAGGCTCAGAGTAGGGAATTGATTACCCAAGTCTCATAGCGGCAGCGAGGAAAAGTCCTGGCCTTCGGCCCTTTGCTTTGCCGGGCAACACATAAACTCCCAGCCCACCCTGGGCCCTAGATTTCCCATTCTTATAGGTGGCTCCTCTCCTTCTGTGGGAGGGTTCGGGCCCAGAAACCCCTGTCGCCCAGCTGGACAAAGTATTTTCTTGGCCAAAAAGCAAATGTAGCTGCCCCATGCTTGGGCTGGATATCATGCGGCCGGTCATGGAGCCCTTCCCTCTAGTGGCCTCAGTTTCTCTGATATCCGTCTCAGCCCTTGAAGGAGTCATAATGGAGAGGGGCTATGGAGACACAGAGGCAGTGACCGGGGCTATGCAGGAGGCTTAGTAGAGAAGGAGGAGCCTCAAGCCCCTTTCCCAGCCAGGCCCCCTGCCCTTTGCCTGGCCTGGCCCCAGGCACAGGGCCCAGCCAGCTGTCCCAGGGCGGGCAGGCTAGCTGCATTAGCAAATGTGTTTGCGGTTATGAGCCGCTCCCGAAAGCAGAGAAGTGTTGCACGAGGGGGCGGGGGGCGGATTGAAGATAGACCAGGCTCTGGTCCCCGGCCCTAGCCGGGGAAATCAGAACCAGGCTGGACTTTTGGCCCTGCCCCCTCCCAACCTCCCTCACTGCCCCCTCCCAGTCTCCTTGGCCCAGGGAGAGGGGCCGGGAGAGGCCAGGCCTCAGAAGTGCCAAGAGTCCAAGGAGGGTTAACCTCGTGCTGCTCGGACAGGGCTGCCTTCAGGTCTCAGTGGTGGAGGTGCAGGGCGGGCTGTGGTGGGGGCCGGTCTTGCTTTCGCCTTCTCGCTCTAGACAACCCTCGCTCTCTTCCTCCCTGCCTCGGAGGTGGACAAAGCAGATGCAGGAGACAGAGCTCAGTCCAGGTCATGCAGGCCGCACGGCCGAAGCCATCTGAACCGGAACAGGGCAGAAAATCTTCCTGCCCCAGCCCCCCTACTTTTCTCCTACCCCCAGGCTCATAATGGCAGGGAGGGTGTTAGTTGCCCTAAAGTCTGCCAGGAGCCTGCTAGGGCCTGACCCTGTGGACTCCATCCAGAGCTAAGCCAGTCTGTCACAGAGCAGAGTGGGGGGTGGGGCTCGGGGAAGGAGCCAGAGCAGGAAGTGGCGGGAAGGAAGAGTTGGTGGGAACACCTGGGGGCAAGGGCCGGCAGAACAGGATGGGGATGGGGCAGGACTGCTTGGGGGGAGGCGCCCTGCAGCGCAGTCCATTTTGAGGTGACCCACTCAGTGAAGATAATGATGGCGAGAGCAATGCTAGCAACCACCTAGCATCCCACACCAACTAGGTACCCAGCACTCAGACCAACGGACTGAGGCTCAGAGAGATTCGGTCCCTGTCTAAGGCCACACACCCAGTAAAGAGCAAAGCAGAGCGAGGAACCCAGACTCTTCCAACTGCGCCCTGGCCAGAGGCACAGGGTCTGCTGGAATTCACTCTGGCAATTACTCAAGGATGAGTTCTTCTCTCTAGGATGCCACTTCCTCCCTTGTGAGCGTGGTCAACTGCTAGGTATCCCTCAAGGGCTAGCCTGAAAGTTTCAGTCCGCCAAGCCTAGCTGACTCCCACAGATGTGGTCAGCCCCGTCGTGCCCCAACAGCCCCATCCCTGCCCTTGCAACACGGCAGGAGGACTTTTCTGTTCATAGAGGGCCGGGACTGGCCCCGAGGAACTCCTTGGTCCCTGTCCGCCTCCTCCTTTGTCATACGACTAGAATGGTTTTGATTTCCTTTGTCTGTGGAGCATCTCAGTTGCTTGTAAGCACAGGCATTGGTGTCAGAGGCCAGGGTTCAGAACTGCTCCCGCCACATGTCAACCCTGGTCCCTTCTGCTGAATCCACAAGTGCCTGGCGTGGCAGAGGCACTCCGTTGGGCAAGTGTTTTCAGCTTTGTGAGCCTCCGTTTTCCTGTTTGGAAAATGGAGATAGAGGCTCTCAGCTGGCCTCATGGGGCTGTCCGGAAAATTCCAAGGCCTGTCCAAGCAGGCGCTATATGGAGTGAGTCCCCTCAATCCTGTCTTACCTGCCTGAGGCACAGGTGGCCAAACAGAGGGGTAATCTTCTCCAAAGAGAATCTAGGGGTTGAGGTCAACAGAAGCTTCCAGGCTCTTGTCCCTTCCTTTGAGCTTTGGGCCAGAAGGCCCTACCACATACCTTCCCCTCAGGGTCCCTCTCTACCATCTCCACTGCTGGCATGCATTCTCAGGTCTAGCTTGCTTCCTTCCTTGTTGCAAGGAAAGCCTTCCCCAGAGAGGCTGACAGCAGCTTGGGGATTGGGGTTCTCATTTGTGACTGAAGTGGGCCATGCAGCCCTGTGCCCAACATACCGGGGAGCTCCGGGGCTGTGGGAGCAGGGCCCAGGTGAGGAGACAAGCAGAGAGGGCCTAGGGGAGAGCCGACTCTGGAGACCTATCCTCTCCTGAAGTGAAGAGAGTGACTGAAATGTGCCCTCGCTTTCTCTCCCAGGACCCTGCCAGATGCTCTATTTCATAGATGAAGAAGACTGAGGCCCGGAGAGGTAGAGGGACTTCCCAAGGGCTGCTGAGCAGCTAGGCAGCAAGTGTGCTTGATACCAGCACCCCCCCATACACACCTGTCTCCCAAGAACCAGGAGCAAAAGGGGACAGACACACTGGGCATGGGGGGGGGGCTCACCCTCTCACCCAGGGACATGAATATGGAGGCCCCAGCGGGCCACTTGGGAGGCCCCCTCTGCAGCCAGAGGATGAGAAAAGGATGATAAGTGGGAGAAGGTGCAGGGGCAGTAGATGGATTGGAATGGGTTCAGAGGCAGGCAATGAAAATGATTAAGGGAAGAGAGGGATTAATTTATAAAACGAGATTAGAAGAGCAATACTGCCCTGCTTGGCTAGGGGATAGCTCGTGGGTGGGTGGGCCAGTGGGCGTTGGGGAGGGGTGGCCGTGAAGGGTTGGGGGGATTCACTGACTCCGAGAGGCCCGCCAGCCTGGGCCACAGCCCCCACTGGGCTGGACTGTTGCCTGCCCGGATGACTGGGAGGGTCCCCAAGTGCCCAGCAGCCTCGGCTGCAAACTTGGCCTGCCTTCCTCCTGCTGTGGAGCGACAAGGGAGACTCATCTGAGCAGCCCACAGATGCTCCTGAAGATACCTCATGACAGCTTTTCGAAGAGGGGAACACTTCTTCCACTGGGTAGATGAGGAAATCAAGGTTAGAGAGGTGAGTGACCAAACCCAGGGTGTGTCCCACCACAGCCCAGGGTCATTTCACTGCTCCAGATTCTCCAGGGCAGGATTCCAAGAGGTCTACCTGCTTCCAGGGTGGGCATATCTCCTGAGTCTTATGCTGGAAGGTGAATCCACAGATTCCAGTGGGCATTTCTTTCTGGTGCTAACCTCTACACTCCTAGAAAGTTCTTTTTTTAATTAATTAATTAATTTGACAGAGAGAGAGAGAGAGAGAGAGAGAGAGAGAGAGAGAGAGAACGAGCAGCGGAGATGGGCAGAGGGAGAGGGAGAAGCAGGCTTCCCGCTGAGCAGGGAGCCTGACGTGAGGCTAGATCCCAGGACCCTGAGATCATGACCCGAGCTGAAGGCAGACGCTTAACAACTGAGCCACCCAGGAGTCCCTAGGAAGTTCTTTCTTATGTCTGTCCAGAATTCCTTTCTGCTGCCCTTCTACCCCTGTCTTATGATGGATGATTGGGGGGGGGCAGTGATGAGGAGAAAGAGAGAGACAGATGGAGGGGGAGGGACAGAGGCAAGGAGAGGAAGACAGAGAGGGAGAGAGAAGAAAGAAGAGGAGATTTATTGTGTATCCACAATGTATCAGAGATTCTGCTAGTTGTTTTCACCAATTTCAGGAGGCCAAAATTGATTTAAATGCTATTTAAACCTCAGGACAAATTTATAATGTAGATCTTACTATCCCCGTCTTACAGACAAGAAACTGAGGTTCTGCGAAGGGAAAGGATTAGACTAAGTCCTGGCAAGTGAGTGATAAAGCTGGGTTTTCAACCTCAGATGGGCCTCCCAAGACACCATCCCATATGCCTGTATCCATGGAGAGAGAGAGATACGAGGGACTCCCGTGATTTGGTCAGCAGTTCAGGAGGGGACCCCAGTGAGCGCGCAGAGGTAATGAGCTAGTAGGGTGGCCTGGTGATGGGGAGTGGTGCATCTGTCCGGGAATACCCATGGGAGTGAGAAAAGGGGAACGGGAACGAGGAGAGGTCCGGGTGCAGTTAGGGTCTGGGGCCTGGGTGCTGGCTGCGGATGCCGGTGCTAGAGGGGGCCTGGCCAACCCCAGCAGGGCCCACTTTGCCTATTTGCCCCTCAGGACCGCAGGCGCGTCTCTTCCAGATTGCCCCCTTGCCTCCTGCCCCCCCATCCCAGACGGCAAGATGTGCTCTGCCCTCCAGAGCTGATTGGTGGTGCAGCACGGAGGCAATGGCACCCCAAGCCGTGACTTAGAGAGGCTGTCTCTGTAGGCAGCCCCCCCCCAACCATGAGCAGAGGTGGGTGAGGCTAGAAAGAGGAGGAGAAGGTGGGGGAGGGGAGAAGTGGTTTTCTTTTTTTTTCCCTTTCTCAGGCAGAAATGAGCTCATGTTTTGTCTAATCTAAATTCTGTCAAGCAAGCGAAAAGGAGAGAGACAGAGACAGACAGAGAGTGAGCAAGAGAGGGGGGGGGGAGCTACAGAGAGAGAGAGAGAAAGAGCTACAGAGTTAATAAAAAATCTGCCAAGCACATGTTCTTTCCAGCTCAGAGACAAACCAAAAGAAAAAAAAAAAATACCAGGAGAGCTGAAAGGACAGACCAGACAGGGAATGTGTTCTCAGCTCACACAACTTCCTCTTTACTTCAACCAGAGAAAATTCTACCTCAAGTCAAACTCTCTGCTCACCCAGCCAGCCAGCAAACTGCGCTGTGCCTGAGGGAGGGTGGGAGGGCCTGGCCCTCAGTAGAGAATCCACTCCTTCTCCCAGCCCTCTCGCCTTCTTAGTGACTGAGGTGGGGCAGGTCAGGGCCACAGAACAGAGTAGCCTGTCCTTGGCAGCCTTGGGCCCTGGGACCCGGAGAAGCCGTACTGCTTAGCAGTCAGTGGATTGGAGAGACACCTTCCCAGCCCCGAGGAAATCCCAGGCAGCAAACCCCCCTCCCCGGAACTAGGTCCCTCTGGGAAGCAGGGGGTGACACGAGAGAAATGGGAGGTCAGAGCCGGGGCTGCACCCTCTTTGCCCTCTCAGCCAGCGAGGCTTGGGGAAGGTGAGTTCTCCCTCTGCAGCCCTGCATCTGCCTCAGCCCCTCCCTGCCCATGCACCTCCCATTCCGCCTCCCATGGTTGAGAAAGGCTGGCTGTGCAGTGCTGGAATGTGGAGCTATTCCTAGGGGGAGACAGGGAAGTGAGGGGAGCTGAATTGGCCATGCTGAGCAAGACGTTTAGCAACCCCAGCAATAATAGGGCTTTCATGGAGATGGCCAACCTTGGGTTCTGGAGCTATTTTCCACCCGCAACCCTCCTTCCTCCCGCCCTGAGCCACCCCAGTGGAGAATCCTCCTTTGTTGGGCTGAGGCCTGGGGAAAGAGGGGCTGGGCTTTGTGGAGGGGCCCCCAGGCCAGGCTGACTGGGCTCCCTGTTGTCTGGGTGGAGAGCATCTGGGCAGTGGAAGGGACCTAGGGCCAAGGCCAGGGCCAAGAGACCCAGCCCTTCCTTGCCAGACATTCCCAGTGCTGAGTCGTGTCTTCAGGCTGGCATTTCCCACGTTCCTCAGTGGGAGGGTCCTTGAGGGGGCACGTGGACAAGTGGGCACTCTTGGTCAAGCACCCTTTGGCCAGAGAAGCCTGCCCCTGAGCCACCTTTCATAACAGAGCAATAGGCAGACGGACATGGGGAAGGCTAGGAAGGATCGCAGGCCCTGGCTTTGAGGGTCCGGGTCTGGGGGCGCACAAAGGCTGTGTGAGGAGCTGGAGCCAGCAGGGTAGGGGGGCGAGGCCGGGGCTGGGGCTTGGCCTGGTGTGGCTGGGCAGGGTAATGAGATCCAGCTGGGAGGGAGGAGGAGGAGGAGGAGAAGGAGGAAGAGGTCTCCTTTATCTCTCGCTCCATGTTCTCAGGGCCCACGTTTTTTAATTTGTGTTGGATAAACAATATGGGATTGTGTACACAAAGAAGCTCTAATTATCCCCTGAGGTTGTGTTTCCTTAGAGGAAATGAACTGGGCATGGCATTCACGTTGGATCGCAGAAACGCACAAGCCCAATAGCTTCCAGATTGCTGCTCAGGCGTGCCATGCTGGGAGCCCCCCTCCAGTGGAGCTGCTCTCTCCATACCCCCATCTGGGTCTGAAGCCCAGCCTGTGCCCTGCCTGACCTGGCCCTGGGAGGGCACTGGAAGGGCTGCTTGCTCTGCAACCTCACCTCTTCCTGGTGCATTAAGCCATCCGCAGCTCCCCCCCCTCCGGCCTTACCTCTGTCCCTCTACTGGAGACAGTTAAGGGCCTGGGACAGACGTGCCTGAGACAAGGGCTGGAGATGGAGGTGAGCCCTGCTGCCTCTACCCCTTGTCACAGTTCTCACTGGATTGTGTCACTAAGCTGTCCTCGTGAGGAGTCTAGGGTTCCCTCCCCATCTCCCCCAGACCACCACTGCAGGGGATAG